>NC_140972.1:38397371-38472371 GCF_056783735.1 Eptatretus burgeri
GAATGGCCTGAAAATTTTAAATTAGATCTTGGGCTCATGAAAATGGACCCCAGACAAAAGATTAACTGATTCTAGAACAAAATATGAAAAACAAAAAAAGACAAATATTTAATGTGAAAATAATTTTTGGCTGGCCCTAAGGCACATGCCTTGTCCGCCTAATGGTTAATCCAGCACTGCCATTACCACTACCACTACCATTACCACTACCATAACTACTACCATAACTACTACCATAACTACTACCATAACTACTCAACAACCACAGGTAACCCCACCGGTATGCAGCAATTATTTGAATTTTGCGGTCGATCTTGATGGTAAGTTGGCCCAAGGCTTTCACGAACTGGCTCGCCAGGCATGACCTCCGACACACGTCTGACTGTTGCGCACCCCCTTTTTAATGAACAGCACCAATAGTGCGAAGATACCGTTCGCGCACAATACTACTGTGCTCTATAACTTCTCGAGGCGATCAAATAACAAAACGACCAAAAAAAAAAAATCATTTTCTGACCCTCAAAGTATCCCTTCCGGGTTGGCAGGCTAGTTGGCATAAATGAGCCGGGACGCGATGGTTGCCAACCTATGGTTAAAGGCGTCTGCGCTGAGGCTGGGAGGTCGGTAGTTCAGACCCAACCCTGGCAGAGTGCTGCATAAGACATAAGCTGCATAAAAGGGAAGACATAATGATCGAGTGAAAGTATGTTCCTTGACGAGTGGTTTATTTGTTTGCTTGTTTGTTTATTTATTTTCATCTGAGAGATTCTTCAATGGCTTTGTCATCGCAAGCTTTCACGAGCAGCGCTCAAGGTTTTGCTGCCTTTTCCATAGTTCGTTAAAATAAGATTTGAAAACAACTACAAATGACTCGATCTGATTATCAAATTTTTCTATTTTGCATCCTTGTATGAAGAGCTGGCTGTGTGGTTGAGTGCTTAAAAACTTGTTTCCTTCTCCACTGGCTGGTGTGGGTTCGATTCCTGTGGCTGCTCAGTGCTCACTCCAAAACGTGCCAAGTGTGGTGAGTATGCCAAACAACCCTCAATATGACTTGACGGAGGCCTTCGACCTGCATTGGATTGAAATGGGCTAGTTTTATGGTATCCTTGCATAAAAGAAAATAAAAATGCACACCGTTGGGCAGCAAATGCCATTCACTGAATTGCCAAAATTTTTCTCAGGTCCCCGTGTCTTGTCGGATGGTACAGACCCAGTACGCTTATATTTGAACCGTCTAATCTCGGTTCATTTCTCGGCCTGATTGGTAATTGTTTGAATGGTGCCTCGCGGGTCGGGCACCGCATCACAAAGTGTGCCGTCCCATCTGCCAGCATGAGCTGGTGGATGTCAAAGGTCAAACGGTGTCTTCTGTTAAAGAGTTTGCGAGCTTAACGCACGCTCCCCTGGCCGAGTTCAAATGTCCTGCTGTAATGTGGAATGGTTCACATCAGTGTATCGGTTGCAATAACCCCCCTTTTCCCTCCCAAACGCTGTGAATTGCACACGCTGATCCCGGAACTGACTCTTGGCCAAATATGAATACGATTGGGAGCGTCGTGTCTTGCCTTTACGTGGGTTCTCGGTTGGCACATGCTTTTCATCGTCAATTAAACACCTGTAAAGAGCTGTGAGCGACGGCATTTAAATTGCATCATCATGGCCTTGTATGTGAGCATTGTTCAGAAAAATGATAGAATAACTTAATTTGTCGATGAATACATTTTCGTATCACATTGACATGATGTTGGACTCTGTGCGGATGAGGAAACATACTTGCAATCAGAGAGTGTACAGAAAGCTGTTCATTGCGATTTGATGGAAGCAAAATTGAAATCTTCACAAATTCAAGCAAATTCCACCCCAAATAGGCTTTGTTTGAGTCTCCATTTGTGTGAACCAATTTGGAGGATAAAACATAAAAATATCCACCAGTCAATCGATGTCGGCTATGTCTGTATTGTTTTAACACCTGGAGTGATGGGCAGTATCACAGGTGTTTTGTTTTTTTTCGTTTTTACTTTGCTTTGTTCTCTTTTGCTTGAACACAAATTGGCTCTCTCATGCGTTCGTAAGTTTACCTGTTCTTCCCTTTCATCATGATGCAAAAATACCTTAAAATCCCACAATTTTGACTCTAATGTTGGCTTTGTTGCCTTTGCCCTGATAAAACCCAATAATATAACCATCATCAAAATAGAATGGAGCAATTGTATGTATGACCGCTCTATGCCCATTGGTTGGATGTCTGGCCTGATGCCACCCATAATTTTAACCTGAAAAATAAATCATGCGTCTTCCATTTTGTTGCTATGGTAAACCAAACACATCTTCGGAAGTGTCATATTCACAATCACCATGCCCTCCCGAAAAGTTTTCCGTTCAGTGTAAAACAACCAAAGCCACTGTTAAAAGGATCATCAAATATCGAAAGGTTGGAGCCGATAGGCGTCGTGGGCCTTGTGAAGGTGACAGTACATGTGGGCTTCAGACTTTTGGCATAAGCTCATTGGGCCAGTTCAGTTGGAATATCCGAGCTACATAACCAGGGTGTAATACTCGAATGTATGCACATAAGCAGAAGGCATGTTTTTGCTTCATGTATGCAACCTGGGTTATTTTTTTTATTTTTGAGAGCAATCCTGGCAGCGGTCTGTTGCATATACACTACCCAAATAAAGGGATGTATCAGAAGAACGTCTGGTATGCTTGCAACAAGATTGCCCGCAGGGCAGGTACTCTGCTCGTATGCATAATGCTATCATTGAAAATGTAAGAATGACAGAGGTTGGTTAGAAGATGTACTGTACAGTAAACCCTCAAATATGCCTGGTGTTGGCTTAATCGTTTGGTTGGTGAGCTTGGGCTCCTATGATCTTGAGTTCAAATTTCCCTTGGCTGTTTAATGAATACCAGATGGGATTGACTGCCTGTCATCCTTCCGAGGTCGGCAAAATGAATTCCAGCATGCTGGTATACTGTGTTGGAGTGGTGACCTGTCCAGGATTGTGCCCAATAGCCAAGGAGACTGATTAGGCAGCATCAACACTCTGCACACAGTGTGGTTCCAATGGATGGGTGGAAACCCTCAAATATCCTGAGTTTCAACCAATTGTGGGCAACCTATTGTGTTCCGATTTAGTTATCACGCAATTTCATTTTGACCAATCGTGGTTTTTGTGCTGCGATGAGTCAACATTTGCATCCGCTTGTTGAGTTAGCTCTCATCACGAGCCTTTTGTTGTTTCTCGCGCACTGTTTTTAATTGTGCTCAAACGGAAAACGATGGCCAAAATTAGTTGTACTTCAAGGCAGAGAAAGGTTATAACGTTAGCGAAAACATCGAGTTGTCAGAGCGATTGGCAAGAGATGAAAGTACGTCATCTGTGGGCTGCTGTTACGGGATCATGAATCTACTGTGTGGTATATCCGTGAAAATGAGTCAAATATCTGTGTAAGTGTTGCACAGATTTTCTGCTTTCCATAAAGCGAAAAAGTGTCATTCCAGTCCCATGATCCTTTTATTGAAAGGATGTAAAGAGCCCCTAATGTTTGGATCGATGACCAAACTCAGAAAAAAGTGCTTTTAAGTGGACCAGTGATACAGGAGAAATCATTGCGGATTTACAAATGTTTCCATGAGGCACCCAGGGCCAAAGGCTCCAGTTCGACCACAGCTACCCACAAGTTCCACGCCAGCACGGGCTGGTGTGAGAAATTCAAAATAAGATTCGGCCTCCATCATGTAAATTAGTTGAGGAAGCAGCAATGGCAGACCGTGACGATGTGAAAAACTACCCTCCGCCGCTCATGGAACTAATCAAGGCAAAGGGATTTAGGTTTTTAATGCCGATGAGACGGGATTACTATGGAAGAGGATACCGGGTGGTACTTTCCTGTCCTAGAAGGAAAGATCTGATCCAGGGTTCAAGGTGGTTAACGATGGTCTTGCCCTTCCATATGGCAATGCAGCAGGCGACTTCATCGTAAAGGCAATGCTGCTCTTCTGATCACTGAATCCTGCTCGCCCTGCCCTGCTCCCCCTTTCCTGCTCCCCACTCTCCACTCTAACAGTGTTAACCTCATCCTGAGCTATGTCTTGTGTTTTATATTTACGGCAGAGTATAATACGCGTACGTAATATTCTTACCCTCATCCACCTCGCTGTTTTGTGAAAATCACCTCGATGTTGTGGAATTCATTGAAAAGGTAAAAGTCTTGTGTTTTTGTTTATTATTCCCACCCTTTTGAAGAAAAGCGGGAATATTGTGATTGTCTCCGCCGTCCGTCCGTCCGTCCGTCTGTCCGTCTGTCTTACCCTGTAACTCCTCCTGCACCATTTGAAATAGGAACTTGAAACTTTGGGACATAGTAGATATATGTATGGGGAAGTGCACAACACTTTCGGATTTTTGATATGACCCCTCGGGGCCGGGCCAGAGGGGTTGGGGTCATGGGGGTCGATTAAAAATAAAATTGTCTTATAGCTTTTTTTTAAAGTGTATTTACCATTGTACATGGTAAATTATTTTATAAAGAACTTACTTATGTGGCCCCCATGAGTGACAAACAGTCACAGGTTTTACTGTATTTATCTAACTGATTATGAATAATTATAATTAATATTATACACAGTTCATTCCTATGATTAAATTGATGCACAGTTCTATATTGCTGGACAGTGTTCAATTAATGTTTCATGAAATGTTGACATGCTTGCAATGACTTCTGATTTAGTAAACATAGTCGGTCTTTGGTCATAAAGCACATCAAATAGAAAAGAATAGTCAATTCATTTTGCAAGATAAAATTTCACCGAGCGTTAATGGGACAAAGCAGTGCGCGCGGGAATATGCGATGGTGTGCCATCGACAACTTAGTTCTAGTTTTATACTGTATTTAATTTACACGTTTATTTCAATGTTAACATGAGATATATATATATATATTCCATGTTTATGACAATATTAACATGATTTATAGCCCAATTATTTTACATGTTTATTTTGATTGTAATGTGTTTATTTCTGGCTGCGGCTGAACTTCCTTTGTGTTTTCTCGAAGCCCAGGAACCTAATCCCCCTTTTCCCATAGACCCTTGGTTTCAGTTATTGCGATATTTTCCAAGAATGTCACCCCCATCATATTTGAGGGTTCACTGAATTTCCCCCATCCTTGCTAAATTATATTATTCAGAAGATATTGTCATGTACCCAGTGATCTCGGCTCAAACTATTGACTCGACCCTGGAATGTAATGTCTGAGGACAGGATTACCAATGCCGTCTTAGCCAGTTTTACTGTGTGGGAAAAATTATTGTCCCTTCTATTTTGTATTCAAAGTGGCTGCAATGGTGGGAAAAGAAAATTTCTTCACAAGGGCTGATTTTAAACTCTTGTTTATACTGTACTGTATACCAGACCAGACATGATGGCGTAATGGTTTGGTGGTTCGCTCTGAGTTTGGGAGGTCTGTGATTTAAAAACCCTGGCCAAGTCATACCAAGAACTTTAAAAATGGTACGTGCTGCTTCCTTGATTGCTGTTCAGCATTTAAAACGATAGAGCACGGACAAGCAATGCTGGAAGGCAATGGCAAGCCTCCCAGAATGTGAACCCTTGCCCAGAAACTGCTACGGCAGCACCATCCCTCTGTAAAGAGTACGGTACATCAAAACAAATATTTAACGGATGAAATCATACACTACATGAATAAGTTGTGAATACTTGATAAATATCCATCCCTTCGACCTCTGGGGAATATGAAAGGCCGTACAAAATCACCATGAAGGTAGCATGAGCACCATTGTAAACATAGAACACAAGTTCTCATCCTTAACCCTTTGTTTGCCTAATCCCACAGGCAGAGAATATAGTGAAGTGATAGTAGAGGCAAATAAATAAATATACAATGGTGATAAAGATGGGTAGTAGAAATAATAAGTGGAAAAGGAAATTAAACGACATGGCTGTTGGCCATGGTGCTCAGAGGAGCTCGCCCTGTGTGTTTCTCTCTGCTCCGCTTGCTCCGACTCCCTTTACTCCAGCATTGAGCTGTACTCCCATTGAATCACAGGCCGTATGCTGTGTACCCTTAATTATCACTGGCTTGCACACACTGTACACTCTGCAAGTCTGTCGCTTCTATCGTCCTTGCATCCGCAACTGCCCTTGGCCTTTCTGCCTGTGCATGCGTTCTCTATCCCAGTCTGTCAGTCTTTGCCTTCCTTCCAAGCTCCACACTCTGCATGTGTGCGCTTCCCTTTCTTCCTATTTTCACAAAGTGATGCTTGGCAGGACACATTGCACAAATATTTTCATGAAAAAGTTACAAAAACGTGTTCCTAAGATAGGATAGTGTTGAACGTTTTTTAATGCAAATATAATCGTCACAATTGCAAAAATGTAGTAGGGTTGTGTTTTTTTGTTTTGTTTTTGCCAAAGCCTTGCCGCACTCATGATCGCACATAGTTCACTTTTGTTTGTTCCTTCATTGGCTGGAGGCATCACGGTGCATCATTATTGCTTCTGCATGCTGCCATGCAGGTTGCCTGAAGTGGCGTGTTCCTGGCCGGTGACGATGGGCGGCTGACCTGTTCGCCACGGCACTCTTCGCCCTGCCTCTGGTGGCAGCCCTATTCCGGAGCACCATGGCCGGCTATGCCAAACCCAAGTCACACACTAAGCTTGTCTCGCTGCTTTCGGCTGAAGCCATCTGAAGGAAAAAGGAACATCCATCGGGGTCTCTGCTGCAGCAGCCATGTCTCTGCTGCAAGCATTGGGTCCTTTGCAGACCTGGTTCTGCCAAGAGCTGGAGAAGTGCGGGATTGATGCGGTCATTTACAGCCGCTATATCCTGAGCCTTCTTTTGCAGGACACCATGGATGTAGAGCTACAGGAACAGGTACTGTGTGTGCGTGCGTGTGTATGACATTTGTTTGTTCACCTTGATGTTTTAAGGTAGATGGATGTCTGCAAATTTCAAAATCTCCAACTGTCATATATATATATATATATATATATATATATATATATATATATATATATATATATATATATATATATATATGTATATATATATATATATATATATATATATATATGTATATACATATATATATATATATATATATATATATATATATATTTCAATTTGTTCTGCATTTTCTTTTTGGCTCTTGATTCACATTTGATAAAATTCTGAAAATTATTTACTTTATCCATAAGAGAGCTGTCTGTGTTTGCTCTCTGTTGCGCAAAACTTTAATTCCAATTCTGATTGCTTTTTTGGTATATATTTCAGTGTATTCATGTTTTGATTTGAGCATCCTTTGCCAGGAGGGTACAATCTCCATTTGGGACAATGGCACTGGAAGACTGTCCAAGAGTAGGAAAAAATGGCCAGTTTGTCTCAGTCCAGAGGAGATGAAGAAGAAAGCTGCCATCCAGTGCCTGAGCTCGGCCTCTGAAGAAGTGAAGGTTTGTGGATTGCATGGACATAAAATCGAAAAAACGATTTTCGTTGATGACTGTGGTCTTGCACTAATTTTTTTCCTTGTTACCTCCGCCGAAGGTGAAGGAGGTTATGTTTTCTCCCCTGTCTTTGTTACTTGCAAAATCGAAGATTTTTCAAATATATTGGTCAGTCGATTTTGTTATTGTCTGTCTGTCTGTCTGTCTGTATGTCTGTCTGTCTGTCTGTCCGTGTGTATTTGTCTGTCTGTTTATCGCCTACAGGTCATAATTTTAAACCTATTTTCACGAAACTTCACCACATGGTGGAGTTTGTCATAAGGAAGAAGCCTTTTGTTTTTGAGGTCAAAAGGTCAACATAGGCCAAAAGTCAACAACTAAGGCGGTATTTCTAAAATCCTCAATTTTCATCTGATTGACTTGAAATTTGAAGAGGATTTATATTTCAGGTCACTGAATTCAACTCGCCAATTATTTTTGATATCAACATGGACCAAAAGGACAACATAGGCCGAATTTCTAGCATTGTCAATTTTCATCTGATTGACTTGAAATTTGAAGAGAAGTTGCCTATTTGGTCATTGAATTCAACCAACAATTGTTTTTGAGATCAAATGTGTTTTCTGAATTTTGTAAGTATTGTTCTCTGCACGTCTTAATGGTTGTTTGTTAATTGCCGGAATCCTTCGGATTTCGGCAATTATGTTGGTCGGTTTTGTGTGTCATATCATTCTGTGTGTCTGTTTGTCTCTGTTTGTTTGTTTGTTTGTTTGTGTGTTTGTGTACCCTGTAGCAGCCACACCGTTTCAGCGATCATGACCAAACTGGGTCCAGACGTCGGCCATGGTCCCACTTAGACACTTGTCGTTTTTGGTGAATCTAGGTCAAATGTCAAGGTCAGGGTCACCGAAAAGCGAAATTCTTATTTTCGCAATAACGCCCGCTAAAATGGTCATACCGACTTCAAACCAAATCCAAAATGTGCATCTTCAAATTCTGCATCCAACCATATGTCTCATTGGGGTGTCACACCAACAACCTTCTTAGCAGTCAGGGGTCGAATGTCAGGGGGGGTCGGGTCAAACTTTCAAATTGCGATTAAAAACGCCATTTCAAGTCCGATTGACTTCCAAGTTACGACCATGACCAAACTAAGTGCTATAACTCATTAAACAGTAGCACTATCGACTTAAAAGAACCAAATTGATTTCCAGGTTTTTGTTTTTTTCAGAGATCATGGAGATATGTCAAAGTTATTCCGGCAATTCCTTGCTCAACAAGCAATTTCATTTGTTTGTTTGTGTGGAGGATATCTCAAAAAGTTGGGACAGATCCAGATGAAATTTTGTGTACAGGCTGGTTGTGTGACAAGGACGAATTGATTCGATTTTGGTGAAGATCTGGATCCGGATCCAGAAACTGGAATTTTTTTTAATGTGATTCTTCACCATTGAGAGATGGGGCCAAAAACTCTATATAGCACGATATCTCAAAAAGTTGTGGACGGATTTGAATGAAACTTGGTGGACACATTTGGTGTGTTGCAAGGACTAATTGATTCGATTTTCATGAAGATCTGGATCTGGATCTGGATACGAGAATTATTTAATTTTTTCAGTGATTCTTCACCATTGAGAGATGGTGCCAAAAACTATATATAGCATGATATTTCAAAAATGTAATGGGCCAGATAGTTCTCGTGGATCAGACATTGCGTGGCGGAGGTATGTGCTCTTCTGAGTGCCCTTCTAGTTGTTTTTGTCATCGCACTTTCATTTTTTGCTGGCAATATTAAAACGTTTTAAAAATGTGCATGAGTCGCGATGCCAAAGGTGAACTGCATCTTTATGAAAAGTTTTACTTTTTTGGTGATCTTTCATCAGCTGTAATGTTGAGAGAGGGTTTTCTTGCAATTGCAAACGGATATCAAATGTCAGCATCACTGCAAAGATCCCATTCCTCTTATATTTTATCATTTACCTGGTGCGAATACAAAAGTAAATATTGTCAAAAATATTTTGTTTTGTTTTGTCACTTGAAATGGTATTCCTTTATATTTGGTATATGCATACAGAGATAAATGCACTTTGTGTCAGTCATTGTATGGTTGGTGCCTTAATTAGGGTATGTGATAAGTATTGTTAATAGTTACCTCCACTACCGAAGGTGAACTAAGGTTATGTATTCAATCCTGTTTGTCTGTCTGTTTGTCCATGAACAGGATATCTTAAAATGTGATGGACAGATTCGAACAAGCCTTGGTGGACATGTTGGGTGTTTGACTATGACGGATTGATTTGATTTTTGTGAAGATCGGATATGGATCCGGATACAATAATTTTCCAAGCGATTTTTCACCAATGAGAGATTGGGCGAAAAATGATATATAGCATGATATCTTAAAATGTTGTGGACGGTTAGGGTTATGGTTGGGGTTAACTGACACAAAGTTTAGACGAAACTTGGTATGCGAGTTGAGTCGGTGATGAAAACAAGTTGCTTAGATTTTGGTAAAGGTCTGGATGCAGATCCAGCCTATCGGTGGGATACAAAAAGTAAACTGTTGAGCCTGGTAGAGGTATGCACTCTGCCGAGTGCCATTATAGTTTGTTCATTTGTTTGTCTTATCCAAAGGAACGGTGAGCACTGTAAAGCGGAAAGGTGTCCCTTGCTCCATTCCCCCTTCCTGCTTACCCTTGGTGGTTTTCTTTCATGAGGGTAACTTGACGCACCAGAAGACAAAGAGCGCTCAAGGCCTGGTAGATGGAAAAAGGGGCGGGGGTGGGTGGGTGGAGGGTTGCAGTCCACAGATGCAGGGAGAAGAGCTGCTGAATGTGCACTAAAAATCAGACATAGTAATATGTGGGCAGTAATATTCTTCATTCGTGGTGAGAGAATTAACATTGTTGACCAAAACAGACTCTACTATGAAAGTTGATGTGTGGATTAGAAATTTGTTTCGGTGGATTTGGCTGTACAAGGAAATAGACAAATCACCCTGTGGTGCTGTAACAGACAATCTTCGCAAACTTGCTTTTGCTTTTATTCCAAAGTTTGTTATAAGGACATAAACTCAGAGATGTTTTGTGCTTGAAAAACATGTGGTTTGCAGCAAAACATGAGTTTGTGAAGATACAGAAAACAAATTGTGCATTGCCAAGTTGGTAACTGGATAGCTGTGATCACAAAGCGGTCACCAAGGCTAAGCCTCCCCTTGTACCCGCAATCCAATCCATCCATCCATTGGGACCATACTCTGAGCAGAGCGTTGGTCCAATGATGGCTTTATTCTTTCGGACTGCCAGATGACCTTGACCTTCAACATTTAGGGATATATTGTAAATTAAGAAAACTAGTAGGTGCCCGTAAAAAAAAAATAATAATAATAATAAATAAATAAACATTCAAACCGCGAGCAAGAAACAACCACACAGGCCGTTTCTTCGCTCTCGCGTGCCCGTACGTGCGTGACCCAGAAGTTCGCATATTATTCGCAGTTATGATAATTATTCACAATTTAGTTTTAATGCCCAAATATTCAATAAGTGCCAATATATTTTGCCTTTTCTCAATGTCATAGCAAGGAAAAACAAAAAGAGAAGAGAAAAAAAATTACTTCCTGGTTCGGAGCATACCAGCACTCTGATGTTACCGAAATTTATGCACCGTCTAATATGAAAACGATCATAACTTGGGGCATTCTGTTTATCTATAAATGCACATAAGAAATCAAGAAATTATTAGAATACACGAAGTCATCACTCTCCGGAAGCCCGTACGTTGTAACCGTAATGGGGAACGCGACTGAGCTTCCCTTTCCCATCGGCCACACCCACGCAACAACATGTCCTGTCATTGGTTTGGTAAATAAATGGCCATAACTTGGGAGGCACTTGTCCGATTAATATAAAACCTTGAAAAGGCACATCCTCAGGTCCCCAGCAATATGCCTGGCAAGTTTCAATTAGATCGGACCAGTGGTTGTCGAGAAACAGCAGACACAGACACACACACAGAGATTGCTGGAATTATAGATAGATGTGTCCCATCTAAAATCTATCCACAAAATTCAACATCATGAAAATCGGAGGAAATTTATTCAAGTTATGATCAAAAATGTGTTTTATGCCTCCGCTGATCGTTGCTGGAGCCATTATGTTTTCAGTTTGTCCATGCACACATCCGTACGTCTGTCCATGCTAATTACATCCGCCACCGAAGGTGAACGAGGTTTTTTTCACCCCCTTTCTGTCTGTTTGTTTGTTTGTGTGTACGATATCTCAAAAAGTTGTGGACAGATCCGGATTAAATTTTGTGGACAGGTTCGATGTGTAACAAGGACAAACTGATTAGATTTTGGTGAAGATCCGGATCCGCATCCGACTACTAGAATTTTTAGGCGATTCTTCACCATTGAGAGAGGGCCAAAAACGATATTTATCACGATATCTCAAAAAGTTGTGTTCGGATTTGGGTGAAACTTGGTGGACATGTTGGGTGTGTGACAATGAAGAATTGATTCAATTTTGGTGAAGATCCAGATGAGGATCCAGATCTGATAATTTTTAAAGTGATTCTTCACCATTGAGAGATAGGGCCAAAAACGATATAGTACTGTTTCACGTGATATTTCAACCAGAGTTGGTGTCAAAGACACCCAATGCTCGCCTGTTTATACATTTATCGTTTTTAAAAGACTCGTCTAATAATTAATATTTTTTATAAAGCATTGCAGTGAAGTCTGATCCAAATAATTTTAAAGCAATATATGTATTTGTCTATTGTAATCAGTAACAAGAGCGCAAGTGAGCACAATAAATGCCCAAACAAGAAGGTATGTACAGAATTGTGCTAATACGTGGAAAACAGCATCCTGGTTGCCATGGCAACCACTTTAGATGACTAACGTATGTGACTGTCACGGCATACCATCATGTGACAACCGTGATATCCATCAGACAAATTATTCCTCTGGGCCATGAACTCTTTTTCTTTTTTTTCTTGCCAAAACGAAGTTTTTGCAAGATATGTTAGTCAGCTTGTATGTTTTTTTTATTTTTTATTTTTTGTTTGTTTGTTTGTTTGTTTACCTGTAATCACGTATAAAAAATTCTGCAGAGCACAGTTATCATCGGAAATTTTTGTAACTTCGCATATCAGAGGCCGATAGAGGTCCCTTTCAGTGCACAAAATTTTTAAGTTCAAGGTCAAAGGTCAAGGTCACTTTGGCGCAAATCAGGGGAGTCGATGAAACCCTTATTTTTTGAGTAATTTTGATCGGATAGTCTTCAAACTTCATGGGAATATCGTTCATGGTCTGGCGCTCAGCTGATTAATTTTTGGTGGCGATTGGCCTTGACCTTCATATGTTTTTTTTTTGGGGGGGTCTGTAATCACGTATAAATCACTCTGCAGAGCACAGTTATCATTGGAAATTTTTGTAACTTCGCATATCAGAGGCCAATAGAGGTCCCTTTTAGCGCATAAAATTTTGAAGGTCAAGGTCAAAGGTCAAGGCCACTTTGTCACAAATCAGGGGAGTCGACGAAACCCTTATTTTTTGAGTAATTTTGATCGGATAGTCTTCAAACTTCATGGGAATATAGTTCATGGTCTGGCGCTCAGCTGATTAATTTTTGGTGGCGATTGGCCTTGACCTTCATGGTTAGCGCCTCAGGTCAAACATATTTGACCCCAAAGTCAAATTTTCAAGTTTTAGGAACCATATCGTGTAGTACCTCAAATTGAACACCTCGATGAGTGCTTTCTAGATATGTCACGCTTCAGACATTATTACATCATTTCGTGACGTTATGAGGCAAAAGCATATTTTTCATGGTTACTCTGTAGAACGATTCTCATCGGAATATCTCGTAGGCAGATATTCCTCAAGGAGTTGCTCCTGGTGGATAGCTGCTCTGTTCACCTCAGTGTGACCTTAAAGAAGTCACACGTGGTCACCTTTTGGCAAGATACGGGTCACCCTGCGGTGACATTGGTTTTTTATTTATGTGTTGTTCCTCCTTTCCCACTTGTGTATGTGCACATCCTCCCCGCGCACCCACACCCCCACTCCAACCCACGATATACTTTGGTACATTGTGAACCTGCTATCCTTTGTCATTAAGCTCCTCCATGAGTAAAGACCCTTGTATATCAAAGTAAGAAAGCTATTGATGCGATTGGTGCATAAGGCCTTTTAGTCCTTTAAAATCCTTTAAAATCAATATTTTAGAGAATCAGTATTTTCTGAATGAAGTTAAGGATTTTGTTATATATATATATATATATATATATATATATATATATATATATATATATATATATATATATATATATATATATATATATATATAGACATACATATATATATATATATATATATATATATATATATATATATATATATATATATAGACATACATATATATAGACATGGATGCTATAGACTGTGCTATAGACAAATTTGAGAAGGGAAGGGCCACGTTTAATCTGCTTTTGAACATTTCATCTGCTTCAACGTGGCAGGAGACTTCATCACAAAGCAGATTTCTATTTATTTTACATGTTCATTAAAATTGTGATGTGTACATGTGTTTATTTTTGGCTGCTGCTGACCTTCCGCTCTATTTTCTCAAAGCCCAGGAACTTAACCCCCTTATTCCCATTGGAAATTGGTTTTAATTATCGTGGCATTTTCCAGGTACGTAACCCCCACAATATTTAAGGGTGTTCTGGACTGTCCGACCCAGACATTTGTGGTCCCGCATATTTGTGGGTGATAAAGTGTCACCTGCTTCTACGTTCGTGCTTCACATATTTGTGTTTTTGTTTTTGTTTTGTTTTTAACACTTCAGGACCGCTCTCCAAATCCACTGCCGCTGATATTGATTCAGCCTGGGAATTCTTCCACAGAAAACTGTTCTCTTGTGCACAGATTAAACCTATTTAATCTTCAATTATCTTACCCATCCTCCCGCTCTTGGTTCTCTGAAACCTGTGGTGAGTCTGTTGCTTTAAAACAACTGGCATTCTCCTCCTTGAAGGCAAATCTGACTGAAGGCAACCTCAGAACATTCCACAAAGCCCACAACAAGTGTGTGTCTACCTTCAGGAGAGCCAGAAAACAACATCTATCCATTATCTCAAGAATGACTTTTCAAACTTGTCTCCATCCTCAAAAACCTGGTGGGACCTTGTCAAGTCGGTCTCTGGTGTATGCTCCCCTTCAATCCCTTTCCTCACTTCAAATGGCACCACAGCTGACTCCACTCGGGAGAAGGCCAAATGCCTCAATTCTGTGTTTGCTTCCAAATCTTGTGTCCCCAACCTCTCCCTCTCTCTACCCATCCTTCCCAGTAATATCCAATTGCTCCTGAATTCTGTCTCTTTCACCTGAAAAGGGGGGAAAGTTTCTGGTCACCCTCAACTCTGATTCTACAAGTAAACAGGACAACATCAGGTCATGTGTCCGAACAACCCGCTGTGCTGCTCTTGCACTTCCTCTTTCTGCCCTTTTCACCATCACTTACCATCGGTCATCTTCCATATGCTTGGAAATCAGCCAACACCACAGCATTGCATAAAAAATGTGCAAAAACAAATCCCCTTAACTTCAGCCCAACAAGCTTGCCTCCAATCATCAGCAAAGTCTTAGAATCCATCATCACACTTGACATGAAATCATTCCTTTTCTCCAATAACCTCATCTCAGATAATCAATTCGGATTCAGACCTGGTCACTCTACCTTGGGCATGCTGCTTCTACACTCCCAACAATGATAGAGACCCTCAATATCAGTCATGAGATCAGAGCCGTCTCCCTAGACATATCTCAGGCTTTTGATACAATCTCGCATCCTGCCTTGCTCTCCAAACTGTCTGCCCTTGCAATCCATGGCCAACTCCACTCCTGGATGACTGACTTCCTCCACTCTCATCGACAACGTGTGGCTCTTAACGGAACCCTTTCATCTCTAAACGGAACCCTTTCATATCAAGGCTTTAGTACCCCCAAAGCAGTATTCTAAGCCCCATCTTATTCCTCATTTTCATCTATGATCTCAATGACCCTCTGGAAAATTATTTTTTTATCTCTTTGCTGATGACTCCACTCTCTGTCATGACATCTCTCCTCCTCCTTCTGACAGGCAGCACCCTCTTCCCTCTCCTCAGACTTTGACAAAATCACAAAATGGTCAAACCCAATTTTGCTTATGTATCCACATTGTTCACCCTTTGCATTCTCCCTTACCCCTCATCGTTACCTGCATCCCTTGTTTGTCCATCTCCATCTACTTTCTCCCTCCGCCCTGCTGTTGTTTTTTTTTTCCTTCTTTCTCCTGATCCCTTTGTTATGTTGTGTCCTGATTTGTTATGTCATCACTCTTCCACAAGCCGAGGCCATTTTTCAAAAAAAAAACTACAAAAAAAACCAATCCTCCGACATTCGCGAATGGAATGTCGGGGTCCAACAGTATATAGTTTTTGGCCCTATCTCTCACGGTAAAGAATCACTTACAAAATTTAAAAAAAAATTCTCCTTTTTTTATGTTGAAGGCTACAGGCACAGACTGAATAGTCCTCATCGGGCCAAGCCTTAAATATATGAACTGCATGAATAAAGTGAGGAGGGAAAATGAATGAGTAAGTAAAATGTATGATGAAAAGTATATGATGTTTGTTTGCAAGAAAAAGAGAGATTAAAGCCAGCCCGGTAGCTATAGTTTGAGTGAGACAGAAAGTAAGACCTGCAATCCTGACACGGAGAGTTTAAGATGGTTCCGGGCACCACTTTAACGCTCCTAAGTCGGAACGGTAGTACCACCCTGGGCTGTTGCTGTCTACAATCTACTACCTAAAAAACCAGTATAACCGAATGGGTGTTTTTTTCGGAGACACCATCTCCTTACTGTTGGCTCCCTAAAGGAGCTCATCCGCCCTTTGGCAGCTGTTGTTTTTCGGTCTGGCAGGGTGTCACAGTCATCACAGCCAGTGATGGCAAGCCTCACTGGCAAGCCAGTGAGGGGTGTCGGTTTAATCGCCGACAACCCGACCATGCGGCAGGTAGCACTGGGTTACATGTTATCAGTGGCAGTCAAGAAACCTGACTGAGATGACTTGAAAATCTTCACCAAAATCCAGATCTTCACCAAAATTTAATCAATTAGTCTTTGTCATATGCTGAACTTGTTCACAAAGTTTCATCTGAATCCGTCCATAACTTTTTGAGGCCTGCCTGCAGACAAACAGATAGACAGACAAACAGTGGGTGAGAACATAACTTCCGTCCACCTTCGGTGGCAGAGGTAATTAAACTCTGTTTATGCAATCAAGATTGGTCAACACATGGAATATGTAACAATTTTTAGGATTTGACCCCAAGTTCATGCCCCAGGGGCTGTGGACTTAGGGTCACAAAGGTCAAATCAAAATTTTCTTCAACTCAAAATTTGATATTGGATCATTTCTGGTGGAACTGTTTGCCATCTTTCAATTTTACTTAATGTGGGAAGTGTGGGGATTTGTCATGGTGTGCCATCGGCTTTGCTCTCGTTTCACTTGTGTTATGTTACGTGATGGACTTGCTATTGTGTTGCATGATGCTTATGACCAGTTGTTAACTGATTATTTACTTTCCACGTCACAGAAATGTATTTTTAAATAGTTCTACCATATTTGAACTGTCAAACTGAATTTGTTGAGACACCTTTCTCATTAAACTAGTATTGTTTTATGTTTCTTGTATCTCCATAATTTGTGCATCCGACATGATGAATGAATGAAGAACTCCTGTTTTTTTGCATCATATTGAAGTCAGCATTTGTTGCATTTAGCTGGGGAATTTCAACAAAACGTTTTCCTTGAAACATTTGGAAAGATATATGAGAAAATTTGACTGCTTTTTGTTCCAATTATAATTGGAATTATAATTATCATTATATGCCACTTTTAGACATCTGGTATTGAAACATTGGTGGAAGAGCTCTGCTCCAAGTTGAAGGCATTGCAGGAGCAACAAAAAGGTGTGTATCCCAGATGTTTATTTTTCCATGTTATCTTTGCTTTCATAAAGTTTGAGGGGAAGGAAATATAATTATTCCTGGTGGCAAAGTAGTACATGGTTTTATGGCTAGTCTTGACCATAATCTGTTCCTTTCAAGTCTGGTTATCATAACATTGACACATTGTCATAACATTGTAGTCATTTCGTATCTTTTTTGTTGTTTGCTTTTATTTGCATTCCAAATGCAATTTTCTTTCTTTCTCCGTGACATAAATGGGCATGGTGGCTTCAGGTTTTCATACCTCTGCAGCCGGAGGCATTGTTTTCGGCCTGTCCATACGTCCGTTCTCAATTTTTTTTTGTTAACATGATAACGTGAACTACTGAGAGGATTCCAAACAAACTTGGCAAAAGTATGAACTGTAACACAAAGATGAACTCATGACATTTGGGGTTCAAAAGGTCAAATATCAATGGTCATGTGACCTTTAATTGGGATCTTTGTTCCCAAAATAACTTGTGAATCACAAAAGGGATTTCAATAAAACTGGGTACAAGTATGGACTATGCTCAATAATTATATGAGCTGATTAGGTTTTGGGTTAAACAGGTCAAAGGTCATGTGCCATTTGGAAATCATAACTCTAGTTAGAAACATAGTCTGATGTTTTCTCTCTTCTAATTATCTGTTTCTGTTTTTCCTCTCACACACTTTTCTCATGTGACCTTTAATTTGTATCGAGTACTGCTCTCACATCTGGGGATGTTCTAGCTCCACATACTTACTGGACAGAATTGAATCAAAAGTAATCTGACTTATCAACTCTTTCAATCTGACCTCAAAACTTAATCTGCTCAAATTACGCCGCAAAGTTGGCTCTATTTCTCTTTTCTATAGATATTACTTCGGTTTCTGCTCCCGAGAACTTGCTTATGTACCTCTGCCATTAGCGAGACCACAAAATACTCCACAAGCCACTGCATTGCATGATTATTGTGTGGCCATTGGCAACTCAAGGGTGGGCCATTGTGATATTTGTTTCTTCCCCTCCACTGCCAAACTCTGGAACTCTTTTCCTTCTAATGTCTTTCCAAACAGTTATGGCCTTCCCCTTTTCAAAATGCAGATTTATTTTTTTTTACTTCCTCAAAAACTCTTAGACTATTCTCTCTTTCTTCATTTTTCTCTCAACGCAGTTCTTTTATTGAAGGCCTGGACTCGGTGAGGACTCATCGTCCGTGACTGGAGCATTTAATATAAAAAAAATTTTTGGACATTAAACATTAACAATGGGTTGACATCTTACGCAGGCTGAGGCATATCCAATGACCTTTTTGTGTCAAATTTTATTTTCTAGTTTAAAATAAATTTTCAGCCAATTAGGGCACATGATGCATGTTGGGAGCTAACAGGATGGCCGAGCGCAGAGTTCACACAGTCCTGGAAACTCCACCTTCCTCGATAATGGCCTTGAGAAATGCAGGAAACTTGTTGGTGGGAATAGTGTTGGCAGTTGCAGCCTCTGCGGTCATTCTTAGCTCACCTGAACTTTAGCCCGGTGAGCTTATGCAATTGAGCAGTACACGTAGGCGATTTAGCTTGTCAGTCAGTCAGTCTGTAAACACGTCAATCATTATCACTTGAACCAAACTCACCATTATAATGCAACTAGCCACAAGCTTCATACCTGATGCCTAGCGAAGGTATGTTGAGCACAATCAAAAAAGGGGGTGTACGGTGGGGGTGGGGGGGGTTGACCCCCCAGAATAGGGAATTTGCTCTTTTCTCCGAAACGACACACAATTTTGATGAAACTTGACCATAGCCTTCATCACCTGTGATGTACCAAACTCTATTGACCGCATCAAAATCTGCGCTCATTAAGGGGGTCGGCAGTAGCAGCCTCATTGGGGTTTTTTTGTCACCCAGGTCGTCAGGCTGTCCGTCCGACTGTCCGTCTCTCCGTCCGTCCGGGCGTCAACATTTATAGCTGTGAGTGCGATAACTCAACTGTTCGCCATATCGATTTGAAATTTGGGTCACACATGTACCACCTGAAAAGGAAGAACCCTATTGATTTTGGGCGTGGCTGGATCCAAGATGGCCGTCTGGGGTGGCCATCTTGAAAAGTTTTTTCGCCATATCTATTTGAAATTTGGGTCACACATGTCCCACCTGAAAAGGAAGAACCCTATTGATTTTGGGCGTGGCCGGATCCAAGATGGCCGACTGGGGTGACCATCTTGAAAAAAAAAGTTTTTTGTAATAAATGGAACACCGCTTAGGCCTTAGTTATTTTATAACTTGGTTTACGGATCCGCCGACGGTATATTTGCTGAAATGAAATATAAATATAAAACACATTTTTAGTCTTTTATATTTATACATTTTCCGCCGAAGGTGCAAAAGTTTCAAAACCTGAAATGTAAACGTCGGCATTTATTTTCAAAATATAATTTCGTGCGTGTGCGCCAAAATGCCGAGTCACCTTTAACCGAGCTGCGCAGTATAACTGTGCAGTCGTCTTCGGTCATGGCATCTGAGCAGTGGCTTGCGTGGTTCAGATTGACTGTTGTTTCTGGGGCGAAAGTGATTTTTTTTTTTTTTTTTGTACATCTTGTCGAGGCTCATGTGAGAGCTAACACACAACGCACATCATGGGGGACATGAGACAAGAGAGGAGGGAGTGGGAAGGACAAAACAGTGGGGAACAGAGACATGAGGAGATCTGTGGAAGGGAGCGGGATGGGAGGGGGAACATGGGGAATAGAAGATGGACATTTCAGGGACTTTCAGGAAGGAAAGCAGGGAATTTGAAGGAGGTGTGCTTGGGTGGATTATCGGGTGTAGAAAAGATCGAGGATTTGGATGGGGGATGAGAGAGGTGGTGGTGAACAGCTGTTTTGAAGGCCTGGAGGGAAGAATGGGAATGAATAGAGTGACGGAGTTTATTCCAAAGGCGGGAAAAAAGAGGAATGAAAGAGTGAAGGTGAGCAGTGATTCGTGATTTTGGTAGTTTTACCAGAAGGGGGTTGTTGGTGGACCTTGAGGGCCCTGCGGAAATGTGGTGGAGACAAATCGCAGAGAGAGCTGGGGGGGGCGAGGCTGGAGAGGAGACGGTAGAAGACTGAAAGACCACCGACCAACCTGCGGTGATTGAGTGAGAGGCCCAAAGACTCAGCCTCATTGCGGGAGATGCCGATGATCCGAAATGCCTTGGTTTCTACAGCGTGAAGCCGAGAAAGGTGGGAGGCAGGAGCACCTGCCCAGAGGGTAGAGCAGTACTCCATCAGGCTGCGGACAAAAGCTTTGTAAGTGGTCAGGAGCTCAGGTGGGCCGAGGAAGGACTTTGCACGATGGAGGATTCCCAGTCGGCGACTGGCTTTGGAGGCGAGGTTTGAAATGTGGCTTTCCCAGAAAAGGTCATGGCAGATAGTGAGACCCAGAAGCTTGAAAGAAAGGACTTCTTCCAGAGGATTGTTGAGAAAGTGGATGGGGGAATTTTCTAAACGGTCCTTTCGAAGAGACATAGTGAGAGTGTGAGATTTGTCTGGATTGAAAGACATGTTCCACGTGTTGGACCAGTTTGTGATTTTATTCAGATCTGCAGTGAGCGAAGAAGCTGCTGCTTGCTGGTCTGAGGGATGACCGATGGTACGGCAGAGGGTGGAGTCATCAGCAAACAGATGTGGAGGATTTTCCAGAGAGTCGGAGAGATCATTGATGAAAACCAGAAAAAGAACAGGACCCAGAACGCTACCTTGAGGAACTCCAGCCTGGACAGGAAGAGGGGATGAAAGAACTCCATTTGGGGCCACACGGTGACTGTGACAGGAGAGGAAGTCTGCGAGCCATGAGTTGTTAAGAAGTATGTCAGCGGTATAAATTTGAGTGACTGTGTTCGTGATTTTAATCACGCAACATCTTGACGACGAATATTCTGGTCGAACGATTGCATCAATTCAGTGCAGCAGCAGGGGTGATTCGCACGCTACTCTCGATCGTGCCAATTTTGTTTCCATTGAAAGTTGTACACCGCTGTTCGTATTGAAAGATTTCGGTGCCAAGTACGTCAAAGTTTCCCTGCGAGATGCTGATATTCAGCCTTCAACGGACCAGAAATCAGCCTTTGATGTGCTCCTGGGGATAGGGAGACGGTACGATCAGATGCCCACTGAAAACTAAGCTGGTTATGGCTCTGATTGACCGTTTTGAGCGTGTTGACTCCGAGTAGACACCTTTTTTTTTAATCATATCCAGCACTATGCACTGGTGTGCACGCACACATCAACGACTTGGACAATAATTTTCTCAGCATTGTTTCCATTTGTTTGATGATGCAACAGGTTCCTATAAGAAAAACATGCCAGACTATATTGTAAAACTAGTTTTAATCCTTCTTTATTGTTTTTCACATCAGATGATACAGTGAACAATGGCATCCTGCATTTGAATGGTTTTCCATCTTCAATGTTTTCTTAGATCCTCCTGGTCCGGGATTTATATTTATTCCGCCCCCACCTACCCTTGTCTTTTCCATGGAACATCTGAAAAAAAATCATTAAAATATATACTTTCTAGAAAATGAAATTATATTTCGACCTACTGACCCTGCATTTTAGCTGAAGAACTGCGTAAACCAAGTTATAAAATAACTAAGGCCTTATCTGATTTCAATTATATTTGGTAACTACGTTCCTCACCTCTGGGGAACTTTTTCGAGATTATGACCAAATGGTGTCTTGTTTCCAATTCACCTCCTTCATTATCTGGAATATGTATGACCTTTTTCATTAAATGGCGGGGGATTCCCCATCTCTGATGGTATGTTTATGACCCCCCATAGGTATTTACTTTCTTCTCTGAAACTGTATATACATATGATTTTGATGAAACCTGATCACAACCTTCATCACTCGTGATGTAACAAAGTTTGTTCATGGCATAAAAAAACGGGGTTGAGGTGGAGTCTGTGGGGGATGTAACCCCTTCCAAAATAGGTATTTGCTCTCTTTTCCAAAACGACACACAATTTCGATGAAACTTGACCACAACCTTCATCACCCATGTGTGATGTCCCAAAGTTTGTTCATGACATAAAAAAAAACCAGGGTCTAAAGGGGTGTGCATGGGGGAGGGGGGGTTGAGTGACTGTTGCTCCTGATCCAGGTGGGCTTCAGGACACATGGTCCTTTTTTTTAATGTTGTGATCGTAAAGCTTTCGAAAGTTTGAAAACCACCCAGAACTATGGTTAAATAACTTCACTTCATCTTCATCACTTATTAGGTCTTCATAAATACTTCTGACCTTTGCTTGTATCACAAGCATGCTGAGAGGCACATTTTCCTGATTTTGGTGTTCAATCCATGTGCTGAGCATGCAGTCCATTTTTTTTTTTCCATAATGCAACTTCTCGCATAGGATGTCTTTGTTGCATTCACTGAGGTTCCTCATTTAGCATTTTCCAGATTACCAATTTTGTATTGTTCACAATGTGGACTCACGAAGGCCAAGCACACATTTTCTATCATAGGTACGAGCAACTCTTTCATATCGTCCGAAAAAATACATTTTTACTTTAATAGTAGTGATGGCCTTCCTCTTTCTTTTACTCGCATTTCCAACCCTGCTACTCCACGGACGCTTTCCAGTCATGATTGCAAGGGTTATGCTTATTGCAGCAGCACAAATCATGCGTGAAATGGAAAAAAAAACTCACTACACGCATGATGCTAAGATGGATGGTTGCCGGAAACTGAGGGAGAGGGATAGCAATCGAGCCATCATCCGGGTGTTATTGTGAACACGTTTTCATGTTGTTCATTGCAAAAATTTAATCGCAATGTTACTCATGCACTTGAGTTGAGTAATTCCAATAGCTTGTGAACATAAATTAAATTTTTTTTTTAATGACGCGTGCACAATTCCAAAAATGCACAAACAGAACATGACTAAAAGGTGAACTTACGGTATAAGGAAAATTACAAGCTGCAATTTAATTGGTCACCATAAAACTTTTTATCCACATGTATACATTTTTGAATGTACAAGTTAAAGGACAAATTGGATTAAACTTGTATTCCTTTCTCCTACCTTTGTATATTAATTTCCAGTCAGTCAATATTTGAATCGATTATACGAGCAAAAAACAAAACAATTATTTTTAACTTTTGTGAAATAATCTTAGCCCTTAGAAATTTCAAAATAAAATTTTATAACTATATTGAATATAATGGTATTAACTATGTAAACTTCTTGTTACTTTACTTTTGGCATTTACGAGTTGATGTGTTTTGCATGCAATCTTGACCCCCAAAGTTGTTTTGATTAGACTATAAATGTGCCAAGTGACCATTCATGCATTACAAAATATTAGTCACAAAACATCATTAAAGTGCAATTAATCCCAGCAACAAATATTGACTAAATTGGATATTGAAACAAGTAGAGCTACATTCAAAGTACACTGCCCCCATGCCAAATAAATAAATAAATCCTCCAGTGCGCATCATCACCGGGGCACCTTTGGCGCCCGGCGATTCCACCTTGTAGCACATGGAGTCGTAATTAGGAGGGAGCTGTGTGCAATCATTGATTGATTAATTGATTAATTGCAGAATTAAAATAAATAAATCGTAATTGTAAAATAATTTCTCGATCAATTGCCAAATAGCATACCTAAGCCATCACTATTTCCTCCGAATCTGTAACTTTTTGAAAATTCAGCGATTTATCAAAAAATGAATACTTAATCAATAAATTGATTAATAAATCAAAAATACCCTTTATCGCCAAATCACTTGGTCACTGTCATGTCCAAATATCAGCTTACTAGCTCAAAATATGCCTAAGATATTGCCAGGATGAGAAATAATAATAAAAAAGATTTATAAATTGATAATAATTAAGTAATTAATCAATTAATTGATTAATAAAAATAATGTTTTTGCCAAAGCACATCTTCACTTTTGTCCTCAAATTTCAGCTTCCGAGATCGAAGGATGGTTGATATATCACCCAGCCAAACAAACAAACAAACAAACAAATGGAGTAAAAACTGAGTGCTCCCTTCGTTTGGCACCCGGCGATGATGTCATGCATCGCCAAGATATGGAAGTAGGAAGGAGCGGTGTTCAGTATGTATGTATGTACAGTATGTACAGTGCCTGAAGAAAGTCAACACCCCCTTTCAAAATGCCCATCTTTTGTTGCCTTATGGCCTGGAAATAAATTGCAATAAATCCGACATTTTCCACCTTTATTTACAAATCGTAACCCACAACTTCCAAGTGAAAAACATATTCGACAAATTTCAGAAAACTAATGAAAAATACAAAATTAGAAAAAACTAGTGACTTGACACCTCCACCGATCTCTTAGTCTGTCTTCATTGAATTAACTAGTACGTGCCCGTAATAAATAAATAAATATTCAAACCGCGAGCAACAAACAACAACCACACAGGCCGTTTCTTCGGTCTCGCGTGCCCATACGTGCGTGGCCCGGAAGTTCGCATATTGTTCGCAGTTACGATTATTCGCAATTTAGTTTTAATGCCCAAATATTCAATTAGCGCCAACGTATTTTGCCTTTTCGCAATGTCATCGCAAGGAAAAACAAAAGGAGAAGAGAAGAGAAAGAAAAAAAATTACTTCCTGGTTCGGAGCACACCAGCTCACTCAGATGTTACCAAAATTTATTCCCCGTCGAATATGAAAACAATCATAACTTGGGGCATTGTGTTTATCTATAAATGCGCATAAGAAATCGAGAAATTATTAGAATACACGAAGTCATCATTATCCGGAAGCCCGTACATTGTAACCGGTAATGGGGAACGCGACTGAGCTTCCCTTCCCCATTGGCCACGCCCACGCCCACGCAACAACGTGTCTTGTCATTGGTTTGGTAAATAAATGGCCATAACTTGGGAACCACTTGTCCGATTAATATCAAACCTTGAAAAGGCACATCCTCAGGTCCCCAGCAATATCCCTGGCAAGTTTCAATTAGATCGGACCAGTGGTTGTCGAGAAACACCGGTCACAGACACACACACACAGACACACACACACAGACACACACACACAGACACACACACACAGACACACACACACAGACACACACACACAGACACACACACACAGACACACACACACAGACACACACACACACACAGACACACACACACACAGACACACACACACACACAGACACACACACACACACACAGACACAGACACACACACACAGACACACACACACACAGACACACACACACAGACACACGCACACGCACACACAGACACACGCACACGCACACACAGGCACACGCACACGCACACACAGACACACGCGCACACAGACACACGCGCACACAGACACACGCGCACACAGACACACGCGCACACAGACACACGCGCACACAGACACACGCGCACACAGACACACGCGCACACAGACACACGCGCACACAGACACACGCGCACACAGACACACGCGCACACAGACACACGCGCACACAGACACACGCGCACACAGACACACGCGCACACAGACACACGCGCACACAGACACACGCGCACACAGACACACGCGCACACAGACACACGCGCACACAGACACACGCGCACACAGACACACGCGCACACAGACACACGCGCACACAGACACACGCGCACACAGACACACGCGCACACAGACACACGCGCACACAGACACACGCGCACACAGACACACGCGCACACAGACACACGCGCACACAGACACACGCGCACACAGACACACGCGCACACAGACACACGCGCACACAGACACACGCGCACACAGACACACGCGCACACAGACACACGCGCACACAGACACACGCGCACACAGACACACGCGCACACAGACACACGCGCACACAGACACACGCGCACACAGACACACGCGCACACAGACACACGCGCACACAGACACACGCGCACACAGACACACGCGCACACAGACACACGCGCACACAGACACACGCGCACACAGACACACGCGCACACAGACACACGCGCACACAGACACACGCGCACACAGACACACGCGCACACAGACACACGCGCACACAGACACACGCGCACACAGACACACGCGCACACAGACACACGCGCACACAGACACACGCGCACACAGACACACGCGCACACAGCCACACGGCCACACAGACACACCCGCACACAGACACACGCACAGACAGACACACGCACAGACAGACACACGCACAGACAGACACACGCACAGACAGACACACGCACAGACAGACACACGCACAGACAGACACACGCACAGGCAGGCACACGCACAGACAGACACACGCACAGCCAGACACACGCACACACAGACACACGCACACACACAGCGACACACGCACACACAGCGACACACGCACACACAGCGACACACGCACACACGCACACACAGACACACGCACACACAGACACACGCACACACAGACACACGCACACACAGACACACGCACACACAGACACACGCACACACAGACACACAGACACACAGACACACAGACACACAGACACACAGACACACAGACACACACAGACACACACAGACACACACAGACACACACAGACACACACAGACACACACAGACACACACACACGCACATTGCTGGAATTATAGATAGATGAATATGGCAACCCGTTCTGTCGAGTTTATTTTCAATAATTCAATGTATACTCAGATCGATGGTGTCGCAATGGGATCCCCTCTTGGCAAACATCTTTGTAGGTTTCTGTGAAAAATGTGCCTTTGCAGATCCACATCCTGGAGTTCAACCCCTTCCATCTATTATATCAGCACGTGGATGACATATTTGCTGTCTTTGATTCAACTTCAGTGTGTAAAGTCTTCTTGGCATACCTGAACTCTCTACATCCATCCCTAGAGTTCACCATAGAGATGGAACGCTCCGGTGTACTCCCCTTCTTGATGAGCCTGGTGTGGCTTAGTGGTTAAGGCGGTGGTTTGGGACCCTTGGGGTCCTGAGTTCGAGTCCTGCTGGCCACTGAGTTAGCAGCAGGGGGGTTGACTCAGCCTGTCATGCTTCCGAAGGTCGGCGAAATGAGCACCAGTATACTGGTAATTATCCCTGCCGGGTCGAAGGTGACTAAAGGGTTGGCGTCAGGAAGGGCATCCGGCCATAAAAAAACATTACCACAAGAAAGGGTACCATGACTGGAGCCCACAAAAAGCTGACCCATGCTCAAGGATAAAGGCTTTCAAATGGTGTGATGTGGTGTACTTCCCTTCTTGGACGTATTCGTTGAAAAATCGGCCGCCGCTTATAAAACCACAGTCAACCGTAAGTGATTTTACCAGACAGTGTACTCGGTGGAACTCTTACAGTTCCTTGAGATACAATATTGGATTGATTGGTATCTTGGTCAATAGAGCATGAAAGATCGACTCCACAAATAAACTCTATGCTTAAATTGAGACCATCAAGACTATTCTTCTTGTGAATAGGTATCCTGAGCAGATCATCAATAGGTGTGTGTGTGTGTGTGTGTGTGTGTGTGTGTGTGTGTGTGTGTGTGTGTGTGTGTGTGTGTGTGTGTGTGTGTGTGTGTGTGTGTGTGTGTGTGTGTGTGTGTGTGTGTATATATATATATATATATATATATATATATATATATATATATATATATATATATATATATATATATATATATATATATATATATATATATATATATATATATATATATATATATATATATATATATATACATATATACAAAATCCTTCTGAACCCACCAAAGAATCCTATAATCTGATCTGGTAAATGTTCGGTGTACTTACGTCTACTTGGGAAGTCAAAGTGTTTCAATGTTTTGAAAACCAGATCAAACAGTGTCCCTCCCATTCTTACTATGCTGTTCAACCACAAGTGATTTTCACCACCCGCCTGTTGCTTCCGTCAGTCCAAAAAGATGTTCTGCCCACCTCTCATGCAAGTTCGATTACACTGAACAACAAAAATTTTTTACTGGAGATGTGTAAAGTGATTTAGACTAATTTGGGTACGCTGATTTCAAAAATCATAACTGTTTTGCTGTATCACGTCAGGATTTTCAGTAACAGAAATATTCCCATTTGCCTAGAAGTCAGGATTCAATGAAATTTACAAAAATTCATTTATTCATTTATTTCATCATGAATGCTTCAAAATTATAGAAATTACAGAAAAACTCCACTAGAATGTAATTAAAAATGCTTTAGGCATTTGGCTTTGCGTTTGTGCTGCTCTGTGTCAGTTTCACGATGCAGGAACCAGCAGAAATCGCCCATCATGTTCGGGTTGTGCCGCCCTTGGTAACGCGTCTCCATGAGTGAAATCTCTTGGTGGAATCGCTCGCCGTGCTCGTCCGAGACTGCTCCCAAGTTGTCAGGGAAGAAGTTCAGGTGCTGGTGTAGGAAATGGATTTTCAGGGACATCCTGGAGCCAAGTTTCCTGAAGGACTCCAGCAGCTGCTGCACTATTTCTTCATAGTTGTCCGCGCGCTCGTTCCCCAAGAAGTTGTCCGTCACAGCTTTGAAGCTCCTCCACGCTGCCAGCTCTTTGGGGTTTAGAGTTGTCGGAAAAGTTTCGTCCTTCATAATCTGTCGGATTTGCGGTCCAACAAAGACACCAGCCTTGATCTTGGCCTCCGACAAGGTGTTGCCAAACTTTTCCTTGAGGTATAAAAACCCACGCCCATTCAGATCCATTGCCCGTACAAAACTTTTCATCAAGCCGAGCTTTATGTGGAGTGGTGGAAGGAAAACCTTGGCTGGGTCGACAAGGGCGACATGCTTCACGTTGTGTCGACCAGGTACATGCTCTTTTCGCTCTTCCCAATCTTTCTTCGTCCAGTGATTCTTGTCGTCTCTGCTATCCCAGAGACAAAGGAAGCACATGTATTTCGTGTAGCCTGACTGCAGCCCTAACAACAGCGCCACCACTTTCAAGTCTCCGCAGATGTGCCAGTTGAAGTCATTGTACTTGATGGAATCAAGCAGCTGCCGCATAGTCTCATAGGTCTCTGTCATGCCGAACGCGTGAGCCAGTGGGACTGATGGTTTCTCGTTGCCATTGTGGAGCAAAACAGCCTTCAAGCTGTTCTTCCCCGAGTCGATGAAGAGGCGCCAGTCTGCAGGATCGTGATCACACCCAAGTTCTTTCAACAGACCGTTGATGTCACTGCAGAATGTCATCGTGTCTTCCATCTCAAAGAACTCAGCCATGTCTTTGTGACGTGCTCTGAACAAGGATATCTTGGTGTTAGGTTCAAGTAGATTCCACTGCTGCAGCCTTGATCCAAGCAGCTCTGCCTTCGCCTTTGACAGCGAGAGATCTCTTACAAGATCATTTAAGTCTCCCTGGTTCAGAAGGTGTGATTCTTGAGTGTCGGGTTCAAAAGGTTCATCATCACCATCCTCTTCACCACTGCTTACAGCTATGTTCTCATCAGCTGAAGGGGTTGGAACGGGGTTCTCGTCATCATGAGGCACAGGTTTACGAGCAGAGACGCAGTCAGCGTACTTGATGTGACCTTTATTCTTCTTGTTGAAGCCGGCGATGCTTGTGCAGCAGAAATAACAATCATCATGATGATTCTGCGGCTCACGCCATATCATGGGCACCGCAAATGGCATGCTCGCGCGCTTGCCCACCAACCACTGAGTCAAGGTTGTGTGACAGCTTGTGCAGCAGATGTGTGGTGCCCAGCTCTGTTCTTGGTCCCCCACCTTACACCCGAAGTAGTGAAAGTAGGCGGCCTTCATTTTCACTGCTGTAGATATACTTCGCTGTTGATCTTTTTTGGTATACCGACCACAGACATAATGGAAGTTGTCAGGATGATTGGTACAGGAACGCCTACTCATCTTTATCTGAAAGAAAGAAATATAACACAAGTTAACAACAATTGTATGAAATAGACAGGTTAAAGACATATGTAAATTTCATTGAAATCCTGACTTCTAGGCAATGGGAATATTTCTGTTCCTGAAAATCCTGACGTGATACAGCAAAACGGTTATGATTTTTGAAATCAGCGTACCCAAATTAGTCTTAATCACTTTACACATCTCCAGGAAAAAAATTTTTTGAAATTTGATGTTCAGTGTTATTTACGAATTTCAGTGCCAGTGTGATGCTGCACATCTTTAAGATTGAAGGATCGCATTGAACAACACGTCCTTTTTGGGGATCAGACGGGGTCAGTCAACCAAACAGACGACCAACTCAGGCTTGTAAGAATGCACTCTACCGGTCGAAAGTTTTTGAACACCCCCATTTTTCAGTTTTTTCTGAAATTTAAGCAGTTTAATGTTTCAATGTACTCTGAAATTAAAGCATAGAACAAATAAACAATTGCAGATGGAAAAAAATAATGGAATCGTTTTGTTGAACAAAATTTAATCTAAATTTTTGACTCATCAAAGTAGCCACCTTTTGCAGATATAACAGCTGAACATAATAGTGGCATTCTTTCTACAATGGAAATCAAATATTGTTCAGAAACTTCTTTCCAACACTTGCAGAAGTTCCCACAAATGTGTTGCACTTGGACGTTGCTTTGCTTTCACCCTTCTGTCCAGTTCATCCCAAACCAACTCGATGGGGTTTAAGTCTGGAGACTGTGCTGGCTATTCCATGATTTGAAGCTTACGGTCTGGTTCTTTTCTTCTAAGGTAGTTCTGACATAGCCTGGAGGTATGTTTTGGGTCGTTATCTTGCTGTAGGATGAACCCCTGACCAACTCGGTGTAGACCAGAGAGTATTGCATGGTGCTGCAAAATGCTGTGGTCACCCGTTTGGTTCAGGGTGCCAGTCACTCTGTGGAAGTTGCCGACTCTGGATCCAGCAAAAGAGCCCGAGATCATCACGCTTCCTCCTCCATGTTTGACAGTTGGTGTCACCCACTGAGGAACCATCCTTTCGCCTACTCGACGGCGTGCAAAAACCCTGCGTGATCAACCGAAGATTTCAAATTTTGATTCATCGGTTCATAAGACCTTCTTCCAGTTTTCAGTAGTCCACTGGTAGTGCTTCATGGCCCAGGCAAGCCTCTTTTTCTTATTTTGCAATCTTCACAATGGCTTTCTTACTGTTACTCGACCTGTCAAACATGCAGCTCAAAGTCTTCTCTTCACAGTTGAAACTGAGTCTTCCTTACTTCGACCAGTGTTAAACTGTGCTTGAAGCTGCTGTCCTGTGAGTTGCCTATCACGCAAGCTGTTGACTCTCAGAAACTTGGCTTCTGATTGTGTTGTGGCTTTGGGTCTGCCAGACCTCTTCCTGGCAGTTTCCTCCAGTTTCCAAGTGCCTTTTGATGGTGCAGGAAACTGTTCTCACTGACACCTTGGCTTACTTTGCAATTTATCTCAAGGAAAGATTTACACTTTTAAGGGTTATCATGGTCTGTCTGTCTTCCTTTGTTGATTGTCTTTTTCTCACCATTATGACAGCAATATACTACTTCCTGCAGTGCAATATTGTCCAAATAATGCTTCAGAGGGTGTTGCAACACAGTCTGTTCCTCCATTGCTTTTATACAGAAGGTTTGTAACTAATCAACAAAAGTTGGGACACCTGTAGGAATTGTTTGCATCAACTTTCAAGGCTTAATTTACTTCCATTTCTGCAGAACAGCTGTAGTTCCTCACCCATTACTTGTTCCCTGAAAAGGGCCTTTTTAACAACTCTGAAATTTTCATTATTTTTTTCAGTTTTGGTAACCTAAACTTCTTTTTGTTAACCTCTTGCAGTATACCGCTTAGCTTTGTACCATTTCAGGTTATTCACTGGACTTGAACTGCTTAAATTTCAGTAATAACTGGATAGTGGGGGTGTTCTAAAACTTTTGACCGGTAGAGTACATCGTTCGACAACTATTCCCTGTGCCTTTGCAATTGATTACTATTTGCTGAATAATCCTCAGTGTGCAGAGCAATATCGTATTGGTAGGTGTAAAATCTTGAGTTGAGGACGCAGTTTAGCTCACCTTCGTGCAATGGAGGACACATTCATCAGGTCAACCAATCCCATTCTTTGTGGACAGAAGGAATTTGTCCAAACTTTATATCTATTTTCAATATGATGGCTTGACTATGTGACAACTCTACCACAATCAGATGAGTCATAATGACACACCCCCCCCCCCCAACTAGCCCCAAGTTAATTGTCATGTTTCTGACGGTACTTTGGTGATTCATCTCCACCTAATCATTATTCACGATTGTTCATTTCTGCCTACTCATTATTCATGATGCTCCATGGTTCTAGCAATCAGGTAATGCTGTCCTTTCTTTGTCTCAACCAATCAACGTTGAGGACATTAAATTGTAACTTTATAAACGAGAGTTTGGTGCTTCTTCTTCATCTGCTTGTGCTTTTATCTTGAGTACAGGTTGAAAAGCTTTGATAATGCATACACGTGTATATATATGTATATATATATATATATATATATATACATATATATATATATATATATATATATATATATATATATATATATATATATATATGTATATATATATATATGTATATATATATATATATATATATGTGTATATATATATATATATATATATATATGTGTATATATATATATATATATATATATATATATATATATATATATATATATATATATATATATATATATATATATATATATATATATATATATATATATATATATATATATATACACACACACACACACACACACACACACACACACACACACACACACACACACACACACACACACACGACATGGCTAAAAGTATGTGGACACCCCATCTAATAATTGGATTTGGCTATGTCAGTGCCACACCCATTGCACTCACTAATGCACTTGTGGCTGAATGGAAGCAAATTCCCGCTGCAATGTTCCAACATCTTGTGGAAAGCTTTCCCAAAAGAGTGAAGGCTGTTGTAGCAGCAAAGGGGGGACCAACTCCATATTAATGCCCATGATTTTGAAATGAGATTTTGGACGACCAGGTGTCCACATATATACTGAAACGCAAAAGAAACTTACCACTTGTTTGAAATGTAATAAAATTGTAACAGTTCAAAATAAAACAAACCAACAATTGCTAATTGAAACATTGGCATTTTATTGATGACATGTCAAGTTTTTGACCAAGATACACCATCTCATAAGTTTGTTCTACAGTAAAGAACAGCACAGAGTGCAATGTCAGTCCCATTTCAATAGCGTGTGTGGCCACCATTGTTTTGGATACAGGCAGTGCATCGTCGTGCATACTGCCTACCATCTTTGGATGGATTGCTGCTGGATTCTGTCCCACTCAGTGCTCAATGTCTGAAGCCATCTGACTTAGGACCATCTGCCTATCCTGCCTTGCAGTGGTGACTCTTGGCCTCCCTGATCGAGGTCTGTCATCTGCAGAGTTGTGGAGGGTGTCTCTGTCCACCAGGGCCGATATCGTCTGGTGTGAACAGCCAAGGCGACGTGCCACCTCACGGTAGCTCAATCTGCCTTGCAGCATGCCCAAGGCACACTGCCGTTGATCCCTTGACAATCGTGGCATGTTGATTGAAATGCCCATTTTGCACTGGCCTTTTTAAAGCCAATATCAAGACATCACGTGCAGCTCATTAAAATCATCCCGTGCCCCTTGGCTAATCACTGACAGTCAAAACGGCTGTTCAACAGCTGTGCTATGAAGTGACCATTGAAGGTTCAAGTGACCATCCGTGACTGTTTTGTCTGACAGTGAGGACACTATTGTCCACAAATAAGTTCACACATTTACTACACGCAGTTTTATTGTTGATATTTGAAGGTTTAAAAGGTGGTAAGTTTATTTTGCGTTTCAGTATATATATATTCAGTAAGTCCTCGCTAACCGGAAGTTCGCATATCGTAGTTTCGATTATTCGTAATTTAGTTTTAATAACCAATTTTTCAATTATCGCAAACATTTTATGCCTATCGTAATGTCATTGCAAGGAAAAACGCAAAAAAAAGTTTCAAACTGCCTGCAAAAAACAACAATCACACAGGATGCGCATAAACACACTTTCACTTTGCTGCGCATGTACTGTATTCTGTACTGTACGTATTCTCTTCACGCTCGCCTGCATACCTTCCAGTATGAATCCCAAGCGACCCGCAAGTCTTTTGCCGAGCACACCTCGTTTCAAGAGACAACGAAAGGCTGTCACATTGAAGGTGAAATTGGATATAATTAAAAGACATGAACGAGGTGAAGGGACAACGGAAATCGGCCGCACGCAGCAATCGCTGCATCGACTGTACATTCGATCGTTCAAAGTTCGGCAAAGATAAAGATAATATCACAGATTGCGACCAGTTCGAGTGCAACGACACTAACGAGAATGAGAGATGGTGCCATGCACAACATGGAGCGTTTATTATGTGTGTGGATAGAAGATCAAACTAAACGTCGCATGCCTTTATCTCTTGCTGTGATACAAGAAAAAGCGGTTCGTTTGTTAGGGCATTGACCCACGATTACGTGATCAATTACTTCTCCAATCATGTTGAGAAGTATCTCCAAGGAGAACAACATTGACAACAAATCTTTGCTGCTTGTAGACAATGCTCCTGCCCATCCTCAGCAAATGGAAGACTGGTGTGAAAATGTGCAGGTAGTATTTTTACCACCAAATACTACCTCACTTTTACAGCCTCTGGATCAGGGAGTTATTGCTGCTTTTAAAGCCCATTATGTTGAACATACCATGTTTCAGCTTATCAAAAAAACTGATAAGGAAAAGGTATCAATCAAGGAGTTTTGGCGAACATACAACATAAAAATGGCTTTGGAAAACTTGAAGGATTCATGGGCGGAGGGGAGTGCCTCCACAATGAACGCTGTGTGAAAGAAAGTGTGGCCCGAGTGTGTCCACAATTTCACGGGGTTTGCTGATGTTCCGTTGATTACAAGTCAAATTGTAGACCTGGCGCAGGAGGCTGGTTTTGAAGAGGTTGACGAAGAGGACGTGGATGACTTACTGGAGTCTCATGCAGAACCCTTAAGCAATGAAGATCTTATGGAGTTGGAACAGCAGTGGGCTCTTGAGGAAGAAGAAGATGCTGTGACACCTTCATCCGAGCATCTCACCATGAAAAACCTCAGCCAAATCCTCAGCTCGTTTGAAAGTGCCATAGAATTTGTTATTGAGCAAGATCCAAATCTTGAAAGGAGCACTGATTTTAGCTGTGTTGTAAATGATGCCCTTTGTTGCTACAAGGAACTTTATGCAGCAAAGAAAAAGAAAGCCATCCTGCCCACTCTCCATGCATTTTTCAAGCCAAAAGATGCAGCACCAACACCATCCACCATCCAGGATGCTCCTTCAACCAGCTGCCAAGAGACCGTTCCCGCTGGTGAAGAAAGTGACAGCACAGTGTCAAGTGAAGAGGGGGACGATTCTGCCACTCCGCAAGTGTGACTTGTCCACCGCAATCAACTCCGTTCCTCCAGCCTCGGGGTAAGTCGCCATGACTCGAGGAGTGTGTTTTGTTTATTTGTGTTTATGTCCAAAAAATTCCGAGCCAAAAACGCATCCCCCCTTTAACACATTGGTTTCTATGGGAAAATATGTTTTGTTTCACACAGTTTCGCTTATCATAAGGTTTTCCAGGAACGCAACCCTTGCGAAAAGCGAGGACTTACTGTATATATATATATATATATATATATATATATATATATATATATATATATATATATATATATATATATATACACACACACACACACACACACACACACACACACACACACACACACACACACACACACACACACACACACACACACACACACACACACACACACACACACACACACACACACACATCATCCAATGCGCATGTAAGATTTTTGGTAATGTGCCGAGTAGAAAGAACAAATTTTGACAAAAATTTCCGTTTCTGAGAGCTACTGTATAATGCCATATAACTTTTGTAAGTGCTTCTGGAAGTGACGTCACAGCACCAGAAGGCTGTTACTGAGCTGCCACCTTGGAATATGCCTTGCCGTATCGATGGATTTTTTTCTGCTGGAATAGAACCATATTCTTTTGAACCATAATACAGTGAAGCAGAGATATAAATAATGTTCAAACCGCATCTATTTCGGAAAACAGAGTGACAATGATAATGACAGTGTCAAGGAGAACGTGGGCAGGGAAGGCTTAGACTTAGACTGTTGCTCATGCAGACATTGTGAATAAATACTGACTCCACGGGAACGTGTGTATTGCCATGACTGGCATTTACAATAGACCGTATTGAATATGATGTCATTCGCCAGACCTCTTTCCTGGGAACTGTAGCTGCTGCTATTTTGGTGTACACAAATTGTTGTTGGGACAGTAACATTGTAAGTGTGTTGTGTTGTCAGTGTTGTATCTTCACGATCTGTCTGCCTTTAATGTACATTTTACATTTTGTTTTACCAAATTTAATCACAAGATACCTGGGTTTTATTCCGTGTATGGTTGTGGAATGTGTAGATAATGATGGGGGAGAGAACAATGTAAAATTATTTCAAATTGCAAAACTTAAGACACACCAATGTGATCAGACAAGATAGTAGATGGAGAAATGCCGACGGTTGTTGATTTATGCCATCAGTCAGGCTGAAAAGAAATAATTTGATAATGATTCGAGGGTTTGTTCTCAGCATTTTCTTCGTGGTAAATGTAGTTCTTTGATAAAGTTCAACATAAGTATTTATTTCATTTCATTCAAATGTAATTGAAATCTTCATCAGATTTGTTATGGCATTAGCATAACTTATTTGAGTAATTTATTCATGGGCCAGCATATATTCCATCATCTAAATTCTAAAGTGTGAAAGTAATGAGACCTCAACTTGGGAAACTCGCCCAGAGTACATGGTGAACACAATGGAGAAACCAACAGTGGTACTGCTTCGCTTACAATCTTGCAGCCGACGCTGTATCAGCACAAAAGGGTGCTGTTGCCATTGTGATAAATCGTTATTCGATTCGGTTTATGTGATAAATTGTACGAAATTGACTGTTCTTGTGTAATTCTAGTTTTTGAGGTCGAGAACATGGTGGACCGAGTCATTTTAGTTGCTCTTTTCATCAATTTATTGATTGGAAGGGGTTGGGTGAGTTGGCACTTGATATTTTGCATACCTGCTCAGTATTGTCCCATCTTTTTTTTAATGTTGATACTAACCATATGTATACAAAATATCCAATACAACACCTGCCATAAGATTTATTACCTTTTTCATGTCACTTTTAACAGCTCTTTCCTCTCTGTTCTTGTCAGTTTTCAGAGAATTATGTTGAAAAATTGCTCAATACGCATCTTCTACCAATGTTATCTTTTTCACATCGTGTCCTAATAGATCGGCCTGTCTTTGTTACACCGTTTGAAAACACCAAGGCTCGAAGTGGTCTTGGCAAACTATTTTGTGCCTTCCAAAATAAAATTTGCTAACAGTATGACCAGTTCCTATATTATTAAAGCACAACATTGTTAACTCTTTCTTCTCTGGATATTTATCTGAATTTGGGATATGGAAAAAACTTTTACTGCACTTTCCCCTCTCATTGACACAGCCGTACACAAGACATCGCTGCATCTTGCTTTCTGTACTGGAGCTATGACATTACATTTTCACGAAATGTCGCTTTCACGATAGCCCAATGGTGGCGGACAGTGTAAATGGATTCACGATCATTATTGTTCGATATTTTAAAAAATACAATGATATTGAAAGGACATTTCAGAGAAAATTAATGAAGAGGTTTTTTTTACCCATGGACTTTCTTTTATTCAAAGCTCTGTCTTGGTTTAATTGCGCCCGAATTTGGCTGAGTGAAGCGAGGTTGAGGCCATTTATTCCTGATATGTGAAACGCAATGCAACCAACGCTTACAGAAAACAGAGTTTTTGGAACATTGGCTCCATTTTCCATGCATTCATCATGTAACTTTGTTAAGGGGGGGGGGAGGTGGGTGGGGTGGGAGAGAGGAGAGACTTTGGGTTGTGGGTCCACTAGTTCCCCTCGCCGAAGGATTCGGAGAGGGGATTGTATTTGGGTCCGTTTATTTGTTTGTTTGTCTGTCTGTTTGTCCGCACAGAACTTTCGTGTTTTTCTCCACAACCGCTTGACGGATTGAAACGACGACTCATGTGGAATGTTTCATTGATAATTATGATGTCATAGGTCATGTGGTGTCGCAGCCATATTGGAAAAACAGAAAACCTTTGGACTTTTGTATCTCTGAAACCGAACCAAGGAAAAATTTGAAACATAGAAAGTACTCCTCATTTAGAATGTGTGATTTTTTTTATGCCGTCATAGCTGCCCTCGTTGTGACGTCATAATTGCATATGTAGAACGCCACATCCGATTAGTATGAAAATTTTTGATGTTCATCGAGGGATAAAATGGTCCACAGAAAAAATAAATTCATGACATCATCGGTCACATGATTCGGCAGCCATATCTTTTTTTTAATTAAAAAAAAAACCTTCAAATATCTTCTTCTCTGAAATGGCTGAAAAGATCAAGGCGAAACTTTACACATATGACCGCCCATCCATGAGGAACAAAAGTCACACACATGACATCATAAGTCACATGGTTTGTCAGCTATATTGGATTTACCTGAAAACCTATAAAAATACACCACTCAAAAGAAGTCCTGGCGAGGGTTTGCAATCTCTGATTGCTCTTTTTCTTGTTGGCTCCTGTATTAGACTACTGACTCACAGTCCAGCACACCTATTCACGGAGACTATTTTACGCATTTACAAACATGTTTGCACAAAACTCCCACTCTCCCAAACCACACTTTCCAGTTTGACAGTCCCTCACCATAATAATCAAATATATTTTTGCTTGGCAGAATTCGAGTTTTTATCGGTGCATGTCAATTTTATATCACACTTGCAGACCAACTGAAAACATTTTCCATCGTTCATTGGTGAGATTTATAGGAAGTGGATATAAAAAATTATGGTTAACAACTCATTGCCTCCACCACCGAAAGTGAAGGAGGTAATGTTTTCACCCCTTTTTGTCTGTTGGGATTCGCAAGATGTGTGTGTGTGTGTGTGTGTGTGTGTGTGTGTGTGTGTGTGTGTGTGTGTGTGTGTGTGTGTGTGTGTGTGTGTGTGTGTGTGTGTGTGTGTGTGTGTGTGTGTGTGTGTGTGTGTGTCTGCAATGCGAGGCTCCACAGCACAAACCAGCAAACCGATTTCGATGAAACTTGGCGAACAGGTGCCGTATGCGCTGGGAGTGTGCGCGTTTGACTTTCATTGCTAAGCAACCACCCATTGCGATGCAGCGGCTGAAAAACCGCGTTTTAAGAACCCAAACGGTACCTGACGTAGCGCGGCTTCCATGATAGGTATAGCAACCGGACCAACTCCTGCCTATTCCTTGCACCCCCATCTAGTTATTGCGACAGCATAACGTCCTCTATCTCTCATCGTTTCTGAATGGCAGCCCTCCGAATGCGGAAAGGTTGTGAACCAGGGAATATGTTAAGTGACCTTGACCTCGGAAACCGTCGACGGTGGAACGTTCAAATTCGGTGTATGGATAGAGTTTAATGACTACTACAGATTTTTACACTACTACTACAGATAATGACGCAGCATTTTTCCAGATTCGATCACCATGGGTGTCAGAGCTGAAATACGCAAAATTCGAAAAAATACTTTTTCTTGACCTATGTTCACTATTTTCAATACTTGTCCTACAGTTTTGGATGTGGAGAAACGAGACTTCGGAATTAAACACCGAGATATTTAGAAAATTCTACTCGAGCCGATTTTTGATTTCGGTTTTGTTGGCAAAATTGGCAAATTTTTGTTGGCTAACAGCCAGTTGGCAAAATACGCAATAGGAAAAATCTTGCCAGGCAGAGGAACAATTCTATGTGAACCAATACGTCTTGGCAATGAATCTTCGTCAGTGGATCAGTCAGAATGAAAAGCATCGTATCCAGCGCTTCGATCCTAGCAGATCCCTCATCGCCTCCCGGCTTGTCTGTCTGTTTGTCTGTGTACAAGATATCTCAAAAAGTTGTTGACTGATCCAGATGAAATTTTGTGGACAAGTTCAGTGTGTGACAAGGACAAACTGATTAGATTTTGGTGAAGATCCGGATCCAGATACGACTACTAGAATTTTTTAAGTGATTCTTCACCATTGATAGACAGGGCCAAAAACGATATTGTACTGTATGGCATGATATTTCAAAAATGTATTGATCCCGATATGTTCTTATGTTCTCGTGGATCAGGCATTACGTGGTGGAGGTATGCGCTCCACCGAGTGCCCTTCTAGTTTGAGTTGCATTGACGTGTAAAAAAAATGCAATGAGTGAAGCAGGCTTTGACATCTCTGTGAAAACAGCTGGCTCTGGAGTGGAGCATGGGGTTAAAGTTGAGAAAGATCATACACAATTACATTTTCACAGGTGGTTAAGCTGCGCTGTAGTAATACCTGAGGTATTACGCACTGTAATAATAATGTCATACTGAAAATATTAAAGTTGATGAAAATGAAAAGAAATGCTCAAAAGTAAAGATCGTTTTTATTCTTCGAAATTATTTAGAAAATAATCATCAAATTTTACCAAGCTTAAATATATTTTATGGCAGACATTGTGCAGCTTCACAAAGGGGAAGAGGATCAGATGTTGCATTTACCGTTTGTAATTATGATCAGATAAACTTCTGTGACTGATTCCTTACAAGCATTTGTTAACTATATCCTGAGATCTTTAACTTACTGTTCATCTTTTTTTTCTGTTTAGTGACGATCTCGCATCATTACTTTCAATAAATTTTTTGCATTATGTTGTATTTCTCTTTTATCAAAGGTAATACTTCTCCAACACATTGTGTCTGAAATGTTTGATGAATTTCTTTTTGAATTGAATTTAAATGTGGAAGTCGAAATTATGAAATATCTTTTCTGTACAACCATCACTTCCCACCCCATTTTTACCCCATTTCTGATTTCTCTTTAAAATGATTTAAAAAAATAATGAACCTTTTATTGCTTATAAATTACTGCTATTCTTGGTTTGATTCCTCAAGCCTCAGAAGCCAACGATAAATTTTTGTTTCAGTAATTCGTTAAAGCATTCAATTACACGACAGGATATGCAATCCTTGATGTAAGTGACAATATGTTGATTTGCTTGTGTGCTAGAATCTGCCTCTAGATGTTGAAGTTCCTTAAAGGGAAACCCAAACACTTTGACCTTAGACCACCTCAATGCTAATCGATTCCTTAATACCCTACAGAATAGATATGGTGTCTTTTTCTGATTTCTGAAATAAATGTAGGTAAATTTGCATTTAAAAGTTGAAATTTTCTCTTCTTCAGATTAGCCATGATGTCACACACCAAAGGAGACCACCAGATCCATACCATATATGGGTTACATCGCGGTACGATTTAACTCAAACGGTAAATAATTTTTCGATTTTCCACACGTATGCTGAGTCGATGCGTCCTTGCTGCTTTTATCGTAATACAAACCTTGGTGCTTGATGGTTTCATGCTACACCAATGGCCAAAACACCTTATGTTTGCCAGAAATTGGACGAGGTTTGTCCAAAATACCCGAATGGGGATCGGGCCAACAAAATGTTCGCTTTTGTGCTTGGAACATTTTACAGAGCACTGTTATGAAACAACAGAGATGGCGAGATCTTGTGGTTGTCTGCCAAGATTGAGAGAGGATGCCATCCCCATGATTAAGCAAAAGAAGCAGCCGTCGCTCGAAACTGTAACGCTATCTCGACCAAGTTATCGGCACATGCATACAATCAAACATCTGTTGCCATTGCTCAAGCAATTGCCACAAGAGCATCGGAAATATAATTATCTACTATCAACCCAAATTTCTTCAAATTAAATGAACCACCATCTATTTATAGTGGAGAGAAAGTATGTATGTATGTGTCATATACTCCTCTGAGAGGATATGACCCAGGATGCAAAAAATTTCAGGACCTCTCCCCCCCCCCTCCACCATCCCCCATAAACCATGACCCCACATTACTCATCACCATCTCACACCTCCCCCCCCTCCACAATCCCCACCACTATCCCACACGCCGCCTCCACAATCCCCATCCACTAGGGAGAGACATCGACACCTCACGGACATTACTGGACACAGCACAGACACAAATGGCATCCAGGAAAAGGATGGAACTGGACAATCCCATAACATATAAAACACCTGGTCAGCCTGTGACGGTGGGACAAAACATTTGTCGTCCATTTTGTTCATGATGTCCGAGTGTGCTGGGCGGTGCCTGTGCTGTCGGGTGATGACAGGTGTTGCTGTTTGAGTAATACCAGCAGAGTACCCATCCCACGGGCGATTGTGTTCCAAGCATGCAATGTGTTTTGCTGATGCATACCTTTATTTGGGTGGTGTATGGGCAACTGACAGCTCTGTATTGGCTAAAAAAACAAAAAAAAACACCTGGGTTATGTGCATGAAGCAAAAACATACCTACTGCTTATAATTGAAAACACCTCACTACACTGGAAAACGGGACAGGAACGCTGTACTCTAAATTGTGGAACTTGTAATACCCTCCCCCACCTGGAGGAGGTGCTAGACATTGCACATTTACATTGAGAATTCGCGTCACCACCCCCCCCCCCCTCCCCACTCTTAACTCTCCCAAGACCACCGGCAAAGATAAAAACAGCCCTATACATTAATTGGGGTTACGTTGATCCTCTGTCGCAAATCTGGATGTAATTGGCCCAGAACTGTAGGAACACAACAAACAAACCCACAAACAAGCACACAAACACCAGTCTGTGAATTATAGTGAGGAAATAAAACAACATCTATTAATACAAAATCCCTCACTCATGAGCACTTAATTGAATGGAAAATCAAACTCTACCAAGCTGAAGTGATAATGTGACCAGTGTGTGTTTTCATGTTGACGAACACTTCTGCCGCCTTTGGCTGAATCGCTCACACAGGGCTCGAAACGATTCTGCTCCACAATTCTGCCTTGAGCATTTCCATCACTAATTTTGTCTCCAAAAGTTTCTTCAAAATCCCAATCATCACTTTTAACATTCTGAGAACCTTCATCATCGCTAATGACGGTGGAATGAGTATCGGAATCCAAGCTCGACCTGCACCGTTTCTCCATTTAAAACCGCCGTTCGGATCAATATCGATTCCAGATGTGACGTCACTGGCAAAATCAAAAATTGACACTTGGGCTTTTTTCTGCATTTTGTGATTGGCAAAAAAAAAAAAAAAATTCAATTTTTTTTTTCCCTTCAAATTAGACCCTCATAAATGATTCTCAATGGTTTTCAGAATTTTTTTTTTTTGTGTTTGGGTTCCCCTTTAAGTACATTTCAAATGTTGGATATTGTATGCAGGTACTCTGTACAAGTTCCTGCATATACTTGTACTGGGAGGGCAATGTCAAAATGCCCAGCAAAATTATTATATTGCCAATGTTAATTTTTTTTCATCTTTGTGTTCTAGATGAACCAAGTGGCTGTAACAGACCTACAACTGATGCACACCTTTTGTGCAAAGATGTGTCCTCAATCTGCAAAAAAGACCAAGCTCAGATGTATGTTTGGTTTTGTGTTGTCCAAAAGGGTCATGATCACCCAACAAGATGGCAAACAGGATATGCTGTTGTCCTGTTTATTCATGTTTTGCTGATTTGAATATCGAGTTGTCTGGCTTGCTCATTGTTGTTTAGAGGGTGTGAAGTTTTCACATGAATGCAGATTCTCCATTGGAAAGTCTACTATATTGTTTACCTCCTTGTTGGTTGTTACCTCGATTTGCAAGTTTCAGGAGGTGGGAAAATCTCCACCCCCTATTTTTTGGAAAAGGATCGTGATTCACAAACCAGACTGTGAAGTTTGCTTCAGTCTGTATAGTCTGTATATTCAGTCTGTGTGTATCTGTACTAACTCTTTATATTTAGTTAGCTTGTGCTGGTTAACATTCCCATCTGAAACCATGGCTTATTTGAGCTGGTAATCCAGGTTCAAATTCCATACACTGTACTTGGTTTGTCTTTTGTCTACTGAAATCCTTGTAATTTGTGTTAAAGGATACCACATTGCCAAAAGTATGTGAACACCCCTTCTAATTTGTGGATTTGGCTATTTCAGCCACACCCATTGCTGACAGGTGTATAAAATCAAGCACACAGCCATGCAATCTCCATAGACAAACATTGGCAGAAGAATGGGCCGTACTGAGGAGCTGAGTGACTTTCAACGTGGCACCATCACAGGAGGCCTCCTTTCCAACAAGTCAGTTTGTCAAATTTCTGCCCTGCTTGAGCTGCCCGGGTCAACTGTAAGTGCTGTTATTGTGAAGTGGAAATGTCTATGAGCAACAACAGCTCAGCCACGAATTGGTAGGCAACACAAGCTCGCAGAACAGGACCACCGACTGCTAGCACGGAAAAATCGTATGTCGTTGGTTGCAACACTCACTACCAAGTTCCATCCGACTGGAAGCAACGTCAGCACAAGCACTGTTCATCGAGAGCTTCATGAAATGGGTTTCCACGGCTGAGCAGCCACACACACGCCTCAGATCACCATGTGCTATGCTAAGCGTCGGCTGGAGTGGTGTAAAGCTCACTACCATTGGACTCTGGAGCAGTGGAAATGCATTCTCTGGAGTGATGAATCATGCTTCACCATCTGGCAGTCCGACAGATTAATCTGGGTGAGGTGGATGCCAGGAGAACACGACCTGCCCGAATGCATAGTGCCAACTGTAAAGTTTGGTGGAGGAGGAGTAATGATCTGGGGCTGTTTTTCATGGTTCAGGCTTGGTCCCTTCGTTCCAGTGAAGGGAAATCTTAATGCTACAGCATACAATGACATTCTCGACGATTCTGTGCTTCCAACTTTGTGGCAACAGTTTGGTGAAGGCCCTTTCTTGTTTCAGCATGACAATGACCTTGTGCACAAAGCGAGGTCCATACAGAAATGGTTTGTCGAGATCGGTGTGGAAGAACTTGATTGGCCTGCACAGAGCCCCTGACCTCAACTCCATCAAACACCTTTGGGATGAATTCGAACGCCGACTGCGAGCCAGACTGAATCGCCCAACATCAGTGCCTGACTTCACTATGCTCTTGTGGCTGAATGCAATCAAATTCCCACAGCAATGTTCCAACATTTCATGGAAAACCTTCCCAGAAGAGTGGAGTTTGTTTGAGCAGCAAAGGGGGGACCAACTCCATATTAATGCCCATGATTTTTGAATGAGATGTTGGACGAGCAGGTGTCCACATACTTTTGGCCATGTAGTGTATTTCAAAAATGTATTGGGCCTGATTTGTTCTCATGGATCAGGAATTACGTGGCGGAGGGATGCGCTCTGCTGAGTACCTTTCTAGTTTTCTCTGTTCTCTCTGCAACCGCTTATCCGATTGCCACAAATTTTTCACCATATGTGCGACTACTCATGTCGAATGTTTTAATGAGAATTATGACTTCATCGCTCATGTGTTGTGGTAGCCATATTGGAAAAAAGGGGAAAAATTGACTTCTGTATCTCCAAAAATGCTCCATGGAAAAAATTGAAACTTGGCAAATGTGAAGTACTCCCCATGGGAGACAAGTGTAATTTTTATTGATGTCACAATTGCATATGTTGAACTCTTTATCTGATCAATATGAAAATTTTTGGGGGTCATCTTGGGCTAAATTGTATGGGGGGGGGGAATTTGATGACATCGTTCATGTGCTTCGGCAGCCATATCTTTTTTTTTTTTCACAAAAAACCTTCAAAAATATTCTCCAAAATGGCTGAATAAATTGAGGCGAAACATTATGAGTATGATCATCTATCTGTGAAGAAGAAGTTCTCCACCTATGATGTCATAGGTCACATGGCTTGGCAGCTATGAGTTTTTGAAGAATAAACCTTTAAAAATCCTCTTCTCCAGAATGGCTTGACAGATTGAGGGGAAACTTCACCTCCATATTCCCAAGCCTTGGCGATACTAGGGTGTTTACCAATAATTAATTGTTCACATGGTCTGGCAGCCATATTGGATTGAGCGAAAATGTTTTTAAAAAAATTTCTCTTGAACCGCTTCATCGATTGGTGTGAAACTTCACAGTTATGATCTATTAGTGATGGGGAATATTTGTTTTATATTTCAACCTGATCGGATGCATGGTTTGTCAGCCAGAATTATTTAATGTTTTGAATCTTGATTCAGGGATTTTAATGAAACTTGGTACAATTATGTATAATGATGTATTAATGTGGGTGGAGGCATATCTGGCAACGTTGTGATGTCAAAGAGTGCCCTTCGAGTTATCTCTAAAACAATATTGACCTTGTGAGTTGGAATATGTTGCAAGTGCATACATACACCCACAGTACAGCACTTCTAAAAATATGCACTTCCAGTGATGACATTTCCTGGTATTCCTTTTTATATATGAAGTTGAGGCTCATGGAAAAGATAGAATGCAGAGTAGAACAGAAGAGAAAAAACAAAACAGTGGAAAGCAGGGAAACACACCAACCCCAGGGTTGAGGGACACTTGGAAGAAGAATAGGCGAGGAGAAGAATGAGAACAAGGCGAAAGGAAAAGAACCTGTAGTGAACAAGCTGAGTACAAGCTCAAACACGGTAATACATATGAGGAAGGGGAAAACCAGTAATGGAACCGGTCATTAATGTCACAAAAGGACTAAAATTGTGCAAGTAGCTTATTTTGTTTTTCAATCTCCAAATTCATTCGTCATAATACAATTTGTGCAGTGATTAATTTTTTACATCAAGCAAACTGTCTCAAAGTTAAATGTCACAAGATACATTCGTATTGATATTTCACTAATCCTTACTTGAGAGCCATGAGTTTAGATCAGTAACTGTTGCACGACTCAGTTACATACCGAGTCTCACTCACTATCTCTCTGAAAAGACCGTCTGGCAAACCCTCCTATCTAGTTTCATAACAATACGCTTGAGGAAGTTCAGTCATTCAAACTCCTGGGTCTCATTATCAACCATGATCTTTTTACAAAGCCAGCCGCTGACTGGGTGTCCTCCGTCACACAAAATCCTTCCTTGGCACATCTGAACTCCTATCCACAAACAAGGCCTTCATCCACAGATTGATGGAGTACTGCTCTCCCTTCTGGGCTGGCTCCCCTGCCTCACATCTTGCTGAGCTTGACGTCATGGAGCCATGGCCTTTAAGATTTTTGAAATCTCTCACGATGAAGCTGAGAATGTGGGCCTATCGCTTCGATATTGCACCCAGGTCAGAGGTCTCTCTGTCTGTCTGTCTGTCTGTCTGTCTGTCTGTCTCTCTCTCTCTCTGTCTCTCTGTCTCTCTGTCTCTCTGTCTCTGTCTCTGTCTCTGTCTCTCTGTCTCCCTCTCTGTCTCCCTCTCTGTCTCCCTCTCTGTCTCCCTCTCTGTCTCCCTCTCTCTCTCTCTGTCTCCCTCTCTGTCTCCCTCTCTGTCTCCCTCTCTGTCTCCCTCTCTGTCTCCCTCTCTGTCTCCCTCTCTGTCTCCCTCTCTGTCTCCCTCTCTGTCTCCCTCTCTGTCTCCCTCTCTGTCTCCCTCTCTGTCTCCCTCTCTGTCTCCCTCTCTGTCTCCCTCTCTGTCTCCCTCTCTGTCTCCCTCTCTGTCTCCCTCTCTGTCTCCCTCTCTGTCTGTCTGTCTCTCTGTCTCCCTCTCTGTCTGTCTCTCTGTCTCTCTGTCTCTCTGTCTCTCTGTCTCTCTGTCTCTGTCTCCCTCTCTCTCTCTCTCTGTCTCCCTCTCTGTCTCTCTCTCTGTCTCCCTCTCTGTCTCCCTCTGTCTGTCTGTCTGTCTGTCTGTCTGTCTCTCTGTCTCTCTCTCTCTCTCTCTCTCTCTCTCTCTCTCTCTCTCTCTCTCTCTCTCTCTCTCTCTCTCTCTCTCTCTCTCTCTCTCTCTCTCTCTCTCTCTCTCTCTCTCTCTCTCTCTCTCTCTCTCTCTCTCTCTCTCTCTCTCACACTCTCTCTCTCTCTCACACTCTCTCTCTCTCTCACCTCTCTCTCTCTCTCACACACACACACACACACACACACACACACACACACACACACACACACACACACACACACACACACACACACACACACACACACACACACACACACACACACACACACACACACACACACACACACACACATCCTAATCCTTCCATGATCTCTTCCATGATCTAGCTTCCATGATCTAGCATGTACTAGCTCTTCCATGATCCTCAACTATGAATACAAAAAAAAAAGATTTTTCAGATATCACACCTTGAAAATTGTGTATTAAGAACTATTTCACTCAACGGTTTTCCTTCTTTATGCAGAAACACAATTGTACAGTGATCTTCAGAAATCTTAGCCATTTTGTTTTAAGCTCACAGTAAATTCTGATCGATCTGTTTTCTGCAGTATGAAAAGTGGGCTTTTAGCTTTATGGATGTGTTGAGAGGAACACCTGATGTTAATGAGGAACATTTGACAGTGAGTCATCAATTAGATTTGATTTGTAAATGTGATGTATTCGATACTATAACACTTTATGTTAGCTGATCATGTAAAATTTACTTTGAGTTGTGATAATAACTTTTTATAAATTCTGATCAATGTAAATTACAAGGTTGGTTTCTTCTTATCCAAGCTAAGCTGTGTTAATAACAGTGAATGTTTTATAATTGTAGAAAACACTTGAGGAGTCTTTCAGTAAATTATTTATTATATACTCATAATATCCAGATATTTTAACTCCTGTAAGTGTTGAAGACTTTTGCAGGGCAGTGTATGTCTGGTAGAATTGTTGAACTTTGCAGATTATAATGTTTCATATTACACTTCTTGTTTGTCACAGGTATTATGAAGCATTCCCTGCTCTTTCAGAAAAGTCTGCTCCAATTCCTGTGAACTCAACTTCGGTTTGGAATAATCGAGCTCAGAAGATACTTGGCTCTTCCACTTCAATGTCCGACTCTTACTCCTCATCCTCCACACTCCTGCCAGCTTGCACCGAGACATCTTCTCCTCATGAAATATGCAGTGATGAATTTGAAGCCAGTCGAGATATACCGGTTTTTGGATGTTCTCCTTCGCACCGGGAGAGTGGGAAAGAAAATGAGAATGACCGTGGCATCACCAGGCGGTACAAGACAAGGCCTGCCTGCAGCCGCAAGTATCGTAGATTCCGTTCCGTGACACAACAAAAGCCAATCCGCCCATATTCTGGGTCATCTGATTCGAGTGACGGAGGCCATGTTGCTTCTTGGATGGCAGCAGTCTCATCTGAAAACAGCCTACCTCGCAAAACACTTGGTACGCGCCAACGGCTTAAAGAAAATGAGCAGACATCTCAGGTGCACAATATAAATAACAAGGCAACTCGAAAATATGGAAGGAGAGCAGAACGAAGCAAGCCATCCAGTGCCCCTGGAGCATGCAGACATGAAGGGAGTGGCATAGGTAGCCGAGCTGGTAAGGAAGGAAGGAGACGAATTTCGAGCATGGAATTAAATGCCAAAGGTAAAGAATTCTCAACTACGAAGACTGGAAGGCCTGGTTTGGAAGAAGAACCTCAGTGGTATACCAAGCCTCTCACTGTATTGGTGCCTCAAAATTGCCGCAGTAAATTAGAAACATCTTATAGAGGCAGTCAGCCATGTCCTTTGCAAGGGTTAAGGGATCGTTCAGAGCCACAAGTAATTTCTGAGGAAGTGGATTTCTATGAAGGTGATTATGATAATGTGATTTTGCCCACTGGTATGTTTATAAACGGATGTTTTGTAGAGATGCCATTAGAGAGTCGTGAGGATGATGCCTCCTTGGTTACAAAGTCAATTGAACAGGAGGGGATGTCTGGGGAACTAAATTATTTGGGTTACAATTACTTCTGTGAAGTAGGCTTGTATCAATCCATGTTGGATCCTTGTGCCTCTGAAATGCTGCAAAATGGCAGTCGCATATTACGACTGATCCATCAGAATGGCACAAAGCAAATTACCACGGAAGATAGCACCGTCATGGAACAAGAAGCTGAGGCTGTAAACTGTGCAATATGGACTCATAAACGAGCATGGGACAGTAACCCTGAGCTGAGCCTGTATTCATCACATGAACACAATGAAGATAAGACCCTGAGCCCTGATGTTGCCAGAATTTGGTATTCACTTTCGCCATCATTAAGCTCCGAAGAGGAAGGTTGTTCATTTGGTGAAGATCATGCAAATATTTCTTCCTTTGAAAATGGACCCATTTTTCACATCGATGACAAATTTGGTTGTCTTGTAATACAAAATGAGGGTTCTTCAGAAGGAGAGCAGGTCAGTCATTTGGGTGATGATGATAAAACCAACAAATTTGGTTTGAGCATTGAAATTGCTCCTGCTAGTCCTGTATCCAATGTGCAATATTCTGACCCTGCCCAGGGTTCAATTGAAATATTTAATACTTTCAGTGGCCATGTTTTGCCAGCATTTATTGAAGAAACGAACGGGCTGAAGTCATCTCGTCTCTCTATGTGGACAAATTCTCAGATGTGGGATGAGGAAGGACCTTTTTCCAACTTGTCCACACGTACAGGTAGCCCGTGGTCCCATTCAGATGATGTGCGATCAGATGATGCTCTTTCTTTTGGTTTGCAAAATGAGGAATCGTCATCATTCTTGAGGGAGGAAAATGTGAACTGTTCAAATTGTCAAAGTGATGAAATCCCTGATAACATACTTAATCTTCTGCCTGTGGAGGATCTGAATGAGAGCACAGATCACATGAAGGATATTCCTCCAGATAATCCAAAGGAAGACACTACAATTTCATCTATTTGTGGAATTTGGTTAGATAGTGGTGAACCTGAACTCCAGAGATCACCAGGAAACGCTTTTGGTTGTCATTCACCAGAAAGCCCATCTATGACTAGTCCATTGAGTTTTGATGGATTTTTTGATAAAACTGCACATGGAAAGCTTTCACAGATTTCTGTAGATGCTGAAATTGATAAGTGCTCATACTATGTTTATAGTGACCTTAGTGGCCCAAAGTATCCTCCAAAAGCTGTGCAGCGATCCGAATATCGTTTGTGGGATTGCTTGGGTGAACAGTATAAATATGATGATCCATTGTCTACAAACACAAATGAACTCTGCAAATTAGCCACTGAGCCATGGAGCACTGGAAGAAAGGAAGATACAACATTTTTAATTGGAGGAGTTTATGGAAAGCTTCCTGAAAGTGGGCATTTACATGCAGAAAAGTGGCCAGTAGAGATTGACCGAGATAAAGAGACCTCGGTGCTGGATAAGCGTTCAGATTTGCATCTTGCACCAAACATAAACTCAGAAAATACAACCCTTTGGAAGTCCCGGTTTGCTTTTGCTCAAAGTGGACTTTCATTAAAATGGAGAGAGAGGTTTGACTCTTCGAGCTCATTCTTTGAGGAAGACTGTTTACCTTACCAAAGTTTTGATGCAGAGATGTGCCGAGAAACAAAAATGAAGTGTTGCTTCTCATCATTGAACATTGGCAGCCCATTATCACATCTTCTTAGTGTCCAGTGTTCTTTGCAACCTTCACGAAGCACATTGGGTATACCATTCAGGCCCAAGGCTATTGTGAGCTCTGGTGACGATAGAAACCTGGATCAGCGGCACAAGCTTTATGGTTTACGCCAGACACAGTACCGCGCCATTCGCATCTCCCCTCACACACATTTCCGGCCAATCCAGGCTACAGAGCTGTCCCCCTGTGTCAGTGACACATCAGACTCCGAGTCAGAAAGAGGTGATGAAGCTGTCTCAGTTGCCACATACAGTGATCTCTTTGAACAACCCGAAGCCGACGTTGCACCACTAGAGGAAGATGCCATGGCTGATTATCATGAGCTTGAGTCTTCGCAAGAAGAGCTTGTTGCTACCACCTTTCTTACCCTGCAGCTCAAAAAGGGAGCAATGGAGAAGGGTGCTCAAACGTCCTTAGATTCACAGGACAAAGATTCAGGGTCACGGGGATGCTCAGATTACTTGAGAAAGACTGTTCCTCCATCCTTGTCTCCTGAACCTGGTGGGTGTACAGTGAAAGGTACACATCCAGGATGCTCTGGGAAGCTGGGTACTAACAGTGGCTTTTGTGGAATGGCTGAATCATCTGAGGAACGTTGCCCAGAGGTAAAGTGCAAGTTCATAAAAAAAACATTTTTTGTTTATGGTTCTTACTTTGAAGTATGTTAATATTAAAATTTGCAAAAAAAAGCATTCTTATTTCCTGTTATCAGATTCGATATGTTGGTAGTTTTATAATCTGAACCGCTGTGTGGGTACTGGTGGATGGCTGCTGATGGATTACAAGTGAATTTTTGAAATTGTTCAAGTAATGTCAACATCCTTCAAATTAATTATGCAACTCATTTGCATGCATATCTGGAATTATGCTGAACTGGAGATAATCAGGAAATTATTTGGGGTGTCAGTTGATGAAAAATACTATTATTGGTCCAGTGAGTTTGATGGCATTTTGATAAAACTGCACACAACTTTCACAATTTATTTTTTTTCAAAAATATTATTATGCTATAAAACTGCATGGTTTTAAAATGGATAATTATAGATACCATCACATCGACAGGATCGTCCGACGAACATCACTCAACCAACCCTAACGACGACTGCCGAATGATGTGGCCTAGACTCATAAGATGGACGGTGTCAGTATTTCTTCACAGGTGTGCAGTTGCCACAGTCTGGTGAACTGAAAGGCTAATCCTGGACCATTTATCAAATCTAGTGATGATAACATAACCTGACAGCAACCAGAAATTAACCTTTTTGTTCACTCACCAAATTGGTGGAATTGATTCGGCACACTGCTCTTTCCAAAATGAATAATTTATTACACAAAGACACGATATACAAAAAAAATACATCATAAAATCACAAGAAATAAATAACCCCTCCATCCAGTTTCTTGCATCCTCCACCTCCCTCACCCCACAAGGCGCCAAACACACAATTGTAAGACCCAGACATTTTTTGAAGGATTTGCAAGTGTCAAATGGGTTACTGACCGCAGAAAGAAGCCTGGTGTTGGTTTAACGGTTAAGGTGGCTGGCTTAAGATCTCAGGGTCTCGGGTTTGAGCCTGAAAACCCGTTGAAATAACACCAGGTGGGTTGACTCAGCCTGTCATCCTTCAGAGGTCGGCAAAATGAGTACCAGCTTACTGGTAACATGGGCACGAAGTTTTGATGCAACATAGCTGCACTTCCAGACATGATGAAACCAGCAGCCACAGGTTGCATGCAAAGCAACAACCATGGAAATGACTGCCACAAATGTAAGTAGCAGGTGGCATACAATTTAGTTGACTGAAGGGACGGTAGCTGGACAATCTTCGCCCCGGAGCCTTCCACCAATCCCATCCCATGACCATCCAACAGTCTCCACACAGCTGCCATTCGCAATTCTGCACAGCGGCCTTCCAGCACTCTCCGTCCCGCGGCCCTCCACCACTCTCCGTCCCGCGGCCCTCCACCACTCTCCGTCCCGCGGCCCTCCACCACTCTCCGTCGCGCGGCCCTCCACCACTCTCCGTCGCGCGGCCCTCCACCACTCTCCGTCGCGCGGCCCTCCACCACTCTCCGTCCCGCGGCCCTCCACCACTCTCCGTCGCGCGGCCCTCCACCACTCTCCGTCGCGCGGCCCTCCACCTCTCTCCGTCCCGCGGCCCTCCACCACTCTCCGTCCCGCGGCCCTCCACCACTCTCCGTCCCGCGGCCCTCCACCACTCTCCGTCCCGCGGCCCTCCACCACTCTCCGTCCCGCGGCCCTCCACCACTCTCCGTCCCGCGGCCCTCCACCACTCTCCGTCCCGCGGCCCTCCACCACTCTCCGTCCCGCGGCCCTCCACCACTCTCCGTCCCGCGGCCCTCCACCACTCTCCGTCCCGCGGCCCTCCACCACTCTCCGCCCCGCCGCCCTCCCCCACTCTCCGCCCCGCCGCCCTCCCCCACTCTCCGCCCCTCCGCCCTCCACCACTCTCCGCCCCTCCGCCCTCCACCACTCTCCGCCCCGCCGCCCTCCACCACTCTCCGCCCCGCGGCCCTCCACCACTCTCCGCCCCGCGGCCCTCCACCACTCTCCGCCCCGCGGCCCTCCACCACTCTCCGCCCCGCGGCCCTCCACCACTCTCCGCCCCGCGGCCCTCCACCACTCTCCGCCCCGCGGCCCTCCACCACTCTCCGCCCCGCGGCCCTCCACCACTCTCCGCCCCGTGCCCGTCCAACCAGTCTCGGCACAGCGCCCGTCCACCACTCTCCGCCCTGCGGCCCTCCACCACTCTCCGCCCCGTGCCCGTCCACCACTCTCCGCCCCGCGGCCCTCCATCACTCTCCGCCCCGTGCCCGTCCAACCAGTCTCGGCACAGCGCCCGTCCACCAGTCTCGGCACAGCGCCCGTCCACCAGTCTCGGCACAGCGCCCGTCCACCAGTCTCGGCACAGCGCCCGTCCACCAGTCTCGGCACAGCGCCCGTCCACCAGTCTCGGCACAGCGCCCGTCCACCAGTCTCGGCACAGCGCCCGTCCACCAGTCTCGGCACAGCGCCCGTCCACCAGTCTCGGCACAGCGCCCGTCCACCAGTCTCGGCACAGCGCCCGTCCACCAGTCTCGGCACAGCGCCCGTCCACCAGTCTCGGCACAGCGCCCGTCCACCAGTCTCGGCACAGCGCCCGTCCACCAGTCTCGGCACAGCGCCCGTCCACCAGTCTCGGCACAGCGCCCGTCCACCAGTCTCGGCACAGCGCCCGTCCACCAGTCTCGGCACAGCGCCCGTCCACCAGTCTCGGCACAGCGCCCGTACACCAGTCTCGGCACAGCACCCGTCCACCAGTCTCGGCACAGCGCCCGTCCACTGTATCATCTTTGAATTCTCACTGTATCATCCTTGAAACATTTATAAATCTCGTGAGGTGGCTTAATGGTGGGATCGTTACTCGGTGGACAAAAGCATCATGTTTTTTTCACCAAAGTACCAAATAGGCTTACAGATTTTAAAAAGTCATACTCCAAAATATTGGATAACAGGGTCTTGTATGATGTCATCATCTGGTAATTACCTTATTAAACAAACAAAAGAGATTATAATATGCTATGATGAGATTTTAAGTTACTAAGCCTGTCTTTAAGGTCAATGAATTCAATGTTGATATCAAATTTTCATTTAAACTTGTGCAGTAGGTGTTACTAGCAAGTTGCCCGTGCCCGCACGGGATTTTAAACGGGGTAGGGATGGAGGCCGCAAAAATTTAAATGGCGTCTTCTGTCATCAAGCGAGCAAGCTGACTTGATGACAGAAGACACCATTTTCCACAGCAATTCACATTTATTGCTACATCTGATGCAATGCAAATGCCATAATGGTGGCCAGGTGCTCCATTTGGAACCGTTTGTTCGATATATGGAGGCTATTGATGCCTCGGGTCACTGTCTTTTTTGTATTTGTGTATAATAAAATGTGTATAATGTATAATAAAATTTTTTGTTTGTGTCAAAGTCAGCGACCGATTGCAAATTAATAGTGGGATGATGTCATTATGATGTCATCACCTCTTGTCCCCAAAAATATAGAATTTCAAACTTTAAATGCTATCAGGGTTTTAAGTGACTATCTTTATATTTTTGTGGCCAAATATTTCATTTGGGATATTACTTTTTTCCTTTGAAATATAAGGTGTAATGATGTTATTATACTGTCTTGCTGGTGGATTTGATCGATGGGAAGCACTGACAAACCTGTGCTGAATCTTGTTAACCACCCAGTGGCTTTGGCAGTCTTCCCTGAGAATGTCTGGTAATAACTGCATCTTTCAGAGATGGACTAAAGTCCAGCGACAGTAGTTGTAATGGTCCATTGAGAAAAGGAGAAACATCAGTCCTTGTAAAGACTCTATGTAAAGAGCAAAGTCCATTTATCTGTGTGCACGAATGAAGATATGGATGAGAATCTGTGTGCAACACTATATCCCAATGCTGGAAGGGCAGACTTTTCTTGACCATGGCCAGCTTCCAGACTTCATATGCATCTTTACTGTCGGACTCATTTTTAAGCTCATAGGCATCATTTTGTAGCGTCATAGAGCCAAAGTAGTCATTTGGTGGACATGTCGAGTCCGAGTTATGTGAGAGGCTGTAAATGCCTTTCGCTCAGGCGTGTGTGCAAAATCCAGTAACTTGTCTTTAATTTTACATTTTACGGTTCTGCTGAGTTTCACTTTTCTGAGAAGTCCCAATGTATTTGTCCATAACTCAAGAACCAAAATATTGTCATCAGTTGTTTTTTATCGGGTTTTTTTCAGACATTTGAAATGTAGAAATCTCAATCATGATTTTCACCACTTCCGACTCATTTTGACAAACAACAGGCATGAATAACAAATTTAATGTGTTAATAAGGTGGTGCAAAAGTGGGTGCATCGACGGCGGTAAACTTTCCAATTCAGTTTGTTAATTTTTTTAATCCAGGATTTAAAACTTTTATTTAACACGAGAACACAAATCGCCTTGTTTGCACATTCAAACAGCTTCATTTTGGTTATACCTGGGAAAAGTTATACGCCATATTGACCAATCAAATTTTCCGCTCACTCTGAGGGCACAGTAACAGCAAGATTCTGACAAAAATGGTGGCACCAAGAAATGCCACCACAGAACTAACTTGCTTCAAAAGATATGTTTGTTTGATGCATCGTTTTCTCAAGGATCATTCCAAAATCGTCAGTTTCATCGAGAAGAGTTGGCAAAAGGTTCAACTCTGGACTATTCCATTTGACATCTGCTTTGTATGGTTGCTATCGGGCCTGTTATTCAAATTTCACGAACAAAGCTAATGTAGATCGTGCTTGGAAATACAAAGCAAGAGTTGAAAAAACCCTTCCTACGTCCTTTTTCTGAAGACTGCATGGGGTAATGAACTCTCTAGTTTTATGTAAGTAAAAGTAACTGCTGCAGTTATGTGAAATACTGAAATTCATGACCTAATGAAGAAGGATGGCAATACTTTTCATGTCTCTCCAGCATCTTTTTTGGGATGTTTGTGGAATTGAGGTGTTAAGGAAACCAGACTGCTGTGACCATCAAAAGCTGGCACATTCATTCTCTTGCTTGGCAATCAACTCCAATATCTCAAAAGGTACAACCTTCAATGTTTAAGCACCAAAGTCATTTTATATATTTGCTTAACCCACGTGTTTTTAACTTTACCTATCTGTAGAAGGTGAAATGATTGGTCTTACTCGTTTCACCTGATGCATTGTCTTGCTTGATGCTATTTCACGTTTATTGTATCGACACAGGCTGCTGTGCTCCCTCCAAGCTCACCATACCAGACAAGACTGGGTGTTCCTGCTGTGGAGGACCACCATTGCCATTAGCTCTACTCTGAATTTTGCTGACTCTTTGCTGAAGGCATTGTTGCTCAGGTGTTCCTGATCTTATTCTCCAGTTCATTGTGTTGCAGACGAGCATGCTGTCCTGTTCTTTAATCCTACTTTATTGCAGTTTGTGGGAATTTTAATGTTTTTTTTTTTTTTGCTTTTACACTTCACAATCCACAGTAAACCCCACCCCAAAAGCGTTAAGAACTTTAGTTCAGAAGAGCCATGTTGCTAATCAATGAATGTGGCTTCATTATACTTTGGCTATGACTCATTCTCCCTCTCAACTGTATTTTGAGGAAACTATGTTGTCCATACATCTGTGGAATCCAGCAGATGTTATACTCAAATGCACCAAACTTCAGCTGATGTAAAGGACTTGTTTTCTTTCATTACGTTTTGTGATGTGCATAATTTGTGTTCTTAAAGTGGGTTTTCAGATCTCTCGTCACAGAATTGGCTTCATTGGAGGAAGTTTTTTTTTGTTTTTGTTTTTTGTAATGCCACACCCTTTAAGGCATTCATTTTCACTTTGATGATATGCTTGTGTGCTTTACAAAGCCAGGTTTTTGTGTGTGTTTGTTTTTTTAAATTTCACCTTGCAAAGCCACAGTGATTTTCTTCTTTGAAATGTGGTTGGTTGTTCAAGAGATTCAAACTTTTGTAGCAGGTTGATGATTTATCATTTTACCTGATGTAATGAGTGTGAAAAAATCCACCAACTTTCAGATTCCCCCACCCCCCCTCCTCCCTCTTCTCTCCTCCCCAACACCATCCCTTCCCAAAGTTATTTCCTGAAATTGAAATACACCCAAAATTCAGCTTCGCTTCCTTAAGTAACTTTTGATTTATCCTCACTAAATTGTCATTCCACGTGTTACACATGCTACTTAAATAATAACTGGCTTTTGCTTGTCCTCGGCCATCGTTTCGAGACCGTTGGAGTTATACGATACGTATTTTGAGGTCATGGACAACTAGATGTTCTGTTTTAACTTGCCTTCTAATGAGGGAATAAGAAGGACTTTTAAGGGTGAAGACCAATTTATTTGCACCGAAACGTGCTCACACTCAAAAGTTACATTATTGCTCCAGTTTGAATAAAATTAACTGGTTCTCACATGGTATAATTTGTTTAAGTTGTCTGTCTGAAGAATGAGGGAAAATAATAGCAAGTCCACCAATCATCAACCACCGATGACCCATCTATTTGTTTCTATTTCCCAGACTGCTAGTTTGCTTCGACTCGTATGTCTCTTTATTTATAATTGCGCAAATTGGTTCGAGCACTCTCTCTCGAAACGTGATGTTGTGCCTTCAGCAGTGTGACTTGGACTTGATGTTCTAGGTTTTTGGGGGTTTTGAATTAGCGATTAAGTTTTGATGTGTTTCATTTGTGCAGTCTATAACAGGGTGCTGAAGGCATTAGCATGGTTAAAAAAAAGAAAAATAACAACTGCACAATTCAAGACAGACCATGCAGATTGAATGCACTTTTTCTTCTACGAGGTGTAAAACTTGGGCATTTTGATTTGGCTGTTTTTGATTTTAACAATGTTGTATTGCACACTAGACAGAGTAGCAACAGCTGTCTCGAGCTTACTCACCATGAGATTTATTCGGAGGCTTTTTGTTTCTCACAAGGGGTGACAAATACTCAAGTTTAAACATCTCCGTGAACAAAATAGATGATCTGTCGTCGTGCCCTATAACTTGTTTTGAAATCCTTTGGTCCATTTTGGATGTAAGTGGTTGAATATTTGTGCTCCAGTGGTGAATTTATTTTTTGTTACCTTTTCTTTTATTGTATGCAGTGTTCGAAATACGGCTGCGGGTGATTTGGGGTATTAATATTGTACTGAATTGCTGCTTCTTTTTGCATCGATAGTGAAGGGGAATAGTGGAAAGAAGCAAGAGTGGAATGTGACGTTGGTGACGCGCTTTGCTAACGTTCATGTTCATTCTTCCAAACCAATTTCTCTGAAGTTGGTAATGGTGGATACATGTCGTTTTTTCTCTTCCATATTTTCTTACCATACCATGAATATGGTGTTATATGAGGCAGCTTTATAAATGTATACAGTGGTAGGACATGAATGGAATGATCCAAATTTTAGGGGGCGCTCAAGGGAGGCAGACGCGATTGACAAATGCAGTTTTATAACTTGCTTGTTGATATGTTGAGCCGGATGGAGACGGGTCATGTTTTAGAATGGTTAAAATGTATACATCTGTATCTGTGGAAGTTCAACCAACGATATTTGAATAGCACCTCAGAAGTGTATCAGCAGCGGTTTGTGAAAAAATGGGACAATTGCAAAACAAAAAAAAACAATTCTGCAGTTTATCATTAAAATGTAACCTTGAGGACACTTTTGAGGTTTATCGATTCATTATAGGACTACAACACCATATAATTGCATCCATATCAGTCTAATTCGTGCTAGGGTTACGTTGGTGTTGCAGTATTTACAGTTGACCAGATTTTTTAGATTGATTATATTCACTGGAGTTTGGACTTAATTTCTTCTGAACAACTGTTGAGTTGCTGCACTTGTGGCAAATTACTTTTGTTCTGCTGTAATGATCAATTGTGTAAATGTACAATAAAAGATAATGAAGAAAAAATGAATAAAGTCCACAGTTGGCATGTTATTTGTGTGAGAACATGGGAATATGTTGCCGTCTTTGCGGTTATGCAATGAAAGTAAATTCTTCGTTATTGCCCTGTATTGTATGAATGTGTGCAAAATGGGATGTTACAAACTGTTTTTACATACCCTATTCACATGGTGATTGGTCTGGCCTTTAGATTAGATGCTGTGCCTAAAATAAATGTGCCCAAATATAGGTAAAAAATATTTCCAGACAAAAAGTGAATCTGTTATTTGGAGCGATTTCCACTGTATAAAATGGGTAAAACTGATCATGTGCATCTGCCCGTTAATTCCAAACGCACGTGATTGTGATAGAAGCCTGTGAGTCTATTGACGAATCCTTTATCTAGTCACGATATTGTTCGCTCCTCAGTACAAGGTGTAATGAAGAATACATTGTCGATGGCCAGTTACATCTGGCCGTTCGCATAATCGCAACAGTACTTTTTTTTCCTTGTTGGCCGACGGGGTGACAGAGTACAAAAAAAAACAAAAAATATAAGAGTGATGACTGGACCCATCGATGAATTTGTTTCTACATGTATGGGCTGTGGTATTGGTTTGGCAACAATGTCGCCAGTGGATGAACCATGTGTATGCAAATTTCATCAAATGTAAAGGCCCGGTCACACCTTGACGTTTTAGCCATCGATGGCAACGTATTAAAATGTATGTAAAACGCTGGCTTACGTTGAACTTTTGATGTTTTTTTTTAAAGATTCGGACGTATTCATAGCGACTTGGTCTTATGTATAGCACATTGGTAACGGACACAGAACGTTTCGTTGTGTTATAGATAACTTATACCAACGAATGCTGAACCTGTTGTCGGCCTCCACAACCGATGCCCAACGATAGTCTAACTTAAGCATAGCGCGTTGTACGCATCGCCGACGATGTCGTGACGTAGCCTATTAAAAGGCTGACGCACAACGATTCGAATCATAACTGCCGTAGAAATGGAAGTGTCAACATCGCGGTCACACCTTGGCGATCTTGCCAGCGTATGCCGACCTAAGAAAAATGTGTCTAAAACGTTGGGGCACGTCAAATACGGTATGAGTAAGTTTGGTATACGTGAGTACAACGCTAAAGTACGCTATCGTACGTCGTAGTAAGTAGAGTACGTCAAGGAATTTTAAACATGTTCAAAATTTTACGAAGTACTCGGCGTATGACACACGTTCCGCATGCGATGGGGATAGGTTGTACACACGATATGCGGACGCTTACACACGTCCACAAAGGCTACTTATAAGCTACTCATAAGTCGAAACACGTCGCGGTAATTTCTTTTTTACACGAAACTTATTTCTAACTTATGTTTGACGTGCTTTGAACCAATTCTTTGCGTAGTCCCAACACACATCGACGTATGTAGACGTATTCCAATGACGTCTTCCGGTCGACAAAAAAAAAAAAATTAACGTGTTTCTAGCTTAGAACTGCCATATAAAGACGTGTTCCCAGCGGTTTTGGGAATTGGTATATAAAAATGGTGTTCATAAAAGGGGAACCCAACAGTGTTTTCGAGTCCTTTTTGAGTCGATGTCCATGTCAGCAGGAACAGTATCAGTATCAGTATTAGTATTAGTATTAGTAGTAGTTTGTTCATGTTGGCAGTAGTAGGTGAGTGTGAGGGGGAGGGTGTGGGTTATGATGGATCGTCCTTGCGTTTAACGATTTAACGATTTAAATGATAAACTCAACGATTTAAATGGCTGCATCTCCACTATTGAAAGTAGACGCTTGCGCTCAACAATTGGATTTTTTTTACACTCAACGACTTTTAAACGGTACCACTCAGCTATTTTCATTGTTTACAATAAACGATTTAAATTGCTGTCACTCGCCTTTGTTTTTTGACGCTGGGGTTTGGAAATTTGAAGCGTTTCTTCTGAACGTGTTAAAACGCTCAAACTCGACTATTTTAAATAGACGCTGCCGATGGACAATTGGAATCATAGCCAAGCTAGACATCGAAGTGTGAACATCCTCGTCATGCCCAAGAAAAGTTTGAAGAATGCTGCAAATAAGTGTCCTGGCCGTGGCCGTGGACGCTGACGTAAGGACGATCCATTATACCGACGTCTTTCAGCCTATGAGTAACTTAAAAGTAACGTCTGTCGATGTGTGGCAACGATCGCGTAACGTGCCAACAACACGTTAATCATTGGTTAGAAATAAGTTTCGGGTACACTAAACATTACCTCGGCGTGTCTCAACTTATGATTAACTTACAAGTAGCATGTGTTGACGTCTGTCAACGATCGCAGACCGTACATACAACCTGTGGCCAGCGTAATGGAACGTGTGAGTCATACGCCGGCATACGTCGTGAAATTTCAAGCATGAAAAACTTTGAGGACAACCAAAAAGTACAACGTTTAAAGCCAACGTACAACGACGTATGGCAGTGTTTTTCAGCGTGCTTAATGTTATCAAAACTTACCCATAACGTATTCAACGTGTGCCAGCGTTTTAGAAAAAAAATTCAAAAATCGGCATACGTTGGCTCAAACGTCAAGGTGTGACCGGGCCTTAAGAAGTTGATGAATCCTTTTTTGATAGCTTCATAAAGAATGCCACAGTTCTTATTACCTTCATCAGAGTAGAGGGTATTGCATTCAGGTCCATTTGTTACTTGCAAAATTGAAGATATTTGAAATATATTAGTCAGTCGATTTTGTTATTCTGTCTTTCTGTCTGTCTGTCTATCTGTCTGTCACCTACAGGTCGCAATTCTAACCAGATTTTCATGAAACTTCACCACATTGTAGAGTTTGTCATAAGGAAGAAGCCTATTGTTTTTTTTTTTAGGTCATAAGGTCAACATCGGCCAAAGGTCAACAACTTTGGTGAGATTTCAAAAATTCTCAATTTTCATCCGATTGACTTGAAATTTGAAGAGGATTTATATTTCAGGTCACTGAATTCAACTAGCCAATTATTTTTAAGTTCAACATGGACCAAAAGGTCAACATAGTCCCAACGTCAACAACTAAGGAGGTATTTCTAAAATCCTCAATTTTCCTCTCATTGACTTGAAATTTGAAGAGGATTTTCATATCAGGTCACTGGGTTCAACCACCAATTATTTTTGCCTTCTAACAAAACCCAACTTTGCCAACTTTTTCTTTGCCAACTGTTGTTTCTAATGTTTTTCATGTTCTCTGGACATCCTTCTAACAAAACAACGATGTTGGGAAGTTTTAATTTTATTGTTTTTATGAATTTTAGACCCAATTTTGATATGACCCTAAATTAGCTAAAAAAACGTATACTTTTTTAACCTCCGCCATCGAAGATGGATGGAGGTTACTGTTTTCACCCCTTTCTGTTTGTTTGTTTGTTTATTTGTTTGTTTGTTTGTGAACAGTATTACGGAAAAACTCCTCGACGGATTTCGACGAAATTTGGTGGGGGGGGGGTTAGGTCTGGTCCAAGGATCATGCCATTAGATTTTGGACTTTGTCCAGAATCCAATATGGCCGCTATGGTGGCCAATTTGAAAAATTTTTGAATTTTTTTTTGGCATTTCTGCATGTTTTAAGTTATTTCCACCCCCCCCCCCCCCAAAAAAAAATTTTCTGCAAAATTTTTTCAACAAAATTTCGATTTTTTTTTTTTTTTGCATTTCTACATGTTTAAAGTGATTTCCAACCCCCCCCCCCCCAAAAAAAAAAAATTGTTGGAGAAAAATATTTTTTGCAAATTTTGTTATTTCCAACAGTGATTTCCAATTAAGTGATTTCCAACAAAAAAACATGCCAAAATTATAATTGCGGCTGATTTTGGAACTTCAGGTGGATATACCCACGTAAAATCAATTTCTGTCTCAAGGAATCTAGTTATGACGAATGAATTGAGTATGTAAAAGTTAAAAGTAAAAGGGAGAGTTGCAAACTATAACTCTGTGAGCACTGTTGACGTCAAATTGAATGAATAGGATATCAGGTTCACTTGAGTGACCAAGCAGTATTGGCAGCGGCGGTTTTGCACTCTACCGAGTGCTCCCCTTCTAGTTTTTATTTTTTTTATTTTGTACATAAATATAGCATGTGACACCTCAAAATGAGCCTCTCGGTGACTACAAACACATGAGCATATTATTTTAGACATTTGATATGGATTTTAAGGCATTATTAGCATACATAGATAAATATGCTTTGCTTGGATGGTATGTAAACTTACTAACATCACTAACAATAAGCTGTATAATGTGGAATCATATACATGTATCAAGTTAATATAATTATATGCTCATTGTTTTGCAGTGTATTTCAGGGAAAAACATGATAAACTCTTGTTACCAAATATAAAATAGTTGGGGACAATTCCAATATAGATCCAGGTGGTTCGAAAGACAACATTATGTTGCACTTTTTATATAATACCTAAATGTATTCAGGGTCATATCATAAGTCTGCATCGCTTCCCTAAAGTACTTTCTTATGGTGGGTGGGTGAGTGGCTGGTTGGTCACAGAGGGGGGTAATGCATTGTTAAAAATCACTTCTCCCATTAGTCTAGAGGGGTGGGTGGTTCTAATCTACATTGTATATGACAATACTTTAAGGAAGCGATGCAGTCTTAAAGCAAGGTGATTATTACAGAAAATTCACATTTGTGCATATATTCATGCAGTTTGTTGAAATGTGTTAAACAATGTACTAGTATTACACATTCCATACCTACCTACTATACTACACATTCTACTCTAATTACTACCACTCTAATATAAGGTCATACTCATTAATTACTTGAATAGAGATTTAGTGTCATTTAGTGATTTAGTGAATAGAGAAACATTTAGTGTCAACATGAATGACATACACATAACTGGTTCTATTTATAGTAAATCACAAAGTTAATTTCAGTTTAATACTTTATAGTCAGTTGTCAACATCATCATCATCACTTTCAGTTTCATCATCACTTGTCAATCATCAAATTGACAGGTTCTGTGTTCATGCATTTCTCAGGTGATGCCTCACAGGCACACATCTCTGTGCAAGGGAGACCAGCTTTTTTTGCATGAACATCTACCCCCTATGCATTTACTAGTTCCGCATCCACATCTGGTGAGCTCTATCACAGCATCTGGTGCTGGTTTCAGAGTGGTTATGATTGGAACATAGGTACTGTCCTCCATCCTCCAGCCATACCTTTTTGGTGGTGGCAAGTTGGGTTGTGGATTGCGGTCATTACACCAAATCATGGCCTGATAGTGGGCATGTTGGGTATGCTGTTTTAACACAGCTGCAGTTGGTGGTAACCTTTCAGACTCCACCTGTTACCTCTTTAACATCTCCCAACAAAGCTGTCCCACATCCTTTTTTTTGGTCTGTGGCTGGAACAGCTGACAAACAAATTCTTCTAAGGCAGCTTCTGTCTCTCTTGTGTGTGTTATGGTAGAGCCCAGGTTTTTGAAGGCAGTGAGCATGTTTGGAGAAGCCTTCTGCATAACTTTCCAGCAGGTTAGTTTTCCTTTCCCAGCAAACTTTCCTGTTGTATCACAGCCTGTAAAACTGTGAAATCCAAGCAATGCTGCTGCCAGATCTTCCCCAAGTGCTTCATAGATTGGCCTCAGTGGTACTATACGTTGGTGTTCTCCTGCTCCTAATATCATGCATGTCTGCTGCCCAAGTTCAGGGAAACGACGTAAGGCAAGAATACACACGTCTGTGTCAGGTGAGAGGATGTGAATTACACCTCGAGACTTTGCAGCTTCTAGAGCATGCAGTATCAAGATTGTGTCTGCTTCCGCCTGGGTTGTGGTCAGATGCATCACAGGTTGCTGCTGAGTAGAATGTACACCATTTTTAGTAGACACAATGACTGATTTTTCACTTTCGGTGAAATGGTTAAGTATCTTCATTGAAAGATACTCTGTGAGACTGCTCTTTGTTTTAGAGCTGCTCAAGAATGTGTCCATAGCTGTTCTGATAGGTGTTGAGTCCATACACACATAGCTCCGTGAATCCTTGATAGATCCTTTCCGATGATGGCGTGTACCCTGTTTCATGTTTTGTGTTTTTCATGTTCTATGGACATGCATCATGAAGCTGCTCATTGGTATCATCCTTATCACAAAAGAAGCATAGTTCCTTGTCATAGGATTTTGCAGATGATCTTGTAAATCGTTCTGAGCTGGAAGACTGTCCCTCACTTGTACATGTAGCTACTTTAGGTTTATCTGCTGTCTGCTTTTTTGATGGCCATCCTCCTTTGCTACGCTTTGTGATTAGGCTTGCATCACCTAGTGCCACACTTTTGTCATACCTTTTTTTTGCACCATCCAACATTTTTGAACTGACTGTGTCTCTGTAGCAGTTTCTGTGCCATGAAGCACCCCATTGTTTAAGCAGTTCTGCTGTAACACTACCTCGTCTGTTGCTGATTGATAGACATTCTGGATCTTGGTAACTGGCCCATTTCTGTATATGGTCAAGAAGGGTTTCATAAGACTCATCTTCAGGGTTTGTTACCAGATCTTCAGTTGCATTTTGGCACCTAATGCACAGCTTATAATCAATAGGTTCACATTTCTGCTGCTTTCTTGGTGGCTCTTCCATTTTCCTAAAACACACAAACACATTCATGTTAGGAACCACCACCGCCCATGCAATTAGATACATTCTATAATGCAGTTAATAATACATTCTATTATATCAAAGTTTCTCAGCTTATCTGAAGAAATAATATCATATATATATAAATAATTGTATTTGTTCATTTAGTTTGTCAACATCTCCATCAGCAATTCTGCATTACCTGAAAAACAATGGATTCTACACATTGTTTCAGAATTCGTTTTTTCTAATTTATTTATAATGATGGTCGATTGATGAATGGCTGGGCAGATGATGCATTCATGGCAATGATATATGTGTATATAAGCTCTGCTGGTTGACTAATGTCAGCGGAGCTAAATGCATCTAAACAAATGACATCATGGATTTATTTGTCAAAGAATAAAATATTCTATTTGCTTGTCTATATTTTACGCTATAATTGGGTATATCACTGGTTTCATAAAGTAGAATATTTTGCCTATTTTTTGCAAATTTGTCCAAATATGAATTTTGTTATTACTATAATAACTGAAAAGTGTCATAAATTGTTAAAGCTCATCATTCCAATCATTTTGATATGTCACATGATACACTTTACTTCTTAAACAAAACATTGATAGAAAATATACACATTTTTTAATGTTTTTGACGGTTATGCATTGTTTCGTTAAAAAAAAGGCATAAACTGAAAATGAAAACTTCCCAACATCTTTCATATCCTTTAGGGATGTCTAAAGGATACAAAAATGTATATAAACAACAGTTGGCAGACCAAAAATGCGAACTCATATTTTTCAACATATGACCCAACACTGGTCAACACAGGCCGACTTTCTTAAATTGTCATATTTCATCCGATTGACTTGAAATTTGAAGAGGAGTTGCATATTTGGTCACTGAATTAAACCAGCCAATTATTTTTGTGGTCGACATAGACCAAAAGGTCAACATAGTCCCAAGGTCATCAACTAACGTGGTATTTCTAAAATCTTCAATTTTCATCCGATTGACTTGGAAATTTGTAGAGGATATATATTTCAGGTCAATTAATTCAACCACCAATTATTTTGTTGGTCCACATAGGCCAAATTTTAAAATTGTCAATTTTCATCCGATTCACTTGAAATTTGAAGAGGAGTTGCATATTTGGTCATTGAATTCAACCACCAATTATTTTTGAGGTCAAATTTGTTTCATGGATTTTGCAAGTATCGTGCTCTGAACGACATCTTCTTTGTTTGTCTGTGTGTGTGTGTGTCCATGCACAAGGTGAGTATGTCTATTTATTACATCCTATTGAAATGTGATAACGTCTAATTATGTACCATTGGAATGTGAATAGATGATGATAGTAATAATAATAAGTAAAAAAAGACATAAAATGTCATAGCCCCGGTTGTTTTAATAATTTTGCTTTCTGGAATTAAAGGGCTGGCCCATATTATTTTTGTACAACTACGATGGCTGCCAGTTGGACATCTTTGATCAGATCGCAAAATAAAGTTAGATGCAAATTTGCATGCCATCACATACTGTGGTTTTGCCATCACATGATTCATGCCATCACATACTGTGGTTTTGCCAAGTTTGAACAAAATCAGACCATACATGTCAGAGAAATAGTGGGGAACACGTTTAAGTAACAAAATGGCCACAAGTCGGCCATCTTGGACCTGATCTCGAAAAAAAAATGACGTGCATTTGCAAGTCATCATTCATTATCATGCATGTCTGAGAAATGGTTGAGGACGTGTTTGACCTTGGTTTTTCTTTACAACTAAAATCAACGCCAATTGGCCATCTTTGGTCACATCATGAAACAAAACTAGAACGGGCACTCATAGAGCGCATACCTTCGCCGCCACTACTTTTTTTGTTCTTGGTATGAGTGTGGGGAACTGGTTTCATATGAATGGTCTTATGACACAAACCACATATCTATGTCATGACCCCCCCCCCGACTTTCGGGGGCTACGGACTAAACAACAAACAACTCGCGTCGTTTTGGCGAGTCTTCACTCGCAAGCTCGGTGAATACAACGTTTCAACAAGAGAAGGTAATCTCGTTTGATGCTGGTTTCATGCAAATCGAATAAGAATTGACTGAGTTATGCCGAAAACCGCATATTTTTCAAGGGCGTAACCCCCCCCCCAGACATTTTACCCCAACCGGTGACGTGTTATGACGTCATTGTGTCACAAGATTGGGCATTAAATTCTGAACATTTTGGTGCTGGGTTCATGTAAAGCGGACAAGAATTGACCGCGTTATGACAAAAACCGCATATTTTTCAAGGTCGTGACCCCCCTGACCTTTGACCCCTAACCGGTAACAAGGGTATGGGCGCCATTGTGCCATATTGCATATCACAAGATGAGGCGTTGAATTCTGAACATTTTGGCGTTGGTTGCATGCAAATTGAATAAAAATTGACCGTGTTATCGTAAAAAGACGATTTTGACCTTTTCGTGACCTTGACCTTGACCTTTGACCCGAACGATCCCAAAATCTAATCGAATGCTTCCTGGCTAATAATACTTTTTGAGTTGTACGAATCACAAGATTACAAATAAATAAATAAATACACACCGACCAAAACATAACCTTTCGCAGAATGCGAAGGTAATGGTGTGTGTGTGTGTGTGTGTGTGTGTGTGTGTGTGTGTGTGTGTGTGTGTGTGTGTGTGTGTGTGTGTGTGTGTGTGTGTGTGTGTGTGTGTGTGTGTGTGTGTGTGTGTGTGTGTGTGTGTGTGTGTGTGTGTGTGTGTGTGTGTGTGTGTGTGTGTGTATATTTTGTTACGAATTTGGAAATCGATCGCACTCAACATTAAGGTTCCTTTAGCTCAGTTATGTCGATAAGTGCATGTTTCATAGATGGCTCACCTTCCATTGTTTAATAATAAAAAATAAAAATGACCGTTTTTACAGCCATTTTTCCCTGCTGTGCAGGGGTTTGGCTTTTTCTTGAGGCAATGTTTTATAGCCGGATGCCCTTCCTGACGCCAACCCTGGTCGCCTCTTACGACACACAGGGATATGGTACACCTATTCTAACCGGGGCATACACCGGGACCAGTACACTGGCACTCATTTCGCCGACCTGGGAAGGATGACAGGCTGAGTCAACCCCCTGGTGTTAATTCAGCAGCCAACGGGGCTTGAACTCAGGACCCTTGGATCCCAAGCCACCACCCTAACCACTAAGCCAACACCAGGCTTAATCACCTTCCATTGTTTAATGTGCAGAAATCGATTAAGTGCACTGCGATTCAATTTAATAGTTAGGGAGCTATCACAACACAAAGGAAGCCGACCCTCCCCCTCTTTTGGGAAGAGGAAGAAGAGCACTCCCCTCCCGTGATTCATGACGTAAACAACTCCCACCCGCGGTTGTGCGGGCACAAGGGGATGAGTCACAGATTCTCTGCTTGGAAGAGTTTTTTGCTTTGGCTTGGCTTTTTGTTCACCAGGCCTTCGGGTTCTGCTTGGCTCGGGTTAGGGTTGAAGGCTTTTTGGTTCTGCTTGGCTCGGTTCGCTTTTTGGGCTCTGGCTTTGTTCGGAAGAGAGGTGGTTCGCTTTTTGTGCTTGGATCATTGAAAGAGAGTTGAGCTGGTTGCTCGGCTCGAGCTTGTTGGTTGTTCATCGAAAGAGGAGCGCCAGTTGCGAGAGTCGCGCGTGTTTTGCGCTCTACTTCGTCGTCCGGTTCGGCTGGCTCTTCTTGGTTCGTGGAGCTCTTTGTTCTCAGTTTGGTTCCCAGCTTGGTGCGACTCCTTGGCCTCATCTTGGAAGTTGTTCTTCGGGGAAAAGCGACGCATCGGGAAAGATCGGCGCCTCATCTGACCAGCACGTGTTCAGAAGCATGAGAGGATTCGCTGGAACTCGGGAAGGATCTCGGCTCAAGGCTAATGGATCCAGCTCGCTCTCGCTGGAGCCCGGGTCCGAACAGCTTGAATACCAAATGAGGTGGAGAGGTTCGAGATAGGTTCTGGATTTCAGCTCATCTGTCCCTCCGAGTTGAAATCCATATTAAAGGCATCAGCCACCATTTCTTGTGTGTGTGTGTGTGTGTGTGTGTGTGTGTGTGTGTGTGTGTGTGTGTGTGTGTGTGTGTGTGTGTGTGTGTGTGTGTGTGTGTGTGTGTGTGCGTGCGTGCGTGCGTGCGTGCGTGCGTGCGTGCGTACGAGTGTTGTTGGGCCCGTCTAACAAGTAGGAAACTGTTAAGTGCCTGTGTTGTATTTGCTTTACATTTCGAAATAGAACTCGGCTCTAGGTTTTTGCTCGTGTCTTTTTCACCATCCCCCTATTCATTGCATGCCTGTGTATGGAAATAAATGTCCCCATTGTTAAATGTCACCTGCCCATTGCGTCCCTTCCTCACATTGGACCCGGGGCATCAACACGCCATGTGGGCATCGGAGGAGTGGCAATGCCAGAGAGGGAAAACCCCCACGTTCATAGAGAGCAGCTCGGCTCGGAGGCAGCATGCGGGCCTGGGGGTGCCATGGTTAGAGTTTGGGAGAGGGGGAGTTCCTGCCAGTTGAGCCACGCTGCCCAGCCGGGAAATTCTGCGAGGGCACAGATGAAAATTTGAGGGCAAGGCCCAAATTTATAATGGACACCAACACAGGCGACGGGAATCATGGTTTTGGAACCGATAGTTTTAAAGTGTGAGGCGTTTTTGGAGAGCCCCGGGGTAGTTTCAGGTTAATGAATGTTAGGGTAGATAGGAGATGTACCCCTTCGCACCATCCATTCCTTCGCTCGTTATCGGCCGCTGGACCCACTTTGGGTTAGATCACTAAACTCTGAGGAGGCCATTCTGAGGCTTTGTTGGGCCTCGAGACAGGATGCTAGTCTCTCCTTATTCCCCTCCAGAGAGGTAACTTAGGGGTTGGGAGTAGGCTAGGTTGACGAGATAGGTTAGCCAGACAAAGACGATAAAGGGGGTTAGGGAGACAATTATAAAATGGAAATAAAAATGAAGAGGGGCTAAATTTTGTTGTTGTGTTGCAAATTAAGGGAGTGGGTATGGACAGAGACAGGCAAAGGCGATAGAGTGGGGGGAGACGGGCACGTCCGAGCCTGCCTTCAGAGCGGCCGGCACCACCGCACTCCCTCCAGACCTGATGGAACCACGCCCGAGGCTGGCCAGCTTCACCTGCCGGCCTGTTGTGCTGCAGCCGCCTGTTCTGCATGGGCTTGCCTTGCCATGCCTCGTTTGCCTGCCTCTGCCATAACCCCATGCCTGCTGCCCTTGTTTGCGTTTGCCCGTGTCCATCCATCACTATGTGTGCCAGGATCATCCAGTTTTGCAAGGACTGCCCTGCAGGCAGCCCGTTCATCCATCATGCTCATTTGTTTTTGCTACCTTCTCCATCCATTCCCCTGCACCAATGACTTTGCAATGACTTTTACCTTTTCCCTTTCACAGATCACAGGTCCTGGGCCATGGTTAATGTAATTGATAAGTAGAGTGAAAATTGTAAATACGTGAACCCCGCCTGCATGTTTGTTTTAGCGCCGGCAATTTTAGTTAAGTTGTACAAATGAGTCTGTGTGAGTTTGTTTAGTTAGTTACGCAGCGCATTAGGTTATTTATTTTTGGGACACTTATAAAGAAATGTCGCACTCAGGGATCCGAAGGTAAAACGTACTTGGGGAAAACTTACACATGTTGGTCACACGAAAATTTGACGACTCGGGACGAGTCTGTAAAAAGGGGAGGGGTATACGAATTTGGAAATCGATCGCACTCAACATACAGGTTCCTTTAGCTCAGTTATGTCGACAAGTGCATGTTCCATAGATAGCTCACCTTCCATTGTTTAATGGGCAGAAATGGATTAAGTGCGCTGCAATTCAATTTAATAGTGAGGGAGCGATCACAACACAAATGAAGCCGACCCTCTCCCTCTTATGGGAAGAGGAAGAAGAGCCCTCCCCTCCCATGATTCATGACGTAAACAACTCCCTCCCACCTGCGGTTGTGCGGGCACGAGGGGATGAGTCACGCCGGGAGCGGGGGAGGGGCTTTTTGTTCAGCAGGCTTTCGGGTTCTGCTTGGCTCTGTTCGCTTTTTGGGTTCTGGCTTTGTTCGGAAGAGAGGTGGTTCGCTTTTTATGTTTGGTTCATCGAAAGAGAGTTGAACTGGTTGCTCGGCTCGTGCTTGTTGGTTGTTCATCGAGAGAGGAGCGCCAGTTGCGAGAGTCGCACGTGTTTTGCGCTCTACTTCATCGTCCGGTTCGGCTGGCTCTTCTTGGTTCGTGGAGCTCTTTGTTCTCCGCTTGGTTCCCGGCTTGGTGCGACTCCTTGGCCTCATCTTGGAGGTGGTGCGACGCATCGACGGGAAGGATCGGCGCCTCGTCTGACCAGCACGTGTTCAGAAGCGTGAGAGGATTCGCTGGAGCTCGGGAAGGATCTCGGCTCACGGCGATTGGATGCAGCTCGCTCTCGCTGGAGCCCGGGTCCGAACAGCATGAAGACCACACGAGGTAGAGAGGTTCGAGAAAGGTTCTGTGTTTCAGCTCATCTGTCGCTCCGAGTTGAAGTCCTTATTAAAGCATCAGCCACCATTTCTTGTGTGTGTGTGTGTGTGTGTGTGTGTGTGTGTGTGTGTGTGTGTGTGTGTGTGTGTGTGTGTGTGTGTGTGTGTGTGTGTGTGTGTGTGTGTGTGTGTGTGTGTGTGTGTGTGTGTGTGTGTGTGTGTGTGTGTGTGTGTGTGTGTGTGTGTGTGTGTGTGTGTGTGTGTGTGTGCGTGCGTACGAGTGTTTGTGGGCCCGTCTAACAAGTAGGAAACTGTTAAGTGCCTGTGTTGTATTTGCTTTACATTTCATGATAGAACTCGGCTGTAGGTTTTTGCTCGTGTCTTTTTCACCATCCCCCCATGAATTGCATGCCTGTGTATGGAAATAAATGTCCCCATTGTTAAATGTCACCTGCTCATTGCATCCCTTCCTCACATTGACTGCCATGGAGCATTTGGAATAATTAGCTGGCTGTTTATTAGCCGATAAAACGTGCATCTGGTCCGACGGGACTTGGCGATATATAACCGCTCGGCAATCGCATACGGAACGAGCTGCTAAAGCGGCTCGTTTTCGGCAAGGTCCCGTTGAGGTATAAACTCCCAGCATTTCTGTCCGCACGAATAGTTAGGTATATCGACAATTCGGCGATTGACCCTGTAGCGTGTGGACAGAAGAGTTGGCTGGTTTATGGTATGTTAAAAACACCAGTAGCTGGGTTTCGGCGTTGATCTGGAAGCTACGACTGGATTGCTGTTCGGTGGGTGCGCGCGGCCGCAATTCGGTTAAGGCGGTCGTCCGCACCTCAGACGGGCGGAAATCTACAACCATATATGTGTTTTTATATATATATATATATATATATATATATATATATATATATATATATATATATATATATATATATATATATATATATATATATATATATATATATGTAGTTACGAATCTGGAAGCCATGAGCACACAACATGCAGGTCCTCTCACTCAGTTATTTTGATAAGTCAATGTGGATAGATAGCTCCCTGTCCCTTGTTTAATGGGTGAATAAATGTACACTCGCTGTGAGTTATTTTGATAGTCAGGGTTTTCTTTTATTTTTACACCACCAACTACAACAACGCCAGCATCACCCTCACCTTCACCTCGTTCTGGCTGACGCCATGGTGGGCGGAGTTCAAGGAGGAGCCTCGTAGCGGCCCTCAACCAATCAGCGTGCTACGAGT
>NC_140972.1:38479871-38514871 GCF_056783735.1 Eptatretus burgeri
GGTAAGGGAATTGACGAAATGAGGGAGGAAGCATGCAAAAGAGGTGCGGAGATGAGAAAGGAATTAGGGGAAAAAGCTGCTGTCACAGAAACACCAAAACGAAGAGAGGGAATTACAAAACAAGCTGAGGATGTTAAGTGAGGAAAGAGAGAGAACGGAGAATGAAACGTTAAGGAACTACACTGTGCAGATTGAACGGTTAGAAGCCAAAGCAAGATTAAAGAATGAGATGGAAGAAAGAGTAGTGAAAGAACAATGAATGAAGCAGGAAAGGGAAACCAATCAATTGAGAGAAACGACGAGATTGGAGAATGAAGAACAAGAGAGACGGTGGGACAGGAAACAAAAAGAACATGAATTTGAAATTGACCAACTAAAGGAGAGAGCAAGGTTGGAGTACGCGGAGAAAGTGAAAGAACAACGAATGAAGCAGGAAGGGGAAATCAATCAATTGAGAGAAGCAACGAGATTGGAGAATGAAGAACAAGAGTGATGGTGGGATAAGAAACAAAAGGAACATGAATTTGAAGTTGAACAACTAAAGAAGAGAGCGAGGTTGGAGTACGCGGAAATGGAAAAACTCCGGAAAGATAACTAACAACTAAAAAGGCTCAGAGAAGAAGAACGACTCAAATGGAAAGGAAAATGGAGCCAGGAAGTTGGTGAGCACAATAATGTGGGATGTGTGACCACCACAAGGAGGAATGTTAGTGGTGTGGGACTTGATTGACATCACTCGTCTGATGAAACAACAATTAGAGCAAATCCTGGTGATAGAGACATTGAGGGAGCATACGGGATTGTTTACGAACGAAACACATTTTGAGCAGGTCCAGCATGTGGAGATGACAGCCCCAGAGGAGTGTGGCGAACCAATGATGAGCAACCTGCTGGAGAGACGCGACCGGACAGAGGTGACTGGAACGAAGCAGGTACGTGGGCACATGCATACATGGTGTGGACGATGAGCTTGTTAGGAATTGGAATTTATGTTAATGAGGAGACTCTGTCCGATGGGGTGCACGTATGCGTGATCCCTGAATATGGATGTGGAATGCTGTGAGCCCACAGTCCAGACTACAGCACCGATGTGTGCTTCCAAGGCTGAAACGTGAGTGTGTACTCACGTGGCGGTCGAGGATGTAACCCTGCAGTGCGAGGCAGTTAGTCAGTACGCACGCAAGGTTGAATGTGTGGAATGTGTGGAGCCTGCTTTGTGTGGGAGTCCTGAGCGTGGAATGAGTGGTGACGTAGGAAATAGGTTTGAGGTGCAAGGGGAAATAGAAATGCCACCAGGACAGAACTTGACACAGGGGACAGAAACCATAATGGACAGCTCTTCCGGGGTTCTTACAGAGTTAGAGGTGCTGCATCCAGGAGCAGGCTTTAGAAATCGGATGTTAATTTATCTCTCAGCCTCACAGGAACTTTCGGGGTACAGCGCAGATGAGTAGCAAGCAGCACTGGCATGTGTCACTTGGTCTTCAAACCTCTCTGAGGACACAAGGGGTTTGGCGAGCTGAGTGGAGTTTATCTGTCTTCAGGGAGTTAGAGACAACAGTGGGAGGCCGCTCACCCGATTGGGGTTTACCTGCGTTCCGCGAACCCTGGAGGAGAGGAGGGGGTGGACCACAACCCCAATTGAGACGTGACCCCTTTGAGCCGTGGCAGAAAGGTGGTGGGGTAATGTAATGGGTAATGAGGGATTCCTTCCCTCACTCCCCTTCCAATGAGCCAAAGAAGCAGGCCATATTGGGATGTAAAAATTTTGATTGAAAATTATATCGAGAGTGATTGCAAATTGAGAGACTGACAGAAGGGATAAGAGTGGCACGAGTGGATTTGGGTGAATTATTTTAAAAAAAAATTGTGGAGACATCACAGGCAGAGCGTTAAACACATCTGAAACAAGTGGATGACAAAGAGTGGCTTGTTTGAGGAAAGACTGAAATGCCTGGTTGGAACCAAGCAGAGGTTCCATGGGACTGGTGAAGAGATTTTGATGTTTTATTTAAATTGTTGGAAATAAACGATTGGGGCAGTACGGAGGAGGCCAGCTGACAACGGACGTAGTGACAAATTGATTGGGGTTTGATTAAAAAAAAAAAGTGTATCAGTTAAATTTGTTGACCAAGTGGGATCCGAAGGACTGGTGTGTTTTTGTTTTAACATAAAAGTGAAAGGTGTTGGATGGTGTTGTGGACTGGGTGTGTGGCACTGTGGAATGAATGACCAAAGTTTTTGGGGGGATGGCGTGTTTGTTTGAATGAGGAGAGAGTGCGAACAACGTACCCTGTCGGTAGGAGTCTCCCAACCAAGTTAGTGTAGGTTAGGGGGACTTAGAGGATTTGACATGGATTCTGGCTGCTGTTCCATCGTGCAGGCAGACTGCGAGGGGTAGGTGCAGGCCAAGGTATAGTGGTACTGGCTGGGAGTGTGACATGGTATTGGAAGTTGGTGAGTCGGGAGAGAGGGCACCAGGGCTTTGGGGGCTCCTGGTAGGTGAAGGCTGCCAGAGATGCCAGGAGAGTACAGTAGGTTTTAGTGCGAGGAGAGCACAGTAGGTTTTAGTGCGAGGAGAGCACAGTAGGTTTTAGTGCGAGGAGAGCACAGTAGGTTTTAGTGCGAGGAGAGCACAGTATGGGGGCTAGAGAGCCACCCCTTATTTAGGAGCACCAGAAGCACGCTCAGGTGAACCCCGAGGTCGCTGGGTGACCCCCACCCCCTATTGTAAGCAGGCAAAGAGGCCTAGTAGTAGTCACCTTCCCCAGCCAGCGAGTTATGCCTGGCACCACCAAATGAAAAATGACAAATAAGGGCCTTGCCCAGGTTTAAAAGAATGGAACAGTATTCCAGGTTGGGAAAAATTGGTCATTCGGATCATTCTAGCCATAGTGGGTTTTGTTTCATTGCTTAGAGCTAAAAGTAAATGGTTAGGTTCGATGAACTCTCCTCCGCACCCTTCATGCGTGATGCCTGGTACGAGTAGTGTTGATGGGAAAATTTGTTAACAAGGGCCAGGCTAGGTGACCCTCCAAGTGCCAGAGAGGCCACCAGTGTGTCATGAGCACACACCCACGAAGATAACATTTGATTAAGAAACACACCATCCTGTCTGCTAAAAAGTGAAAGAACTTATTAAGAAGACCATACCAAAACAAGTCCTGCCAAAACAAGTCAGGCAAGGAAGGTTAAGGGTACTCTCGATCTCACCTGGTCTGAGGTCATCACACCCACTTGCGCCCTCAAGAACACCTCCAAAATGCATTTGCTTACCATCGATATCACCGTGCCACCTGCTGTCCAATGCAGGGCTTGTTGCCAGCTGCTGCTCGTGAGTAGGCTATTGCGGCCGAGAAATCATATTGTGGGCCATATGGGCCGAAGTCATTTTATGGGCCAAAGCATTTTTGTGGGCCATTGAGGCCAAAGTGCTTTTGTGGGCCGTTGTGGCCGAAGATTCATGTCATTTTGTGGGCTCAGTGAGCCGAAGAACTCTCTGTGAGATTAGGCCACTGGGCCGACTGAACTCACCTGGTGAGAGGCCAATAGGGCCACGAAGTGAGGAAACCTTCAGGGGTGAATAGACAATATTGCTGGGAGGGGGCTTGAAGGAGGAAACACGTTAGGGAACTTTGCACCTTTGAATGTCCTGCTCTGATGCAAATATTGGTGTTAAAAGTAAAATTGAATGCCCTCCCATACAAATCCATAATTAGAATGTTAAGTGGTGTGCATAGAGTGTGAATATGTTTGTTAGATTAGTGATCCGACACACTAGGATAGGGACATGCCAATCTTACTGTGCCACTTTGGTTTTTGGAGTTAAGTGCTTCCCATATTGTGGGTTAGAGTAAATGGGAGATTTGTGCTGTACGTTAGACAGGGCCATGACCATGGGCTGCCCCAAATGGAGGCTCGGGAGAAAGGTTGGGGTAGTGTTGCGGAAATGGGCCCTTAGTGGGTTATTAAATATAGGATTAGCCCAGATCCCCCTTAAATGCATGTTTAGCCAGGTTGTTTGATAATCGGACGTTAAATGCATGTCGGGAGGTGTAGCAGGCGGTACAGTGTTCATACAGTGGTGGTATACTGAGAGGCCCCTTCTTTTTCCTTCCCCCCTCTTAAACAGCCCCCACCCAGCGCCCTGACAGAGTCAGTCAACAAGACGTGCCAGCAACCCATTGGCGAAGAGCTGCTGCAAACTCGAACGATGGACCAATCACGTGTCCCCGGAAGTGGTCCGAAAAGCCCGCCGCGAAAGGCAAGAGGAACTGCTTTTTCCTGTCTGCGATCTTCTTTATGAGGAGTCACTTGACCAGCTGTTCCTCCTTGGCCATGGATCCAGCATGCAGGTTATCCCCAGGTTCATCCTGAATCCAACCACAAAGCCTCTGACTGTCCTTACTCCCTGCACAGCTCGACCACGTCTTTTCATCCCATCGATCCACCTGCAGAGTCCAACACCCAGATTTGGCCTAATCTGGTGTACGGGCCAGGCCTGGATTTGCATACTGGACCTTGTGAAAAACCAGCTGGAACACACTGGATCTTTCTCTCTTGTGCCGTCGACCTCACAGGGGCTGGACGCATCGAGGCTGTGTGGGTGGGCTGTGTCGATAGGAGTACGTCGCCGCCATTTTGCCACGCTGCATGCTCGGTCTGGGTGCTCGAATCCGGTGCTCGAATCCGGTGCTCGAATCCGGTGCTCGAATCGGCTTGTCACGAGCCGCATTCGTGCCTTCCACACCTTTCCTCTCGTCCATGAGGCAACACCAAGTACTCCGTGTCTTGTATGCATGTTGTCCAGGCCTAAGGCTTATTTTGCTCGGGCCCCCTGCGAAACCCGTATCCGTAGCTCCCTAGATAAGGACAGGTTATTGTGAATGCTTTGCTTCTGTCGTGTTCCCCGATGTTTCCCCATTAAATCTGGCTGATTTATACGAAATTTTCCGCACTGAATTTATTCGTGTCGCGCTGAAGAACAATGGCTCGATTTGTATTTAAAACCAAACTGGCTACGGACTGCGGCAGACTTCGCTCGGTCTCTGATCAAACCCAGTCTATAGCCGGGGTGTATATCCCCAACTGGCAAGGGAAAGGGGTACTTTGGTGTCGTGATCTTAAGGCCCTGTTACACCTTGACGATTTAGCCAGCGTATGGCAACGTATCAAAATTTATCTAAAACGCTGGCGTACGCTGAACTATTGATGTTTTTTTTCAGTCTTGGACGTATAATAACGAGTTGGACGTATGCATAACGTATTAGTAACATACACAGAACGTTTCGTTGTCTTATAGATAACTTATACCAACGAATGCTTAGCGTGTTGTTGGCGTTCACAACTTATGCCCAACGATAGTGTAACTTATGCATAGCGCGGCAGCGTATGGCCGACGATCACGTGGCATAGCCTGTTAAAAGGCTGCCGCTCGACGATTCAAATCATAACCGCCTCCCGATCCATGGTCTCACCCAGTTCCTTCTCTTCCATTCACCTCTTGTTCTCCTGGCTCTATTGGCACGCAACTGGTACAGTGTCAAATTGATGAGGTCATGTTGATGTTGGAGGACAGTTAGTAGGTATTGTTGGCTCAGCCTTGCTGGATCCTCCATCTCTCGGATGACATGGACATCTACTCACCGTAGAATCTGAAACACTGACGGGTTCCTCCTGTGAACCCAGATTTTTCTATACCAATTCCCCTAAACGCTGCCAATACGCCATTACAGTCGCTGGAAGTTAGAAACACGCTCAGTAAGTTCTGTGGTCGTCCGGAAGACGTCAAATAAGTCTACATACGTCAATATGCGTTGGAGATACGTTACACATAGGTTCAAAGCACGTTACTCATAGGTTAGAAATATGTTTCGGGTACGCTAGACATTACCTCGACGTATTTCGACTTATGAGTAACTTACAAGTTGCGTGTGTCGACGTGTGTCAACGATCGCATAACGTGCCTACAACTTATGGCCAGCGTATGCGGAACGAATGAGTCATACGCTGGCATACGTCGAAAATTTTTGAGCAAGCACAAAATTTGTCGACGAGCTCGGCGTACTACGACGTATGCCAGTGTGTTTCAGCGTGCTCTTAACGTATACAAAACTTACCCATAACGTATTTGACGTGTGCCAGCATATTCGCCAAATTTTTCATACGTCGGCATACGCTGGCTAAAACGTCAAGGTGTGACAGGGCCTTTAGGCACATGACCCGAGACCTGTGCCAAACTCGGCGGCGATATAACCCCTGAGACTGCAGTGCTGTTAAGCGCTTCTGAATCAACAGCAATATATGTTTTTTTATATATATATATATATATATATATATATATATATATATATATATATATATATATATATATATATATTACACAGGTCTGACGGAGGCGTCATCCCTTCTCTGGAGGACCGCTCTACCATCGATGCGATGTAAGCTCCTTGTTCCTTTGCACACTCATAACACCGCCCAACAGAATGTCCTCACTTTCCTCAGCGAGCACAAGTTGGTACAGAAGAATAATCATTCACGGGCTTTCTTTGCATCGCATTTACATTTTCTTTCCTTCTGGCAAACTTTGCATCCCCCGCCCTCCCCCCCCCTTATCGGCGAGTTTTCATGTAAACCTTTTATGTATGGATCCCACTCCAGAACCAGGTTAACTGTGACTACCCAAGTTATTCCTCTTTGGAAAACCCAGTCTAGTAAACTACACTTTATGAGTTCAAACATAATCATCCGCTGCCTTCTCTATGGCGTGTAAGTAAATCTTCCTTCAGTTCATCCAAATACGTTTGAATGTCAGTCGGCATGCACTACTTCAACTCCTCCACCACCAGCAGTTGCTTTAATCTCTCACCGTCATTCGCAATCTCCTTGGAACACCACCACCACCTGTTAAACACAATGTTGTGTTGCCTGAGCAAACTCTATACATCAGTTTCATTCTCTTTCTTCCTCCACAATCCAAACTCCTGTCTGTCTGTCTGTCTGTCTGTTTGTCTGTCTGTGTGCGATTCCAATGCCCTTATCTCGGAACTTTAACAATTCCACATCATCACCTTGTGTTAAATTAAATGCAGTTCAAGCAAAAAATTATTTTCAACCCAATAACTTTATCACCAACGCCAAAACATGAGGCTTAACCTCAAGTTCACAATATCAAGCCAAATCAACCAACTCGGATTTCTTTAACCCACTCAGTTTCTCCACACTCAGTGAGTGCATCAATCTACTATTTAATCACTTCAGACACACAATGATCATGAGCAATCCGCGTTCTTTTTGAACGAACCCAATGCCCTTTTGAGTGCTTCTCAAACGAGAATCCATCCATTCATTGGGACCATACTCTGTGCAGAGCATTGATGCTGCTTTAAAGCAGTCTCCTTGGCTATTGGGTACAATCCTGGACAGGATACCAGCATGCTGACATTTATTTTGCTGACCTCGGAAGGATGACAGGCAGAGTCAACCCCGCATGGTATTAATTCAACAGCCGAGGGGGATTTGAACTCTCAGGATCCTCGGATCCCAAGCCCACCACCTTAACCGTTCGGCCAAAACCAGGCATAATCTTCCCATCATTCCAAAAAATTACATTCATAATAAATTGGTGGTTGATAAACTAAGATAACTATCAAGGACTTGTTTCCTTTAAAGAGTTTAATGGGAAATGCTTGAAATGCTTCGTTTGAGATAAACTTGTCGAATTGTTGAGATGGTATATCATAAGGAACCAAAAACATAATACCTCCCCCCTATCTATTTGCTCGGTCATCTCTACACACAACATACGAGTTATCCCACTGATAGGACAAATATAGATTCGGACCTGAACTAAAACTTAATCAGCTTGTTCCTCTCACCCAACAACTCACCCACCAAGTTTCATCCGTATCCGTCCATAATTTTTTGAAGTTATGGACGGATACAGTACATATCATTTTTGCCGTCACTCAATGGTGAAGAATCACTTCATTCGGATCCAGATTCGGATCTTCACCAAAATCGAATCAATTGGTCCTCATAACACACCAAACATGTCCAACCAAGGTTCATCCGAATCTGTCCACAACCTTTTGAGATATCGTGCAATATATTTTTAGCCCCATTTCTCAATGGTGAAGAATCACTAAAAAATTTAATAATTCTCGTATCCGGATCAGGATTCAGATCTTTACCAAAATTGAATCGATTCATCCTTGTCGCATTCCCAAACTGCTCAACAAGTTTCGTCTGAATCCATATATAACCTTTAGAGATATTGCAGTCGGGTCAAAATACCACCTGACCCACAACAAATTGTAACAAAAGCTTTTTCAGTGGTTTTCATTCCTACTGGATATACTGATCAACAGAAAAAAAGTACCAAAATCTGGCATCTGGAAATGGGTTAAAAGTCATTTTCAAGATGGCTGCCACCGGGCTTTTAAATAACTAAAACAGCTATAACTTCGTCAATAATTGTGATAAAAACATAATTGTTGGTTCTGGTCCATGGTTTTAATGGATCAGCAATCCACTGGTGTCAATAAAATTTAGATCTGATCAGTATTTAACATAAAATCCAAGATGGCGGCAAAATTCAAGAGTGCAAAAATCAATAAATTTTCCATCTGAATCAAAATCACTGAACACCTGGTGCCACTGAAACATTTATTTGTGAACATTACATAATGGCAGTTTAGGTTACAATTTCAGTCCTCATCACTGTCCTGCAGTTCCTCAGAGGCTTGATTTAGTGGATTGTCACAAAACGTCACTTGGCATGATCCACATGCAGATGTACACGGAAGCCCATTCTTTCTGCAGCTGCAACGGGGTGTGTCACAAGCTGTGGTGCAGTTGCAGTGTATCATCTTCAGAAGAGTGTCTGGTGCAGCATTCATGGCAGTCATGATAGGTACAAATCGATTGTCTTCAAGTCCCCAGCCCCAGTCCAGAGGATCGAGGTCACCCTCCATCCCTATCCAAACCATGACCTGGTAGTATACTCGGAGACAATGAAACTTGGTGGCAGATTCCGTTGGGGGAAGACGTTCAGGTGTAACGAAAGACTTAGCAGCAGCGACCTTCTTTGTGAATATCTTGTAACGCATGGCTGTGCTCAGAGAACTTGTGCTCTCCCCACCAAATATAACAGCCATCGCTTGGCTACCAAGTTTCTTTATTTCAGCGTGGCTGACCCCTCTCGAAGTGAATGTATCAACACACAACTGGAGGCCTTGATCATCTTCCACGAGTTTCTGAACGACTGATTTTTTTTTCCCAATGCCATACACACGAGATGTTGAATCACATCCTGTGAAGGCGTGCAGGAATAATAGTTGAGTGCACAACTTATTCCCAAGAAGATGCTTCATCCGATTGATGTGATATACTTTCAGATTGCTTCATGACTGGTTGTCTAATCTGAAATATAGTGGTTTTCCATGTGGTATACAGTAATGGAGCAAAAGCATCAGCAAATCTGTGTCCTCTCTGATTAGTGTGGTGGAATGCAGAATTGTGCTGTTTACGGCTGTCTTGGCAATGTCCACATCAGCGTCCCCTTCTGCCTGAATAACTGTGCAGCCCACTTTCTTCAGCTTATCACCTATTAAGGTGATCAGCTGTTGCTTGTTACTGCCGACAGATAGGAATTCATCTCTCTTTCCGTCAAATTCAGTTTCTCCGGTGAAGTTCACAATCGGATAGCTGTTGGCTTGTCCCCGTCTCTGCTGAGTGTTATCCTTTATCGAAGGGCCTGCACCATAGCCATCAAACACAACAGTTGCTGTCCCATAGTGTTTTGTTGTGAAGTCCGCATATGCTCTGGCTATTTTGCCATATGCATCTCCCTTCTTCCACTTGAGCTTGTGCAGCAAGGATCCACCATCAAGAACATACCTTTCAGTCTTAAGGTGTGCTGAAGGTGTGGTGTCAGGTACTCCTTCACATGCCAGTGCCTTGGTACAGTGGTCATTGATGGCTTGAGCGAGTTGAGGTTTGTCGGCCTTCCTCAAGATCTTGTTCTCCTCAAAGAGGGATGGAGAGTATGGATGAGCTCAAAACTCATCATGTCCTCAAGTGACAAATCACCTTTCTGGGATACCACCAGGAATTGCTGGAATAGCACACTGGGAGTCGAGGGTTCTGTGAGGAGCAACCTGGAGAGCATTAGAATTTCCCAGGGTCTTTGCTTTCTCTGTCCTCTTGATGGAGAAGGAAAACAGGTTGTCCAATCATTCTTTCGATTATTTTGTTCCCAACAGCTTCATATTCATGCACGTTGATGTCTTCGCTTGCCACGATACCATTTATGATATTTCTCAATGTCGGATCAGAGGAGAAAGGTGAAAATGCATTCAGATTTGTGCTCATCTTCAAGAGGTCGAATGCATGTCTTTCAATTCTGGCACCAGTTGCTTCTTTATGCTGTTCGCTTGTTGCGTATGTGAGATCACTGAAGTCCTGCATGGCGACGTTGACCTCAGATGTTATGGGGGCTGACATTGTCCACAATGCTCGGTGTTCCTCTGTTACTGCCATGAGTCAAGCCACCGGTGCTCTTTAGTGATCTCATGAATGTTTGTTCGATGACTAGATCACAGCTGAGGCCTGCCCAAAACTGGTTTGTTCGCCGGATCCCATGGAAGCCATTTTGAAACTTCTCATACACATCTGGGTGTTTGCTCTCCAGATCACTCATTTCTTGTACGTAGAGATAAGCGGACTTCTGGTAGTTGTAGTGTCCAGCTGCTGCAAATATTGGCAAGGCATCAGCAACAGCTTGCAAGTGATCCTTCCAAGACCCAGTGCGATCTACCTTGATCATTGCCCAAGCAGTATGGAGCATTTTCTGATAACCCAGCTACAGCTTACTCATTTTGGATTGTGCAGCAAGTTCAGATTTCTGTTTTTCAAGTTCATCAGTGATCTTCACAATTGCAGCTGATTCTTCAGGACTTTCAAGAGAAATGCCACCCGTTAGCAAGGACGAATACATTTTTTGCCGCCATCTTGGATTTCAGGTTAAATACTAATCAGATCTAAATTTTATTGACACCAGTGGATTGCTGATCCATTAAAACCATGGACCTGAACCAACAATTATGTTTTTATCACAATTATTGAAGAAGTTATAGCTGTTTTAGTTATTTAAAAGCCCGGTGGTGGCCATCTTGAAAATGACTGTTTTAACCCATTTCCGGATGTCAGATTTTGGTAGGTCAGGTTATATCTTTGTCAGGTCAGGTTCGATCTGTGACCTGCTACAGGTACCATGTAAACCTGTACTAACCTGTTCCATGGTCGGGTTGTCGGCGACTAAACCATCTCCCCCACCAGGTTTTCTGGTGAGGAGGGTGTTTGGATATGGACACCCAGCAGGATTAAAAACAAAACCTCTCAAAGGGCGGAGGAGCTCATTGTGAGCCAACGGCCATCCATATCTAGTGCCCAACTGTGTCTGCGGACGTCCTCCTGCAGTTGGGTTACTTCTTATTAGGAGGTTGGTGGCAGGATTTGCGCTCCGGCCACTGTAAAACCCTTCATTCCGCAAAACACAAAAACGCAAAAAAAATCTGAAAAGCCACTCAGTGGGAGTACCTCCTGTGCAGCTTCCCTTCGCAGGGCAGCTCACCGGATGACAGAATTGGGGCAAAGCCTTCGGGACCCCCAATCTTTGATGATAGGAGGGAAACCACGGGGTAACATCCCTGGGTCAGAGTGCGGAAGAGTGTGTCAGAGTGGTGCTGATGTGTCGTCCACCAGACGGCGGTCTCCTTGGGTTAACCTGAGGCGGTCCCTTCGGGTGGGTGCCTGGAATGTCCTATCCCTAAGAGAGGATCATCACCTGTCTCTGTTATCATCTGAGCTCAAGCGTTTGGACATCGGGATTGCAGCTCTCTCTGAGGTTCGGAGACCGGATTGCGGCGAGATAATGGTCGGTGGTTACACCTACTATTGGTCTGGTCGCTCTGATGGTTACCATACCCAAGGAGTTGCTGGAGCTGTGTCCAATAAGCTGACCCCAATGATAATTGAGGTAACACCGGTCAACCAGCGTATTATGAGATTAAGGATTCATCACTCCTTAGGTGTCATTTCCCTGGTCTCTGTTTATGCTCCGACTGAGACGAGTGATCTCACCGTGAAGGATGCATTCTACGCCACGCTCGAGTCTGTGGTTGATTAGTGCCCCAGATGACATACACTTCTCGTCTTGGGGGATTTCAATGCATCGACTGGAACTGATAGGGATGGTTCTGAAGTGTGTGTTGGTCCCCATGGGTCAGGAACTATGAACCAGAATAGCAATAAGTTCCGTGACTTTGCAAGAAGTCATGGACTTAGGGTGGCTGGTTCATGGTTTAAGCGCCCACAAGCTCATCGCTGGACTTGGTATTCCAACGCTGGCGGTGTGGCAAAGGAGATTGACCATGTCCTCATTGACGGTCGTTGGAGGATGATCCAGAACTGCAGGGTCTACCGGAGTGCTCAGTTCCTCAATACTGACCACAGGCTTGTTGGAGCAACTCTAAAGCTGCACCTTAAATCCTGGAGAATGGTACCATCCCAGCCTAGGCTGGATGTTGGCAAGCTCAGGGATGAGAGGGTAGCTGAGGAGTTTGCGAACAGGCTGAGTGGACAATTGGGGGGTCTGGGTGCTTTGGGGGGGTCCTGAAGAGTTGTGGAGCGCCCAGCGGCTCCGACTCCTCATTCAGCACCTCGAGGGCCCCCAAAAGGATGTCTAAAGTCTCCGCAATGATGACTGCATCATCTGCAAAATCAAGGTCCGAGATCTTGACATTCCCAAACGATGCACCGTAACTTGATCTCTCCGACATCCTCCCTAAAATCCAGTCCATATAAGTGCTGAAAAGTGTGGGGGCAAGTACACATCCCTGACGAACTCCAGTAACAACTGGAAATAAGTCAGAGATGGTACCACCACACTTCACAGCACTCTCAGTGCCAGAGTAGAGTTCAGACATCAGATCGATCAGTTTTGGTGGCACCCCACGAAGACCAAGAATCCTCCAGAGGACATCCTGATTCACTGAATCGAACACTTTACAGAGATCAACATAGGCTGCAAGCAGCCCCTGCCGAAACTCTCGTCTGCGTTCGGTGAGGACACGAAGGGCAAGGATACGGTCAATCGTTGACCTCTTTGGTGTAAAGCCTGACTGCTCTGGACGCTGGTGCTCAAGCAGATGGTGGCGAAACCTATCAATAATTATCCGAGTAAAGACCTTGCCCGGCACTGAGAGCAGCGTCACCCCTCGGTAGTTGTTGCAGTCTTGGCGATCACCCTTCCCTTTCCAGAGAGGGACAACAAGGGCCCTCTTCCAGTCAGTTGGGATGATGCCTGTGTTCCAGGCAGAGCACAAAACTGCATGCAACGACACGAGTGCAGCATTTCCACCAGCCTTGAGAAGTTCGGCATGGATGCCACAGATCCCTGGAGCTTTGCCACGTTTCAACTGGTTCACCGCAGCCAGTGTTTCCACAAGCGAAGGTGGACCACAGTTGATTCGAGGGTCAGCAACAGGGATTGTAACACCCTTGACGTCCAACTCGACAGCTGGGGGATCAGCCTGGTACAACCGCTCAAAGTAACCGGCCCAGCGGGCCTTCACTTCAGACTCCTCTGTCAAGAGCCTACCACTCTCTGCTCGAACTGCAGTGCTCCGAGGGATGGGCTTGGATGAACGAAATGCGCAAATTCCCCTGTAAGCGGGACGAGAATCACCTGTCCACAGGTGATGCTCTACCCCCTCATAGATTCCTCGCACATAGGCCTCCTTGTCCGCCCTCAGTGCACGTACAGTTTTACGCCTCAGCTCCCTGAACAGCTCAGCTCTGCGATTCAAGCTGGCCCTGCGACTCTGGTCAATGGTATCCAGTGTCCCTTGAGAGACAAAATTCTTCTTTGCCGTGCGGTGAGCTCCAAGACATCCACCGGCAACTTCAAGGACGGTGGTCTTGAAGGCGCTCCACAACTCTTCAGGACCCCCCAAAGCACCCAGACTCCCCAAGTGTCCACTCAGCCTGTTCGCAAACTCCTCAGCTACTCTCTCATCCCTGAGCTTGGCAACATCCAGCCGAGGCTGAGATGGTACCATTCTCCAGGATTTAAGGTGCAGCTTTAGAGTTGCTACAACAAGCCTGTGGTCAGTATTGAGGAACTGAGCACTCCGGTAGACCCTGCAGTTCTGGATCATCCTCCAACGACCGTCAATGAGGACATGGTCAATCTCGTTTGCCACACCACCAGCGTTGGAATACCAAATCCAGCGATGAGCCTGTGGGGGCTGAAACCATGAATCAGCCACTTGAAGTCCATGACCTCTTGCAAAGTCAAGGAATTTTGTGCTATTCTGGTTAACAGTTCCAGACCCATGAGGACTAACAAAAAATGTCTCATAACCATCGCTTTCAGTTGCAGTTGATGCATTGAAATCCCCAAGACTCGAAGAGTATCTCGCCTCGGGCACTGATCAACCACAGACTCGAGCGTGGCAGAGAATGCATCCTTCATGGTGAGATCACTCGCCTTAGTCGGAGCAAAGACAGAGACCATGGAAATGACACTCAAGTTGTGACGAATCGTTAGTCCCATAATATGCTCATTAACCGGTGTTACCTCAATTTTCATTGGATTCAACTTAATGGACACAAATTCAGCAACTCCTTGGGCTTGGTAACCATCAGAGTGACCAGACTAATAGTTGGTGCAACCACCCACCATGATGTCGCCGCAATCCGGTCTCTGAACCTCAGAGTGTGCTGTAATACCGATGTTCAAACGCTTGACCTCAGATGATAACAGACAGGTGATCATCCTCTCTTCAGGATTGGACATTCCAGGCACCCACCCGAAGGGACCGTCTCAGGTTAACACAAGGAGATCGCCGTCTAGTGGACGACACCTCAGCACCACCCCGACACACACCACCACAATCTGACCCGGTAATGTTACCCCATGGTTTCCCTCCTGTCATCAAAGATTGGGAATCCCGAAGGCTTTGCCCCAATCCAGTCATCCGGTGAGTTTCCCCGATGGAGGACAGCGACACAGGAGGTAATCCCACGGAGTGGATCGTCACATTTCTTGTCTTCTCTCTCAGATTGGACAAGATTTCTTCTCTTCAGATTGGATTCCTTACATTCCCTTCATCGTTCGTTTCCTCTCTCTCTCCTCACACCACAAGTAAGTACACACACTTTTATTTAATACACAATGTGGTTTGACTCGATCTCTTCCTTCACATGTCAAGCAATCAAGACATGAAGTTCACTTACAGAACCTCAAACTTGCTCCCTCTCAAGGAGATCCCTCATCCCACAACCCTCAACCATTCACCCCATCAGAAACCTTCATGATGGCGATCACGTGACCGGACGATGTTTAGTCAGCATTGACCTGAGAGGAATCGGTTCTGTTCGTTTCCCCAAGATCGATCTTGTTCACCTCAAACCCGCCCAATGCTCGCTCACCTTCAGCGGTGACAAGTGGGGTCCGACTCGAACGACAACCAGAAGCCGCGACTGAGAGGACTCACTTGAGAAACTCGAATGGGCGGGGCGAGGGAGGCGGAACGTTCATCTGTGCGCAGGCCCCGCCCAATGACGGAGGCGGAACATCAATCTGCGCGCAGGCCCCGCCCAATGACGGAGGGGGAACATCAATCTGCGCGCAGGCCCCGCCCAATGACGGAGGCGGAACGTCAATCTGCGCGCAGGCCCCGCCCAATGACGGAGGCGGAACGTCAATCTGCGCGCAGGCCCCGCCCAAATTTTCTCGAAGATTTTGAATTTACGTGAACAATGTTAAGGAAATCTCAATATGAACAAAAACAAAATTAATCCTTCTTCAACATCACGTGATTTGTCATAACATACAATAACATCCGGTTCAATCAAAGGTCATCACGTTCATTTCAGATGTTAATGTCACGATGATGTTTTCAAGGATTCAACAACAGCCAAATATTAACTGTTTATTACAGATGAAAACAAATACGTCATAACGTGGGAAGAAGGATGTGCCGACAACTCACGACTCGACCCACATCCGCCATTCTGACCCAGCCCGCCAGATTCATCCCACATGTGACGTCACATCCTGTGACGTATTTATGTATTGTATATTTACATTGTACATTGTATATTTACATAATAACAGTCAAAATTACCGATAACAACACAGGAAGTGAATCCATGTCGTTCACACATTATTTATTAAAATACACAGTTTGGTGTTAAAATCAATTCTTCATCGAGATTTCGTGAGTGTGACGTGTGAGTGTTAATTATGGTTTTGTTTTCCAAGATAAAATGTGTTTATTTCATTTATCACTCGTTTTGGGATTCAAATGATATTATGTGTGTGATGTTAAAACCGAATGTGACAGTTGATCTGTCGATGACGTCACAGCCATTTGTCAACATCCGGGATCTCAATATTTGGCATGACGTCACTGATCATATTCCGTCCATATAACTTTTTGGGATATCGTGCCATATATCGTTTTTACCCCATCCCTGAATTGTGAAGAATCGGTGAAAAATTAAAATAAATTCTCCTCTCTGTATCTGGAACCGATCAATTCGTCGTCGTCAAACACCGAACCTCAACGTCACAGAGGTTGTGTGACGTCACAATGATCATTCCAACGTTCGGGAACAGACAAGGTGGAGAGGTGATGGATGTGAAGCGTCAGTTGGAGGATCGAGCATCGACGAACAGGACAGAGATGTGGATTGTTACGGTGATCTTGGTGTTGTTCGTCCTTGGTGGGACATGGCGACCTCCGCTGCAGGTAAGTGGGGATTGTAAGGGATGGTGGAGTCGGGAAGGGACACAACACGGAAGGAGTGAGTTTATCAGGAGTTTGTGTGGTTTGATGTTAGAGAGAACAGGGGGTGTATTGTGAGTTTGTAACATGAGCAAGTTGTTCGTGTCTGCACGGGATTCCACACACAGTACGGATGGAGGAGGGAAAAATACAAATGGAGTCTTGTATCATAGAGTCGGGAAGTTGTAACAATTCACATTTATTATGGGCCGGGGGCCAGTAGGACCTCCCTTGCACCCCCTCCCCCCCACCCCGACCCCTCCTCCCACACCCCCCCCGCCCCACACCCCACACCCTCCCCCGCCCTGATACCAGTGTTCATATTTGTCCCAAGTCTCAGAAAAATAACTCATTTTCACTCTGCTTTATCTGTTTCCATGGCAACCAATCAAAAATAGACGAATCTCACAAAGATCGGCAAAATGTCAACATCTCTGTCAAATATAAACATAAAATCACAAAGTTGGTGTCAAATTAAAGTTTATACATTTACGTATTAAAATATATTTTGTTTATGCAAATTAGCCTATTTGCATGTAAATTCAATTTGACGAAAACACAAGAATTCCCACAAAAATGCAAGAATTTCCATTTTCTTTACTTGTAATTACCACATGTCAGTTTTTTGTCAAAAAATCGTAACTTAAGTGTTACCAGATACAAGACAGGTTGGCAAAAAATATATTAAAATATTTTTGAATTTTTTTAAGTTGGCTAATTAGCATAAAATACAAAGCACAATGAATCATTCGAAAATCATGCAAAATCAGATTAATCAATAGAATGAATTACCTGGGCCTGATGTACATAACTGTGACTTATGATGTCTGTTGGTGTTTGAGGGAAACACAACTATTTTCTGTTTGAGTAAAAGTAGTGGAAATGATTTTAAATGCATTGATGTTTTCATTCGGATCCGCCATTATGGAAATTCTCATTTTCGTAAATATAGATGGAGGAATCTTCATGGTCGTGTTGATGGAGGAATCTTCATGGTCGTGTTGATGGAGGAATCTTCATGGTCGTGTAGATGGAGGAATCTTCATGGTCGTGTCGATGGAGGAATCTTCATGGTCGTGTAGATGGAGGAATCTTCATGGTCGTGTCGATGGAGGAATCTTCATGGTCGTGTTGATGGAGGAATCTTCATGGTCGTGTAGATGGAGGAATCTTCATGGTCGTGTTGATGGAGGAATCTTCATGGTCGTGTAGATGGAGGAATCTTCATGGTCGTGTAGATGGAGGAATCTTCATGGTCGTGTAAATGGAGGAATCTTCATGGTCGTGTTGATGGAGGAATCTTCATGGAATGCTTTTCTCGTTGGTGGACATGAAAGATCCCAAGGTGTTTCTTGCAAAGACTCGACGAGTTATCGCCAGCATTCTGAACAAATCACAAATTGCTTCCCAAACTCTCTTGTTAAACTGTGCTTGACAAGCATGGTCATGAAACCAATATACCCAGTGTGAGTTCAACACCTTCATCCTGCAGAGGATTGAAAACAGGCTGATGATGATAATGATGATGATGATGATGATGATGATGATGATGATGATGATGATGATGATTATAACAGCTGGAAAATATAACCTCCTTTCACCTTCAGTGAAAGCTGTTCACGATTTTGGGTGATCTTGACCTTTGCCGTTTGATCAAAAAAAAAACCATTTAATTCTGCTTCTACCTTTTAATTGGTGAACCAATTCAGTAACCCAATATGCTAATTCTTAAAATTTCAGATCAATTGCATGAAAATTAGTGATTTTATGTGATGCTGAACTTTGACCTTTTGACCAAAACATTAATTTATTTTCTCCATATTCTCATGAGAAAGTTATGCTGAAAATTTAATGACAAAGCTCAAATGGTAAATTGGAATTTCAGGTGAATTGCATTAAATTGATGATTTTCGGTGAATTTGACCTTTTGACCTTTTCACAAAATTATTTTATTTTTTCTTCTCCATATTCTAATATTCTAATAATAAAGCTTTCTTGAAAATTTGATTTAAAAATTTCAAATTGTAACAAAGTTACGGACCGGACGCACGCACGCACACACACGTGATTGCAAAACCCCACCTTCCACTGCGTGAGGGACGGGTTAATCAACTTTTCTCCTCTCCCTGCCCTTTTTTCCATGTCCATAGATTTTCGAGAAAAACGCTGTGGAGGAATCAGTGGTCTCCAAACTTCGTGACGTCGTGTTCGTCACAATTGGCATCTTTTTATTTGTCATCGTAACATCATTTAAACCATCTTCCTGGTTCAATCGACAGAGGAAGCACAAAAAAAAGCTCCACATTCACTGGTAAGGAAGACAAGTGACGTTTTCATCAATGTGATCCTTGCTTCATCCATGAGGGCAGTAAATGCAGAAATGGTGTGTGGAGTCGAAAGGATCGTGGTCGGGGGGGGGGGGAGGGGGGTCCTAAGGGTTTTGGTTTTCTTTGGAGTCTGAAAGTTTTTTGGGTGGGTGGTGGGTCTTCAAGGTCATGAGGTGTCTCAAGCACCTGAAGGATTTCAACATATCTTTGAGTTCTCAAGGTCCTTGGGGATCTTAGGGGTCTTTGAGAGTACAAAGGGGTCCTCAGGTGTCAAGGGGTTTAAAGGTAGTGAGGGGTCTGGAACATGCATGCATGGCTCCTATTATGCAGTGGCCTGCAAAGGTATTCAACCCTCCCAGGTTTCACATGTTGATGCCACCTGAGCTTATTTCTTGATGCTTTCAAATCAAACTTAATATGTCGTCTTCACAAACTATTCCGAAGTGATAAAACTAAAAAATGCAGATAAAATGTGAATAAGTCAGATTAACAGAGAAAACTATAAAGGCATTCGGTGGAGCTCATACCTCCGCAAGGCTGATTAGTTTATGTTTTGTATCCCACTGATAGGCCAGATCTGGATTCGGACCTCAACTAAAATTTAATTGGCTTCTTCTTATCACATTACCAACTCATCCACCAAATTTTGGCCGAATCCGTGCATAATTTTTTGAAATATCACTCTTGTACATCGGTTTTGCCTGATGATTCAACCGTGAAGAATCACTTAAAAATACTCTGATCTGGATCCGGATTAAATCTTCACCAAAATCGAAATGAATACTTCCTCGTTACATACCAAACCTCTCCACCAAGTTTCGTCCAAATTCATCCACAACTTTTTGAGATAACCTTCTATCCGTCGTTTTTGGCCAATCACTCAATGGCGAAGAATCACTTGGAAAACTATTGCATCCAGATCCGGATTGGGATCATCACCAAAATCTAATCATATTGTCCGGATCGCATACCCAAGCTCTCCAACAAATTTCGTCCAGATCCGTCAACAACTTTTTGAGATATTTTGTTCATAAACAAACAAACAGATGGGGGTGAAAACATAACCTCCATCCACCTTTGTTGGCATGGGTAATCAGATGATTCTCAGTTGCATAAGCATTCAACCCCTTTTCCCAATTAACCCTAAATCACTTCAGGAGAAAATTATTGGTTTGAAAGGTTTCAAAATAAGTGCACAGTAATAGGTTTCATGTGTATGTAATCAGTGATTAAACTAAAAAATTAAACTCCTTCACTTATCTCAGGAGTTTTAATGTGCAACTCACTTGGTCAACCAACAAGGCAAACATGAGGATTTATATATGGGGTACTGAGGGGTCTCAGGAGTCTAAAGGGTCCAAAGGTTTCAAAAGTACCTTCCAATAGTACTTGTAATAGACGCAGTCACGGTCCAACTTACATTTAAACATGACATGTTGAAAGTATTTAATCACGTGGGTTAGTCGGTGGACATGCACTTGCTCCATTCTACTGGGTGGACAATAAATAACTGACACATTTATATTTCATGTTGAAATAGAAATTTAATAGAAAATGAGGATATTCATATATATATATATATATTTAAACAAAACAGCCCTTCCAGGGGAATACTTCAGCTTATTATTACTCCTTGATCTTCAAAATAACACCCTTAAAGTGACCACCATTTTCCTGTATGTCTTGACGCACACGAACAGCAATGTTTTGCATCATTTTCCTGAAGGTTTCAAGTGGAATAAAGGTTCGTTCCTCTTCAATTTGCTTCCATAAGTCTTGAATAGTCCTTGCTCTTGTCTGGTAGGCAGTTGATTTAAGGTACCTCCACAAGAAGAAATCAAGTGCTGTTAAATCCAGACTTCTGGCTGGCCATGGAACATCTCCAGATCATGAAATGAGATGATCGAGGAAAAGGTCCTTCAGGAATGACATTGATGCACAAGCAGAATGAGCAGTTGCCCCACCTTGTTGGAACCAGGTTTAACCATCAAATCCCAAGTTCCTTAGTTTTGGAGCAAGAAAGTATCTTATCATTTCTTTGTCGCTCAAGTATCACCGCAACAGTTGCTCCATTGGCAGCTGAAAAATAATATGGCCCAATGACTCCAGCACAAGAAATGCCGCACCACACTGTGACACGTTTGCCATGTAAAGGTTGTTGGTGGAACTGCTCAGGATTTTCTTCCACCCCGAATCGAGTGTTCTGCTTGTTAACAAAACCTGGAAGCTCAAAATTAGCTTCATCTGACATGATTATTTATTTCAATAAACCTGCCATCTTCCTCGAACATCTGAAGAAATGTGCCACACAATTACATCCTTCTTTGTCAATCATCTTAACTAAGTTCTTGAACCATTTGAACCTGGTCGGGAAACCTCTGCAAATTATCCTTCATCATGGTCCAAAGGGATGTTCTCTTTCTGTCCAACGCCTGTGATTGTTTTCTTATCAAACGGCGAGGACTATGCTGAACCCATCTCGTCTTCATTTTCCCACCCTTCTTCCCTCCCATGGTACACTGAAGCTTGTGGTGAGGCAGTTGTCCTGAAACAAATTGCCTTCGCCTCATGGAAGGCAAATACAACTGAGGGCAATCTCAGTTCCTTCCACAAAGCTCGGAAAAAGTGTGTCTACCCTGAAGAAAGCCATGAAGCAACAATTTTCCAACCTTAAGTCTGAACTCACAAACCTGTCTCCCTCCTCCAAATCCTGGTGACATCTCATCAAGTCTGTTTCTGGTGGATGATCCCCCGCCACCCCCTCCCTAACCTCAGAGATGCACAGCTGACACTGCACATGAAAAGGCTGAATGCTTAAACTCTGTGTTTGCTTCGAAATCTTGTGTACCAAACACATCGCTTTCTGTGCTCACCTTACCCAGTCACATCCAGCTTTTCCGGGACTTTGTGTCCTTTTCTCATGAAAAGGTGGACAGCTTGCTGTCAAACCTCGACTCAGATTCTTCAACCGGTCCAGACGGCATCAGCCCGATTGTCCAAAAAAACCTCCTCTGCTGCTCTTACTCACCTTCTCTCTGTTCTATTCACCCTCTCATTTGCTCAAGGTCATCTGCCATCTGCTTGGAAATCAGGAAACATCACTGCCCTGTATAAAAAGGTGCAAAAACAGATCCCTCCCAATCATCATCAAGGTTATCGAATCCATCATCGCTTCTAACATTAAATCCTTCCTCTTCTCCAATGGCCTGATTTCCAATCATAAAATTAAATTCAGACCAGGTCACTCCACCCTGGACTTGCTGCTTCTGCTTTCCCAAAAATGGATGGAGGCCCTCAACGCCAGACATGAGATCAGAGCCATCTCTTAGACATATCGTGTGCTTTTGATACGGTCTGGCATCCTGCCCTGCTCAACAAACTCTCTTCCTATGGTATCCACGGCAATCTCCACTCATGGCTCGCAGACTTCCTCTCCTGAAGCAGTCAACGTATGGCCCTCAATTTAATTCTCTCATCCCCTTTTCCTGTCCAGGCTGGAGTTCTTCAAGGCAGTCTTCTGGGCCCAGTGCTTTTTCTGGTTTTCATCAATGATCTCTCCAACTCTGAATAATCCTATTTATCTCTTTGCTGATGACTCCACCATCTGCTGTACCATGTCATCAATCAGACCGGCAAGCAGGAGCCTCTTCACTCTGCAAATCTGGATAAAATCACACGCTGGTCCAACACGTGGAACATGCCTTTCAATGCTTACAAATTTCACACTCAACATCACTCCAAAAGGACCATCTGGAACCACCCACCCTCCCTCCCCATCTACTTTCTCAACAATCCTCTTGAAGAAGTCCTTTATTTAAAGTTTTTGGTCTCACTATCTGCCATGATCTCTCCTGGGAAAGCAACATCTCCAAGCTGGCCTCCAAAGCCAGTCGCCGATTGGGCATCCTCCATCGTGCAAAGTCCGTCATTGGCATACCTGACCTCCTGACCATGTACAAAGCTTTCATCCTCCACAGTCTGATGGAGTACTTCTCTTCCCTCTGGGCTGGTGCTCCCACCTCTCACCTTTCTCAGCTGTTTCACACTGTGGAAACCAAGGCATTTCGTATCATTGGTATCTCCCATGATGAGGCTGGGTCTTTGGGTCTCTCATTCTCACACCAGAGGCAGGTCTTCTACAGTCTCCTCTCCGACCTCCCCCCTGGATCTGTCTGCTTTCTGCACCGCCCATATTAGTGCAGGGAGCTCATGGTCCACCAGCAACCCCCTCTGGGAAAACTACCAAAATCACGAATCACTGCTCACCTTCTTTCTTTTATTCCTCTTTTTTTCCAGCTTTAGAGCAAACTCCTACACACTCATGAATCCCACTCTTCCCTCCAGGTTTTAAAAACAGCTGTTCACCACCATCTCTGATCTTGCCCTATCCAAAACCACGATCTTGTCCATGATCTTTTCATGATCCCCGTTAATCCACCCAAGCCTCCCTCCTTCAAATTCCCTGCCTTCCTTCCTGAAAGTCCCTGTAGTCATTTAAGATGTTCAGTAATGAAGTCATGTATGATGTACAGTAATGAAGTCATGTACAGTAATGTATTTTTTCATCAAGCGATTTTCAACAATCATCAATGATACATGACTTCATGACTGTGCATCATACATCTTGTTTACCCCGTGTACCCCGCTCCATCCCTCTCCCTTCCACAGATCTCCTCATATCTCTGTTTCCCACTGTTTTGTGCTTCCTCTCCCGTCCCTCTTGTCTCCTGGTCACTTTGTTATATGTTCTGTGTGTTCGCTCTTCTCTGAGCCTTTACATTGCATAATAAATAAATAAATAAATAACAAGCTTCAAACACAAATGTAATGTTGTTCGGCGATCGAACGCTTATGGGTCGACGAGTGTGCGTACGTCAAAGCCACACTGTCAGCCCAGGTCGTATCTTCATGCACTGTTAAACAAACTGCGATTCCATGTTGTATTTATACATTTAAAAGGTATCTCGTTTGGTGTTATGCTTTTCTTCTGGTTCAATGTTGAGCTTTTCCTGCATGCAGAGCTTTTAAAACACAGTGTGGGAAGCGGCCGCCGGATATGGGAGACAGCCGAACGTGTAACCATACAAACACACAAACAGACACCACACTTCACATTATGTAATAGATACTGTGCTTCATTTTAGCTCGAACTGACAAGTATTGTGTTTGTTTCTTGCAGTTTTGGATGTGGCCGGAGACATTTAAAGAACATGGGGAAGAAAGAGCAGCCGTTGCTTGAGGAAGTTCCAAAAAACAAAGCCTTGGAGATGCAGAATGTGAAGGAACAGGAGGATGAAAGAACAAAGTTGTGGCTGAGAGAGCATGAAAAACTACAGGAAAGGGGTGAAAAGTTGCACCAAAAAGAGGAAGAACTGAAGGAAAGAGAACTCCTCATTCAGCTTGGAGAGCAAACAGTTCAGGGAAAAGTTGTGCAACAAAAATATGAGGAAGAGGAATGGAAAAAAGAGAAGGAAATGCAGAAAGAAATAGAGGAAGAACAGCAGAGGAAAAGCAAGGAAGAGGAACTGAGGAAAAAGATGAGGAGGAGCAAATGGAAAAACATGATGAAGAGAAAAAGAAAAAACTCTTCAGAGTGGAGACGAATAGAAGAGGAAGTTCGGAGAGAACTCGAAGAATTTGAAAAATGGAGGGAATCGGTGTATCAGGAGCATGCACGTAGACACCTTGAGATCGAACAAAAAGAGAAAGAGGTGTTAAAGAGTGAGCATGTGGTGGAGAAATTACAGAAAGGGATTTCTGAACTCGAGGAAATGGAGTGGGAAAAACGGGCACGATTCGAAAAAGGAAGGTGTTAAAAGAAGGGGAAATAAAACATCGAGAGATTGAGACGTGCCAACAAGAGAAGGAGATGAGAGAACGAGAAAAGGATGTTGAGGAAATGGCGAGAGTGATGTACCAACGAGAAGAGGAGGAGCGGAGGGAACAAGAGAGATTTTTAGAGAGAAAAAAAATAAAAGAGGAAGATTTTTTCCTTCGAGAGAAAGAGGCACATCAGCTGGAGCAGGGGATTAATAAGAGGGAAAACGATGTGCGCACACGGGAATACGAGGTGTGGAAAAGTGAGGAAAGGGAGGAAACACGACGAGAGCAGGAAGTACAGAGACGAGTCGAATGTGAAAAGCAGAAACAACTCGAACAAGAAAAGAATCGAGGAGTTGAACGGGAAAAAGAGTCGGCAATGGATCAAGAACTCGAGAAACCCTTTCAGAAATCCGACGAGACCAAAAAGGAGGGGAAAGCGAGTCTTGATGTGGAGGACACAGAACATGTGGAAAAACTTGCTGATGGGAAAGTGCATCAACAGCAAAAACAGAATGAGACTTCCCAAGAGTGGTCTCAGAAATGGAATGACAAGCAACGGCTGAAGCAGCAACAGAAACAGTTGTTCAAAAAGCAAATGAAGAAACAAAGCAAGGCAGCAGAGAAAAGTGTTTGGGTTGAAAGGAAACCCCACGGTGTTCACGGGACACAGCAACAACAGAATCCTCGCCATGATCACGGGCTGCAACAACAGCAACAACATACACAGCACATTGTTGAAGAGTTGCAGCAACAACAGAAGCCTCCCCGTGATAATGAAGCAAAACAGCAGCAACAACAGCCACAGCATGTTGTTCAAGGGTTCCAGCAGGAACAAAAACCTTGCGCTGATCAAGGGCTGAAACATCAGCAGAAGCAGCAAGGTGTTGATGGGCCACACCATATTCAGGACCTTCAACAGGTAAACATCCATCAGTACTTTGTCGATGAAGGGATGAACATTCTGGGTACAAACACAGCTATCCTCAAGATGAAGACCTGAAGTTGAAATAGATTTTAGCATTTAGTCTTTTATAAACATTGCTGTAAATACTTCCTTTGATGAAGAAGAATATCCTTGATTGTGAAGATAATTGTAATTATAATTTTAATGGGAAAGGTAACTTATTGCTGCGGTCATCCCCCTGCAGGATAGATCGCAATAATTTTAACTCCCTTGATTGGATGAGATCAAATAATTCACCTTTTCATTGGTTACCTGTTCTATCAGTGCATTTCCTTCTGTGCCACATCCTGAACAAGTTATCAAACTGATGAACACAAAAATATATTTAATCTTTCATATTTTTATTGTTTTTCCAAAGACCCCTCAGAAGAGGGGCCCGTTCCCTCCACCACCACCCAAGTACAAGAAACCATCTTACCGGCTGGAACGTAAGTTACCAAGATCTTGCCTTACATTACAAAATATTCCAAACTTTATCTAAATTACATGTTCTTCACCTCCATCGTGTCCCATTTGGTCTGTGCTTCAAAAGTGTTGAGAACAAATGAATATATTGTTTCACTGGAAGCCAGACAAGCACCAAACAATTATTCCAATCAGTGGAAGTCTGGAATGAGTGTTAACATATCCATAAAGAAGTCGTTGTGAACACCAAGATGTTCCTTAAAATTAATTGTTTGAAAAATCAAATCTTTACAATTCCACCTTCAATCATCGACGGGTGACTCGAGCTGCCTCCCACGAAGCAGTCCATCCTGGTTCACTTCGACGTCATCAGATGAGGTTTTGTTATTTCACTTTGTGCAGTAAGTGGGGATTTGTGGGCTCTGTATGAAGCACAGAAATGATGGACCAAATTGCCTCAATTCCCTTGTTCGGTGACACAGTGGGATTTGGTGATGAAGAAAATCAAGATGTGAAAGTGGAGGGGAAGGTGAAATAAAACATGAACTGAAATGCACAAAATGAGGGAGACGGAGAAGCACAGAGAGATCGAGAGAGAGATATTCATTCCAGGATTGTGTTGGAAGGCAGAATAATGATGGAGATTATGATGACAATGCTCTTGAGTGATTTTGACTTCCTTTTGTTGATGTTTGTGTGCAGAGGAAGAAGTCCTCGTGATGCCCGCTGGAGAGGAGGATGCCATGTTTGGGAGTGACTCTCTCATCACTCCATCATATAAGCTCTCCAGAAATGCAAAAAGATACACCAGGCTCATGCAGATGGCCGATTCAAAATTTTTCAACTGAACGGTGTCCAGAACTAAGGTACGATAAACACTCTGGACTTATTTCATCAACTGAATCCTTTTTTTGTCCATGTTTGTCAATCTGTCACTTCCTTGTTAAGACGATCATGATGAGAACTTAATAACTATGACTGTGGAAAATTTAATAATTCAAATGAATACATAAAGAAGGTGAGGTCCCTCCCTGATTCACACAATCAATGCCAATCATGAAGGGAACTACAGATATGAACACTTGGTGTTCATTCCTGGACATCATGCGTGACCTTGTTACTGAACATCATACATGACTTCATTACTGTCCATCATACATGACTTCATTACTGAACATCATACATGACTTCATTACTGTACATCATACATGACTTCATTACTGTACATCATACATGACTTCATAACTGCACATCACACATGACTTCATTACTGTACATCATACATGACTTCATTACTGTACATCATACATGACTTCATTACTGTACATCATACATGACTTCATTACTGTTCATCATACATGACTTCATTCCTGTACATCATGTGTGACTTCATTACTGTACATCATCGTGTATATATATATATATATATATATATATATATATATATTATATATATATATATATATATGTATATATATTGCTGGAAATACTTCCTTTAATGGAGAAGAATATCCTTAATTGTGAACATAATTGTTACGATAATTTTGGTGGGAAAGTTACCTTCTTGGCACAGTCATCCCCATGTCGGATAGATCACAAGAATTTTAACTCATCTTGATTTAACTCTCCCCCCATCTCTCTGCCCCCTCTCTCGTCCAGCAGCGTCGTCTGATATTTCAGATAATTTGTTCAAATTTGCATAAAAGCACCAAAATGGGTACACATGTAGAATAACTAGTACGTGCCCGTAAAAAATAATAATAATAAAAAATTATAATAAATAATTATTCAAACCGCGAGCAACAAACAACAACCACACAGGCCGTTTCTTCGCTCTCGCGTGCCTGTAAGGGCGTGGCCCGGATTTTCACATATTATTCGCAATTTAGTTTTAATACCCAATTATTCAATTAGCGCCAACGTATTTTACCTTTTCGCAATGTCGTGGCAAGGAAAAACAAAAAGAGAAGAGAAGAGAGAGAAAAAAATTTACTTCCTGGTTCGGAGCATACCAGCACTCTGATGTTACCGAAATTTATACACCGTCTAACATGAAAACGATCATAACTTGGGGCATTGTGTTTATCTATAAATGCGCAAAAGAAATTGAGAAATTATTAGAATACACGAAGTCATCATTATCCGGAAGCCCGTACGTTGTAACCTGTAATGGGGAACGCGGCTGAGGTTCCCTTCCCCATCGGCCACGCCCACGCAACAACGTGTCTCGTCATTGGTTTGGTAAATAAATAGCCGTAACTTGGGAAGCACTTGTCCGATTAATATCAAACCTTGAAAAGGCACATCCACAGGTCGAAAGCAATATATCTGGCAAGTTTCAATTCGATCGGATCAGTGGTTCTCATGAAACAGCGGTCACACCCCCACACACACACTGACACACACACTGACACACACACACACACACACACATACACACACACACACACACACTGCTGTAATTATAGATGGATGTATGCTGACCAAGGCACAATCTCGGGTGGCTCCATATCTCGAATTGCTCGGAATACATTATTCTACATGTGTACCAATTTTCGTACTTTTATGTAAATTTGAACAATCGGTTTGCTATGCTGCAGTCCGACTCTTTGTATTCCCTCTCTTCGTATTTTCATGTGGTATCCAAGGACATCTCCACTCATGGCTCGCAGACTTCCTCTCCTGTCGCAGCCAACGTGTGGTCCTTAATGGAGTTCTCTCATCCCCTCATCCTGTCCAGGCTGAAGTTCCTCAAGGCAGCATTCTGGGCCCTGGTGTTTTTCTGGTTTTCATCAATGATCTCTCCAACTCTGGAAAATCCTCCTTATCTCTTTGCTGATGACTCCACCCTCTGCCGTACCATCTGTCATCCCTCATTTCAGCAAGCAGCAGCCTCTTCGCTCTCTGCAGATCTGGATATAATCACAAGCTGGTCAAACACGTGGAGCACGTCCTTCATTTCTGACAAATCTCACACTCTCACTATGTCTCTCCGAAAGGACCGTTTAGAGCCCCCCCCCATCGACTTTCTCAACAAACCTCTCTTAAACCATTGACTGTAAAAATTATTTTAAATTTCTCTTCTCATTGCTCGACCTGAAGGAAGGTTCCTTTCCAAAAGCATCTTTCCTTGTTTCTCCAACCTTGGTTTTTCATTTCACTCCAACATCCAATCCTCCACTCTTCAATTATTTCAGTACGAGAAGCAAGCATCGCAACAATGACTGCATTCTGCCCCCCCCTCCCGTACCTGCGATCTCACAGTCATTGTGTTGTACTTCAGTCAGTTGTCCGTCTTATTTGGTTCAGAAGGACACAGGTCAAGCCGATGAAACCTTTGCCGCCCCTGTGTGAAGCGGGGCCATCGCCGTAAAATACAAAACACACAGGAAATGGCGCTTTGTGTTGAGGCGCGGCGGTGATGGTCATGTTTAACCCTTGACCAGTTAAAGATCCCCGGGGGTTAAATACAGCACGGTAAGCCTTGATCTCATTTGCTGTTTCTCACCTGTCTCTCTCTTTCTCTTTCCTCCAGCCCGCTCCTCTCTCCCCCCCCGCACACCTTCCCTCTCTCCCCAATCTCCCCCTCCGTCCCTCTACCTCCCCCTATCTCTCTGCCCCCTCTCTTAGTATTTTCCTGTGGTATCCAAGGACATCTCCACTCATGGCTCGCAGACTTCCTCTCCTGTCGCAGCCAACGTGTGGTCCTTCATGGAGTTCTCTCATCTCCTCATCCTGTCCAGGCTGGAGTTCCTCAAGGCAGCGTTCTGGGCCCTGTTATTTTTCTGGTTTTCATTAATGATCTCTCTGGAAAATCCTCTTTATCTCTTCCCTGAGGACTCCACTGTTTGCCGTACCATCTGTCATCCATCATATCAGCAAGCAGCAGCCTCTTCGCTCTCTGCAGATTTGGATAAAATCACAAGCTGGTCCAACACGTGGAGCATGTCCTTCAACTCTGACAAATCTCACACTCTCACTATGTCTCTCCAAAAGGACCATTCGGAACCCCCCCCTCCCCCATCTACTTTCTCAACAATCCTCTGGAAGAAGTCCTTTTCTTTCAAGCTTCTGGGTCCCACTATCTGCCATGATCTTTCCAAGGAAAGCCATATTTCCAACCTGGCCTCCAAAGCCAGTCACCGACTGGGAATCCTCCATCGTGCAAAGTCCTTCCTCAGCCCACCTGAGCTCCTGACTACATACAAAGCTTTTATCTGCAGCCTGATGGAGTACTGCTCTCCCCTCTGGGCTGGTGCTCCAGCCTCTCACCTTTCTCGGCTTCACCCTGTGGAAACCAAGGCATTTCGGATCATTGGTATCTCCCACGATGAGGCTGTCTTTGGCCTCTCACTCTCTCACTGCAGGCAAGTCGGTGGTCTTTCTGTCCTCTCTGGTCTCGCCCCCCTCCCCGATCTGTCTGCAATTTGTCCCCATCATATTTCCGCAGGGCGCTCAAGGTCTGCCAACAACCCCCTTCTGGAAAAATACCAAAATCACGAATCACTGCTCACCTTCACTCTTTTATTCCTCTTTTTTCCCGCCTTTGGAATAAACTCCAAAACTCTGTTTTATCCCATTCTTCCCTCCAAACCTCCAAAACAACTGTTCACCACCACCTCTTATCTTTCCCCATCCAAATCCTCAATCTTTTCTTACCCCGTTAATCCACCTCAAACCCACCTTATTCAAATTCCCTGCTTTTCTTCCTGAAAGTCCCTGTGGTGTTCATCTTGTATACCCCATGTTCCCTTCCACAGATCTCTGAATGTCGCTGTTCCCCACTGTTTTGTCCTTCCCTCTCCCGCCCCTATTGTCTCATGCCCCCCTTGCTGTGTGTTGCGTGTTAGCTCTCATGCGAGCCTCAACAAGGTCTACAAAAAAAAAATCATTGTGGCCTGTTAAGTCAAGGCACAGTTGAGCAGGCCAAAAAACACAGCGCCTTCAGGCCTTGCTACATAACCTAGGGTACGCCTTCAGACCCCAGAGAGTGAGGTGGCCGAGGATAGCCTGATGAAGGATATAATTAAATGAGGCTGTTCATTACGTATGTTCAAAAGGGGTGTTTTCCATCCACTGGGGCTATACTCTGTGCAGAGTGTTGGTGCTGCCTACGCAGACCCCTTGGCTATTGGACACAATCCTGGATGGGTCACCACTCCGTCACAGTATACCAGCAAGCTGGCACTCTTTTTGACGACCTAGGAAGGATGACAGGCTGAGTCTACCCCACCTGGTATTAATTCAACAGCCGATTTGGGTTTGAACTCAAGATCATGGGATCCCAAGCCCACAACCCTCACCATTAAGTCAACACCAGGCATAATAATACACAGTAGGTTCAATTTTCCAACAATTCTAGAATGTTATTGTCAACGGGCCTGTCAATACTGACCCCCTATGCCAAAGCTACAGCTTCATGAATAGCCAAAATCAAAAGGAGCCATGATCAAGCGGTTAGCGCAATTCTTCCTTCACCCGGTCCTCTGGTCAGAATTGCTCATCCAGCCGGTCGCTTGAGGTACCGCACACGATCCGACACAATGCCGACGTGACAAAAGAGGATCTTCGTCTCGTCTCGGTCTGTCAGAGACTGTTACACAATACACGAGTGTTGACGACACTGTTTTCCTGAAACAAAATGGTATTGAAGAAGAAATGGAGGTAGAGGATGAGAACGGTGAAAGCTATGAGCAATGCTGCTTTGGCAATTTAGTGCTGATACCTCGCTGACCACGTACTGGGAGAAAGAAATGGCTGTGGGTCATCTTCTGGCTGGACAGAAGGCCACTCAGAGAGCATTCAACAACTTGCTCGTGGAACTTGCTGTCAAAGATAAACCCTATTTATATTTACGAGTAAATTAAGGTACCCGTTCACCCTGGGAATGTACCGTTGGAATAAACTCAAATATCAGCTTCTTCTCCATTTTTATCATTAAATGAACATAAATTTTCCTCCAAGTAAATCAATTATCGACTTTCCAACCAAGTTAATCAATTATCGGCTTTCAAACGCACCATCTTTATCATTCGATGACAGCAGAAACAAGGTATTCGGGCAACACTCTTTAATGAGGTAGTGGAGCGTCAGTCCATGGAAAGCAAAACGCGACATTCAGGGGTGCCATCTCAGCTGCAGAGCAAGTCACAAAACTTTGCGGTTTTTTTTTGGCTACAGGCAATAAATTGCAATTGAAACAGACTTTGACTCAAACGCAAGCACTCAAACATGCACGCACACACACGCACGCACACATGTACACACACACACACACACACACACACACACACACACACACACGGTATATGTCAATGTAATTCAAAGACAGAGACTTGCCAGCTCAGACTATTACATTTAGCTTTTTGGGCTTCAAACAGGGTGACCAAATCCGACAAAAAAAACTTGACACACTCAGCACATGTCAAGTGGGCTACAAAAGCCCCACTGCCCCAGGGCCGGATTTAGGCATGGGCAAGCTGGGCAGTTGCCCAGGGGGCCTCCACATATTTCATGAAAAAAAAACATTGTAAGGAAAAATGTCTTTGAGTGCCTGAATGGTCGTTGGTAGTTTGTGGAACAGATACAAAATATTAATCTTATCTCATTCTCCATTTTATATGGAAGTCAGTTGACTTCTTTGGAGATTGACAAGTTGACGACGATCATCAACTGCCGAACATTACACGATTCTCAAAAGCTCTCATTGACAATCTTGTTGCGTTGCGTTGACTAGTGTGTGGCAGCCCTTAAAATGAACGTTAGAAACTTTACCTCCCCCAGGGATTTAGGCGAATTGTCCAGTGGAGCAAAGAGAATGGAGAGCAGAGCGGCAAGAGTGTGTGAAGAGTGGTCAGAGAGAACAGCCCGGCAAGGGAGATAGCATGAAGAGCGGCAAGAGAGCTGGAAGGGCCAAGACACAAGAAAGTGAATAGCACGTGCACAAGCCCTGATTCCCGGCTCTGACTCCAACAGTTTGTCAGCTTCTTCAACACATCAGCTCCACTTCCTCCTGATCCTCATGAGCTACCCCTTTTATCACATCTGCCATGACTATGCCTACAATGCCCGAGTATCCCTCCAACCAGACAGGCTGTGCCACTCATGCGGTCCATAGTTACCACCGCGATGCCATCACATAGGCTGACTGGTGTCAGAGCACCTCTTGATCCATCTCAGGCTATGGGGAAGTTTTAAAAGGTGCACACGGGATGCAAACAATTCAATCATCCCCTCATGCACTCATACAAAACAACAATACCATCATTAACTGAACACACTACTTTTATGGCCGACCTATTATGGGTATGATACCCGTATCATTGATGTCACACGTCACATCCTTTTCTGTCACACGAGTGGGCCGTTGGTCCGTTGGACCAAATTTTTATTGGTCTTCATGGCCTTGCAGCACACCTGCCTGCCATACTGTTTGAGCATTGGCTTACCTTTTCCACAAGCCCAAATGAGTTTGGGTCAGGGTGGAGATTATATGTTTTTTATTATTATTATTACTGCCAAATGGAACAACCACTATGATTATTATCGTGAATATGATGAGTATTAATTAATATATGCTTTGTTTAAATTTTATCATTCTTTTTGTAATTAAAATGCCATGCCGTGGAAGGACCTATTGAGCTGCTCTATACACCTTAACATGGCGTGCATTTAAAATATGGGAATTCTTCCGGGTTCTTTGTAGTTAATGAGTCTAATCAACTCAGGAGGTCATGACGATAATTTTGGTGTATTACATTCCACATCAGAAAGCTCCAGTAGAACTCCACAAAAAACATGCAACCCTCCCCCCCCCCCGCCCCCCATTTATAGTGCTTACATTGCCATTATCTGTCGCTTTAACTATTGATTATGAGGATATTTAATGACCACTTTTGTGCACATTAAAGCTAAATTGCATCAATCAAGATGAATATGAAAATAATTCAAACTATATTCCCCATGGCTCGTCAATCATATGTATGAAGTTTCACATCGATCTGTTCAGCGGTTCTGGAGGAGAAGATTTTTTGCGTTTTTATTTTCAATCGAATCTGGCTGCCAGACCACGTGACTGATGACCTCATAGATTTAATTATTCACCAGATGATTGACATTTCAGATTTTTCAAATAAGGATTTATATTCAACTTATCATGGGTGGAAGACCACTTCATTGATTATGTCATCATTCTCACCCTGGATACCCCCATGGGGAGTTTGACATTTGTCACTTGTGAGGAGTGCAATGTTATGGTCACTTCCGATCCATACTTAATACATATATATTAGTTAGATGTAGGGATTCGAACCCACTTTTAAAATACTCTGTAAAACTCGGTCTTTTCGTGGCACGGTGTCCCATCAAGTCAATCCACCAGATGCCCCCTAAAGACGTAGGCTGTGTTATTTCAGTGAAAGCAACCTGAGGAAAACGTTACCTCGGTTCTCCTCAGCATTCCAATCTTGGGCCTTTGTTTAGGTTAAAACGGTCAGAGCCTGAAAATGCTGTCAGGAAGTCCATCATTGGCACAGGGCTGCCCCCTAATGGTCAACCCACATTCCTTTGTCTGAGAAACGAATAGAGCTGGGTTCTTTTCCCAAAGCCAGACCTGTTTTCTTC
>NC_140972.1:38517371-38578871 GCF_056783735.1 Eptatretus burgeri
TGATCGTTCGCGGTCAAGTCGGCGAGTCAATGAGACGAACAAAGCTCGAACGTGTGCGTGATGACGTCATCGCGCATCGACTCAGCGCACTGTTGAATGAACTCTTTCTACTGTCTTGGCTGTGAACACTGTACGTTGATAAATACATGATAAATGGATGGTCTCCTCGGATGTACCATTTGAATACCTGGTATTAATAATAATAATAATAATAAAAATGATGATGCATGTATGATCGTTTTGGGGCAACTCGAACGGACATCGGATTGATGTGTACAGCTGGGGAACAAAAATAGAGGAAGAAGACACACGGTGAATGGATCGGGAAGTGACGTATTATTCTGACTTGTAATTGTGTTGTTGTTGTTGTTGTTGTGGTTTATCGGACGAATTTTTTTTTGTCAGACACGAGTGAATTGTCCCCGCGTCAATAAAGGCTTTTCCGCTTCCGGTATGATTCTGGATACGATAATATATGTTGATTTGCGGTTGTTGTTGTTGGTTGTGAAACGTCACTTCCGGCCGAACATAACATGGGTGTAGACTGCCAGATCTCAGGATACTAAACAGGTCGACACCCCATAGAAGCACAGAACGGAGCCCATCTAACTTCTGAGTGGAGCATGGTCGGGACTGGCTTTTATCTTCGAGCGGGGGGGGGCATGCATTGAATGTATGTATTTGTCTCTGTTGATTTGAATGTGTGAGGACATTAACTTGTGTTTGTGTGTGTGACTTTCAATTTATATTTTGTATGTGTGTGCATTAGTACACACGTCTATGTGTGAGATTGTAAATATGTAATTTGTATATGTATGTGAGAGTGTGAGAGTGTGAGAGAGTGTGAGGGTGAGAGGGTGAGAGGGTGAGAGGGTGAGAGGGTGAGAGGGTGAGAGGGTGAGAGGGTGAGAGGGTGAGAGGGTGAGAGGGTGAGAGGGTGAGAGGGTGAGAGGGTGAGAGGGTGAGAGGGTGAGAGGGTGAGCGGGTGAGAGGGTGAGAGGGTGAGAGGGTGAGCGGGCGAGAGGGTGAGAGTGTGTGAGAGTGTGAGTGGGTGAGAGTGGGAGAGTGGGTGGGTGTGAGAGTGTGAGAGAGTGAGAGAGTGAGAGAGTGAGAGAGTGAGAGAGTGAGAGAGTGAGAGGGTGAGAGAGTGAGAGGGTGAGAAAGTGAGAGAGTGAGAGAGTGAGAGAGTGAGAAAGTGAGGAGGCCGGGTGGGGTGAGCTAATCTATTTTTGGTGGGATGAATATATGATCGGCAACATGCAGCAAAGTTTAGATTAATAATTTAAATATGAAAATTAAACAAACACAAATATATTCCCACACACGATAAACAAGGTCAAACAACTGCAGAAATACAAAGATAACTTAACATTGTATTGTACATGTACATGGATAAACAGGGAGGTGAGTTCGAGTCTCGCTCTCGCCTCCCTGAAATTAAAATGAGGCTGAAATAAGCAGCACGTGGACTTGTCTCGTTCATTCCTTATTTGTCCTGGTTCGAAATGTCTGTGACTGTTAAATCACAACCAGCTCTGTGAATTTCTTCTTTATCATCTGGCTCTGAGTTGTCAGAAATCTTCTATTTTGTCATCTTCACATAATTTGTTCATTATCAACATGGAAAAGACCATTCCCATCTCTCATACATGGAGAACATAATGGAATACTCGGTTCAATGCACTCGCGCCATACGGCGGCTCTGCACGTGCACCGCACTGAATGGACTCAAAATGGCGTCAAATCGTTCGTTGTCGCTCCTCTCTCTATAAAGGGACTCTACCCTACCCTACCCCACGCCACCCACCGAGCCAACACCAGGCGACTAGTTCCGTTTTACCTTCGAGCAAGTAAAATTACCTTTGAGTTCGAGAATTCCACGAAGGAATCGTTGTTACAGTTGAAATAAAACAGATTGTTTTTAGTAAGGCCTTTTATGTTGTTAAAACATTCGCACTGTTTCGAAAATATATCACACAACTGATAAATACTCGTTTCCTGAACGGGGAAATAAATCGCTGCAAAAGAAGATTGTGAACAGCCGCCAACAACACCACATGGCCGTTATGAACTGCACAATGGTAAAAAGAAAATCACTGTGAGAAGAGATTGTGAACAGCTGCCAACAACACCGCATGGCCTTTATAAACTGCACAACAGTAAAATTACACTCAAGAGAAAAAAAAAGAGGCCCGCCAACCAGCAGAGAGACGAGAGGGGCGTTGTTGAAGGAGGGTGAGCAAATGGTCAACAGAATTTAAGACAGACTGTTGCTTTGCTCTGCTGAGTAGAATTGCCGACTTTTGAACACATAGTGGACCAGTTTACATCAGTCAAGGAAAGAATTTCAATTTGTTAATTGAAAGATTAATGATTTTTGTACTGATATTGTGGAAAAATATATTTGAAAGATTGATGAAAGTTGTTTGGACCAAAAGCACAATCTCAAATTGCCAAAGGCAAAGTTGCAGCTGTGCAGGACCCAAGTAACGTATTGAGGGACATGTGTTGTGAGGTGATGGTTTGTGGGCTATTTTGGATGTTCAAAGGTGTTCTATGTAAGAGGGAAATTATTTTTATTTTGGGAATGGCTGGCAGCTGGGGGGCATGGGTGCCTGATCTGTGTGCGAATCTAGCAGCCATGAGTACTTGACATTCAGATCCCCAAAGCTCAGTTATTTTATGAAGTCCAGGTGGATGGATATCTCCCTTTGTCCGATGTCTAATGGGGGTTAAGTGTGCGTGTGCTGTGAGTTGTTTTGTGGTTGGTTTCTTGTATTCACCAACAACGACAACATCCTCCCGAGCTTCCGTCCACCATCGGCCTTTCTGACGTGCATGCGTACCGGGCACCTGTGGGGGGAGTTCCATTGATAACCGACGCTACCCTCCGACCTGGGGTTTGCAGCAGCATCGAGTTGCAGGTTCGAGTTCCACCGAGCCAAATCATCAAGGGCCGTATGAGGCATGAAGGTCCAAGGAAGCTTCTCACCTCCAGCTCACCTTCCCTTCTGAGTTGGGGGTATCGATAAAGACCCGACGGGGTCCATTTCTTTTTGGAGTGTGTGTGTGGTATGGGCCAGTCCTTTGGGCAGCACCTGTATGGGTGTTTGTGCGTAAATTTCCATTTATTTTATAATGAAGAAAAAAGAGGGGGTGGAGAAGGTGTGCTGCCTGTTTGGCTGTTGGTTGCATCATTGGTTGAGGCATGGCTGTGCCACTGACGCGGGGCCTCCATTTACGGGCTGAGTCGGCCCTCTGGGGTTGGTTCAGTAGTAGGTGATAAGCCAAGATTAGATTATAATAATGGTAAAGTGTCCGTAAAAAAATATGGGAAAGTACATGAAGATTAATTTTTCTACTGTGCTAACAAGAGTGTGAAAAATTTGGGCGAATTGTACAAGCTCTGGTATTGATGGACAGGAGCAATATGGAGAAATTTTGAATTACAGGCAACTAACATTACGATCGAAAGATGTTTGCCAATGAATCCAGCCTCCCTACTGCCAACCGGTGACGAGGGAGGAAGCACATATGAGTGAACAAGTGCTGGTGGAAGAACCGAAGGCCAGACTGCCTTGCAGGAAGTAATTCCGCAATTTGGGATTCCAACACGATTGTCATCGGACCAAGGAGTGTCCTTCACGGCAAAATTAATGAGTAAAGGAGCCGATGGCTTGGCCATTACAACAATCAATGCCACAAGGGGGCTCTCGCCCCACAAAATAATAACAGGACGCCCTATGCAGTTTCCGGCCTCTGCTCCCCCGGATATGGCAAGATGGGGACTGGTCTTGCAGGAATGATGGAATGATTGTAAGATGCCAACTGTTACCATCAGGATTTTTTTACTCACAGGTGCAAGAAGCGCTACCGATACCAGCTGGAGTTTCTTTGCATGATCTTCAACCCACTGATCGGATTTGGGTGAAAGAGTTCCTGAAGAAAAACGCCCTACAACCAAAGTGGACGGAACCTTACACTGTACTTTTGACAACGCTCTCCGCCGTCAAAGTGGGAGGTAAGAGTGCACGAATACACCACTCGCACTGTAAAAAGGCACCCTACACCGCCACCAAACCAGGAAGGAGTCGGCCCGGCAAAACAAAGAGACGGAGTGGTGAGAGGCCCACGACAGGAGGACTCAGACACCCTGCCGAACGTGGAACCGGGAGGACCAGGGAACAGAGACCTTGGAGCACCGGGGCCGGCGGCAGAACCCTTGACGATCCAACATGCGTCTCCTGGCACTGACACTACTCCTTTGCAGCTGGGGCCTGTCACTAGGCAACGGACGAACACACTCAAGCCGAAGAGACCGTACACACCTCCGCAGTAAAGGAGGGAACGTAAAGGAACGAGGAGCAACACAGCAACGACATAGGAGGGAAGCGGATGAAGAAAGAACGGCAGAAGATAAATACGCAGCCTTTGGAAAAACATATAATCCAGAGCTAGATAACGTAAAGGTATTTTCAGAAGGACAGGGTAAGCCTTTTTCGTTCCTCATTCCCCGAAGGAATACGGGAGACCATGGGATAATCCCATAACTCATCCAACCACAACAACTCATAGAGTTGCCATGCATTCAAGCCAATGGAACTTATGATCTGGTGGAACAGAACGAAGAGATAAGAATAGTTAATTGGTCTTATTGGAAAACCCTCAAGGAGGATACAGCAATAGGGGAAATAGTCAGAGTAGCTTGGCAGGTAAGAGAAACAAGAAAAACAAAACACCGTGGACATGGCAGAAAAGCGGGATTCGCATGGGGTCAACACGCATCTTTAATTACTTGAATCCCACTGGTCCCCGATAATACCCATCTGGATTATACTTGTTCAATCAAGGGACATCATGAAAGCGCCACAATGTTCTTTGTGGTGCGCAGCAAGGAATCTCTGGTAAAATCTCCAAACACCTTTGTGGCTTTAGCTACCGAGAGAGTCAACATCCAAAATCGTAGTGACTGTTGGGTTTGTATGGTTCCGGGAGCTGGTATGGTCATGAATTGCGATAGAATAGATAAACTTTCGTTAGCCTTGGAATATGTAGCCAATGTATCCATGGCTTACAGTACGGAATTATCGGATATGTTAGTATCAATGCGTGCCATGGTAATGCAGAACAGAGAAGCTTTCGATATGCTTTTGGCGGAGCAAGGAGGAGTGTGCGGGATGATTGACGGAGAATGTTGCGTCTGGATTCCGGATCCTACTGACATAACTAACCAGGCGGTGGCCCGACTGCAAAAAGTTGCAAACGCCCTCACTCGCGGACGAACGGATCACGAAGAGGGCTATGAGTGGTGCAGATCCATATTTCAGGGCTGGGGAGGTTGGTTGCTGCACTTGATGGGGTCAGCTCTTCTAATCATTGTGGTGGTGATTTTTGGAGTATTTCTGATTAAGATTCTCATTTCCATTTGTCCAAAGAAATGCTGTGAAGCCTCACCCCTCAACCAGGCCATCATAATAATTAACAGCGAACTCAGGGAGGAAGACCCCCTGGACCTCCGTATGGGGCCACAATCAGACCCGACCCCTACCAGCTGAGGGGCCAACAAGGTGCTCTGGCGGAGGTAAGGGGCGCCCTGGGGAAGATTCTTCCAGGTATGACTGATTACTCAACGAACTTAAGTGAAAAGGTAAGCCAAACATGGACTCACGCATCTCACTGCACACGAAGATACAGGAAGTTGTAACAAGAAAGAAAGGAAATCTTCAAGTAACATGCTGATGGAGGTTTATGACAGATGTGGCAGTTTTTTGACTAGCATATGCATAATCGTGGAAAATGGACAATACCAGATAGTGAAGGCATGTGTGGAAAATACTTGTATGACCCTGATATGTAAATATGCATCTCATGAGCCTCTTTTGTCTTCTAGCGCAAGTTGAGAAAGGAGCTTACACCACGCCTTGAGTGCTCACAGTGCTGCTCACCCATTATTACATTTGCATATTGTCAATCAGTATTGTTGCAATTAGTGTCAAGCATAATTATCGAAATAAGCATTGTGGCAAGTGGTGTTTTAGCAGGGTTACCTCATGAATATTGTTGGAAGTAGTGTCAAGTAGACTTACCGAAATAATATTGTTGCTTTGAGTGTTTTGAAGAATTATCGAAATAATATTGTTACAATTAGTGTTTGTAGAATTACCAAAATCATATTGGGGCAATTAGCATGTTGTGAAATTACCAACACAATCATATGAATGAGGAAAATTTACGACAATTTGATGTGAGGCATGTGGCAGCAAGAAGGACAGATGCTAAACTGGGCCACCAGTCGTCGGGGTCTTCTCATTTGGAGGTTGTCATTGGCTGTTCACGGCATTTGCAAATACCGTTTGGGGGTGGTGGAGCCAAGGGATGGTCAACTCAGCTGTCAAATGGAGGCCCACCTATTCGGTGATCTTGGGGAAATGGCAAATTATGGTCAGATGTGACCAAGGAGGGATTGTGAGGAGTGCGATGTTATGGTCACATCCGATCCATACTTTATACATATATATTAGTTAGATGGCGGAAGTCGAACTCACTTTTAAAATACTCTGTAAAACTCTCTGTCTTTGAGTGGCACGGTGTCCCAGCAAGTCAATCCACCAGATGCCCTCTAAAGACGTAGTCTGTGTTATTTCAGTAAAAGCAACCCGAGGAAAACGTTACCTAGGTTCTCCGAAGCATTCCAATCTTGGGCCTTTGTTTAGGTTAAAATGGTCATCGCCTGAAAATGCTGTCAGGTAGTCCATCATTGGCACAGGCCTGCCCCCTAATGGTCAACCCACATTCCTTTGTCTGAGAAACGAATAGAGCTGGGTTCTTTTACCAAAGCCAGACCTGTTTTCCTCTTTGGATTTATGTGAACTTAAAAGGGATTTCTGTTTGTCCTGCAACCATCCCACAGTGATAACACTTTTGGACGTGGGAGATGGACGACTGTGAGGCCATAAAATAAGAGCTCTTGTCACACCAACTCAGGTGAGAATATAACCAGACAGAGATTGGAATTAGAGATAGATTGTTCTTGTCACACCAACTCGGTTGGAGTATAACCAGACATAGATTGGAATTAGAGATAGATTGTATATAAAGGAGAGTTTGTGACTGTAAAACTCAGTTTGGTTTAGGGAGCTCTCCATTGTCGGTTGGGCTGCCAACACCAACTCCGCTGGCTGGCGTGTGGTCCTTCAATAAAGCTGCATTTTGGTGAATCCTCTTCTGTTGACTCTCTTCATACTGGGCCAGAGAATGGAGTCTTCACATCAGTTATCAATTTTTTTTCAGAGTGGTTTCGAGAAGATGCTCAATTTTTTCGATTAATCCAATATGGCTGTCATAACATGTGACTTATGACATCAGAGTTATCATTTAAACATTCTCAATGGGGAGTCCCTCCGATGTTTCAATTGTTGCATCGATCCGACACGAGCGGTTGCAGAGAAAAACAAGCTCGAATAAGCGAAGATCCTCGTACTCTTAATGATGACGTCATAAAAACGAATATGACGCCATTGTGATGTGTCAGGTTTGCGATAAAAAATTATCTGTGCTCATGCCCGGCTTGATTCCCGCAAACAAAATTCAAACAGCTTGCCTAGTTTCGGAGATAATGGTATAAGCGATTTCCATTAGCGGCGATATTGTGACATTAAATTTTTTCTCGGAAGAATTTCCAAGATCGGAGATGGTCACTGCCTGCGCGTGGACGTTCTGCATATATATGGCAAGTTTCACGAAGATCCGATGAAAACTCTGGGTTGTGAAACAAAAAATGTCAAAAAATAGGAATGACGTCAAAGAAATTTATATGACGTCATAGTGATGTATCATATGTGCGGTATTTCATCTCTGCTAATGCCCTGTTCGATTTCCGCAAATAGGATTCGAAAAGCTAGCCAAGTTTCGGAGATAATTTTTTTGGCGATTTCCATGAGCGGAGATATTTTGACCTCATAACTTTTTTTCTCGGAGGAATTTTTCGAGGAGGAATTGATTTTCAAAATCGGAGATGGTTACTGTCTGCGCCCGGTATATATGTTGAGATCCAGGTGAGGTCCACAATGATTAAGATCAAGATTTGTTCCCACCGATCTTGGTAGAGAAGGTTTTATTACACATCAGACATATGCATATGGAGAAAACAGGCTTTGAACACAATAGTCCACCCAGCCTAATCCTCTGGTGAGCTGTCTTTCGGCACTGCCTTATATTCAGTTTACTGCGACCTCTGAATAACTGTGTGTCAAAGAGGATTTATTACCATTCATTAATTTATAGCATTCTCCTGTCAGTACTGCTGATAAGAGAGCACAGAAAGTGCAGAAACAACACCCTTGATTCCCTTAAAGAATTTTCAAAGGTAGCCTCCTACATGTTGTTGGGCCTTAGCAGTTCTGGGCAGTGGTCCAACAGATTCCATGCAGCCGAGCTGCCCGATCAGCAAGGCCATTTCAAACAGTCAACAAGACCAGCTGTGTTGTAACAATGCCAGCCCTTTGGCTGGAAAAACAAGTTCCTTGACAGTGCACAGATAAACATTGGGAAGATTTATCCTTTCCCCATTTCCAATTAACTCAAGAGTTTTAACCAAACACTAGTAGACATGTTTGGTTGCTGTTAGAGTACATACAATCTCTGACATTTCCCTCCTCTTGTTTCTTTGAAACATTTGCAAAAGAAACTACAAATGAAGAAAAGGAGCATCCGCAGGCTGGCAGGTCAGCAGATAGCAACCCCCAGTGGGTGGGCCATCCTTATGTTTAGCTCCAGATGGTCCAAGACGGTCGGGAGTTCCACCTGCGCCCCCTCGCCCAAAAGGGGGTTCCTACCCACTTTCCAACCAGTCCACTAACACCCCAAGTCCTCAACAAGGGAAATCGGGAAATATCGCAACATGTAAACATAGAATATAAGGAAGCCAAGCACTCCCAAAAGCTGTTCGTACAAGAATTGCTCATGGCTAAACAAGAATGAAGTTATTCAGGAATATACGTTCCATTAAATATTTGATTACATATTGCCGCTTAATGAACTTCATGAACAACAAGTAAGGCAGTGTTAAAGTATTTAAATGTAATGTTCTTTATGAACAAAGCAAAAAGATATTTGATAAACTGCAAGCCAGAGTGTAATGAAGGCACAACTTGCCAGCAATTACCAACAAGGCAAATCAAATGGTATTTCTACCTCGCCCTTCAATTGGTGCAAGCAACGAAAGACATTCGTCCAATATGAGTTGAAGCAATTGTTCATTACTCGGAGGAAGCCTGAGTAATGGATCGGCGACTACTGCAAGGTTACAATATGTTTCATTGTTCGTGGGTTGGGGTGACATGGGTGGGGTACATAGTATTGGAATGGGGGGGGGAGGGGTAGGTGTAAGTGCAGGGAGGTTTGAGGATGGCAGCAGTCCAGCAGTGTTCACCGGAGCCATCACCGTCTGTACTAGCTGGGTACTGGGCTTTGTTGTCCATCCTGAAAAACACTTTCCAATGGCCTTTTGAGCAATTACCTTGAAAACCATCAGTAATATAAAGGCTGCCACGATGATTATCAGGATTGTTATAAAGAATCTTAAAACACTTCCTCCCCAACCCCCAAACAATCCCTTTAACCAGCTACTCATGTTATCATTACTGTAGTCTTTATATTTGCTCGCCTCTTTTCTTATGTGACCCGCGAGGTCATTAATGTTTTCTGAATTATCTGGGATGTACGTACAACACTCTTTGCCAACTACAGCACATATTCCCCCTTTCTCAGCTCGAATCATGTCTAAAGCTATTCTATTTTGCATTACAGTAATCCTTAATGCGACCAGCTCCGCGCTAATTTTTTCAAACCCATCAGCGGTATCGTTCCCCATTATTTCCAATGTTGATGCCATGCTGATAAGTTCTCTTCCTGCCACCCAGGCCCCATATCAGGGGAAAATTATCATTGCTGCATACGCCCCGCCTGATATAGCTCTCTTACGTCGTGTTTGATCTATCCCAGAGAATGGATCAGTGATCAAACGCATGTGTGGTACGACATAAGCAAGATAACATGAACCGCCCCATTTGTTTGGCAGCCATGGGTAGGCTCTATACCCACACACAAAATATGTGCCATTAGATGCAACCTTCGGATATGTTCCATTCTCTCCCTTCCTGTTGGCTGGTAAGTCATTTATCTCTTTTGATATATTACAAGTGGAGTTCCCTGCCTGAAATCTGGCATGAGGCTTTGTCCAAGTAAGGCAAATAAACCCCATATGCTTATATGTGATTCTGAAGTACGGAGGTCTTTTCTTTAAATTAAAAGGAGGGTACCACGCACCTGTAAAGTCTACACATGATGAGTTACCGGTTGTTTTAGTCAAATTAAAATTGTTGTACCAAGCAGCACCACAATAGTCTATTTCCTCAAATGGGATCACAGATAATGGCAAACCCGTTTGTGAGGAGTGCGGGAGATAAGCACACACCCAGCACTTAGTCTTATTACTCAATGTAGCATATTTGTGCGAAAAAAGTAAGAATGTATTTATCCCATGTACTCCCAACTCGTGTAAATGTTCAGTGTGATTCCCAATTGCTCTTTTCCCCCTCTGTTGGATGGGTTGGATTTTCCAGTTATCAATTTTCCCTTCCACTTCCCAGCTTCCCATCCAGAAGGCAATTATAGCAACTAGGATTTGCTGTAATGGGTTCATTCTTGCACAACCTCCTAATCTGTTGGGATGGCAAGTTTGCAGTGTGAACAGTGTATCCAAGCAGGCTTACCTTCACACTTTACGGCAGTTGGGGTGGTCAGCAATACCTGAAACGGTCCTTTCCACCTTGGTTCCAAGGCCGTTTTCCTTGTAAAGTGCTTTATCAGTACGTAGTCTCCTGGCTGGAAGGTGTGATACGGCCTTTCCACTGGCTCAGGTAAGGCCTCCTTCACTCTCGTGTGTATCGTCCTCGCGATCCTGGAGAGCTGTTTACAGAATGTCAGCATGTTTTCATCCATCATTGCAATACTCAATTTGTTTATGTTGGTGGGGGCAGTCACAGGAAGCCGCATCGGCCTTCCCATTAGTATTTCATGAGGGGATAACCCTGTCTTCCGGTTCACTGTGGATCGCATGCTCATTAGTACCAAGGGTAATGCATCTGGCCACTTCAACCCTGTTTCCGTTGTTAGTTTCGCCAGCTTGTTCTTTAGGATACCGTTCTGTCTTTCCACGGCGCCCGCTGACTGTGGGTGATAAACACAGTGAAATGCCTGTTTTATTCCCAGTGCTTTACACGCTGCCTGTGTTAATTCCCCCGTAAAGTGTCCCCCTTGATCATGTGATATTTTGTGAGGGATGCCAAATCGGCAGAAGAAGCTTTTTAACAAGTGCTTCACAACGGTGGCAGCATCTGCCTTTTTACATGGGTATGCCTCGACCCATTTAGTGAACATGTCGACCACTACCAAGACATTTCCATATCTGCATGATGGTGGCATATTTATAAAGTCTATTTGTAGGTGCACAAAAGGACCCCAGGGGACCGGGTGAGCTCCCGGCTGCCCTATCTTATCAATTTTGTGTTGGTTGTGTTGTTGACATACCTGACAAGTTTTACAGACCCCTTCTGCTATCTTCCCAATCCCTGGGGCATACCATGATTCTTGGACTTGTCTCACAGTCCCCCTCTTGCACACATGTCCATTCAAATGGGCCATGCGTGCAAGCCATGGAAGGATTTCAACAGGTGCTATTACCTTCCCCCTGTTTGACCAAAGTCCGTCGTCATCCGCTGCTCCTCCTGCTGCTTGCCACTTATCATGAACCTCCTGTGTTGCAGCAGCTTGAATTGCAATAATGTCTGACAAGCTGTATTGGTGCAGCTTGATTTGCTCTTTCGCCAATCGTGCTGGCATTATCAAAGGCAAAGGCAGACGAGCCGCCTCTTTTGCAGCTTTATCTGCTTTATCATTACCTTTGTCAATGTCAGTTGTCAGTTTCTGGTGTGCACGGCATTTAATAACTGTGACTTCCGCTGGCAGTGCAATGCTTGTCAACAGCTCGGACACCAAACTGCCATTCTTTATTGGTGTTCCTGCAGAGGTGAGAAACCCTCGCATTTTCCATATCGCACCTTTGTCATGTACAACACCAAAAGCAAAGTTAGAGTCAGTATATATGTTCACCGCAGAATCGGCAGACAGCTCGCAGGCCCTAATAAGGGCACACAATTCCGCCTGCTGGGCGGAGAAATGAGAAGGCAGACGGGACGCTTCCATTATTTTGTCAACTGTACACACAGCGTATCCTGCATGCCCCGAGCCATCTGGTCCTCGGTATGCCGAACCATCAACAAACAAGGTGAGGTCCGGTCGCTATAGTGGTTGATCCTTTAGATCCGGGCGTACAGTGGATACTTCCTGGATCGCCTCCGTGCAATCGTGTGGGTCGCCGTCGTCCTCCGTTGGCAGCAAAGAGGCTGGATTAAGAACGTTGCATCTTTCAATCTGTAGATTCGGTTGGTGTAGGAGAGTCGTCTCATACTGCATCAAACGTGTATTGGTTAAATGTTGTGTTTGTTTTTGTGTGAGCAAAGCCGCAACACAGTGGGGAACCCTTAAAACCAGAGGGTGCCCCATTACAATTTCTGCCGTGCATTTAACTGCATAACTGGCTGCAGCCACTGCTTGTAAACAGAGGTAGGCCTCGTTCGACCGGGTCCAGCCTTCTACTGAAATATGCGATTGGACGTTGGCGGTCACCGTGCGATTGTGTTAGCACAGCCTGTGCAAATCCCTTTGTTTCATGAGAGTAAAGGAAGAACGTTTTGTCATAATCTGGTAGCCCCAGAGCGGGAGCCACCGAAAGTGCTGCTTTCAATTTTGTAAAGCATTCCCCCATCTGCTCATTCCACACAATTTGATGTGGCTGGTTTTTCCCGACCACAACATACAGTTCCTTAGTTAGAATTGCATAATCAACAACCCATTGTCTACAGTAAGTTGCCATACCTAGGAATCGCATCATCTCCTTCTTTGTGCGAGGGCGGGGGACTTCCGTGATCGAAGTTATCCTCCCTTTGTCCAACTCCCTCTTTCCGTGGGAGATGTGGTGTCCCAGATACTTAACCCTTTCTTGGACCATTTGCAGTTTGTCCTTGTTTACCTTGTGGCCTTTTCTTGCTAACGCCCGTAGCAGCTGCAGCGTATCATTTGTACACGCTGCTTTATTTGGGGAGCAAATTAGCAAGTCATCCACATACTGTAGCAGCACTGAGTTACCTTTGAAAACAACATCTTCGAGATCCTTGTGTAGAGCCCGCGAAAATAATGTTGGACTATCTGCGAACCCCTGGGGCAACACAGTCCATGTGTACTGACGGCCTTTGTACGTAAAGGCAAATAAAAACTGCGATTCCTTATCAATGGGTGCGCTAAAAACGCAGAACATAAATCGATGACTGAGAAATGAGTGGAGCTAGCGGGAATAGATGTTATCAGTCCCTCTGCACTAGGTACCACCAGGGTGAACACCTTGAATTATCTCATTCACTTCTCGCAAATCTTGGACAAATCTCCATTTATTCTTCTGTGGCTTTTTTACTGGCAATATAGGTGTATTACACGGACTTGTAGTTTCCACAATTATACCCTGTTCCTTCAAGGACTTAATTACTGGTGCAATACCAGCCTCTGCCTCCTTTCGGAGAGGGTATTGGCGCACATTTGGCAAAGGCATTCCCGGTTTGAGTTTAACCACTAGGGGTGTTGCCCCAATGATTCGATCCACATCATTGTCATGTTTGGTCCACAATTGTGGTGGGACCTCTCCCATCAGATTTTCCACCTTTTCTATCGTGTTCATCATCTCCAATGCCTTTTCACGCTTTGGTGGTAAATTAACCTCTTCCACCAGTCCTTGTATCTCCTTTTTCCATAAGATCACAAATCCATCCTTCGTTATTCTCCAGCTTATGCACTTCCCAGTGCACGATTGTTTCTGTGCAGCTCACTGCTGCCTCCTGTAAGCGGTAAACCATAAATCCCAAATCCTTTGGGTGATATCCCTTTGCTGTTGTCATTGTTGCATGTGAGGTTACTCCCGGCGGATACTTTGTCAACTGCTTTTGCTCGTCTGTGAGCTTAACCTCCATTGTGACACCTTCCTTACCAACCATTAGGCGGCCAAGCAACAAATCATTGCGTGTTTCCAAATGCGGAGCAATTTTCTCCGCAAATCCAATGTCATCCCCCCCCCCCCCCGCATCATAATAGATTGTACAATGTGGAGGGTTATAATATGTGTGCATTGTCAAGCCACGTTTGCATTTCCTTATTTTCGTCTGAGATAAGATCAAGGCATGACCAAGCATTTCTAATTGGTTCCTCTGGCAGTCTCCACCAATAAACAATCGGATGCGGTGTCATCAGGATCATCATTGCTAAATGTGTCTTATCCCTGGGAATATCAACATAAACCCCTTTCTTTGTGCATGCTATCGTGCATCCTAGCTGACACAACAAATCTCTACCTAGCAGATTAACTGGCGTAGTGGTTGTGAGAAGGAAAGCATGTTTCTCTTGCAAAGGTCCGCACCGTACTGGTAATTGTGTTGTTGCTTTTAGTGTCTGTACCTTACCCCCTAATCCTACTACTTGTACTTCGGTGTTTGATTTTTCAACTCCTGGCAGTTCCTTCACTGCAATAGTGGAATGAGTGGCTCCCGTGTCGACTAAGAAAGGAAGCTTCTTACCTGAAACATCCAGAGTGAAGGTCGGCTCCTCTGTTGGTGTTTGTGTCAGCATCGCTCCCTGCAACACGGGTCCACCCGCGGTGTGTCAATACGACTTACGACCCTGCAGCCGTCTTGATCCACCGTCTTGTTGAAACCCCGGCCGTACTTGAGGGCAATTCCTTCGCCAATGCCCTTGCTTCCCGCACTGGAAGCATTCCTGCGGCGGCGCTGTCGGTTGTGCTCGGCTTTGGCCTGCTGCAGTTTTTGAGCGTGTCAGTAGAGGCGATCGTGTCCAACCTTGACCTTTCCCTACCTGTTTCTTGGGTTTCCCTCTGCTCGGTGCCGCCGGTGGGGGTCTTTGTTGGATTCTCATTCGGCGATCCCACTGTCTAGCTGTTTCTTCGTCTTCTGAGTCTGTGTCATCTTCCTCTAGCTCCCACTTTCTCCAATCTTTATTCTTCCTTTGCTCTGCCACTTTGTCTAATAATACAATTTGGAACACTTCCTCTTTAATTTTTGTTTTCGCGCTCTCCTTCTCTTCTGACCGGGATGAACATTGGTCGGCAGCTGTACAAATCTCAGTTGCTGGTCTTGCCTGCCAGCCTAGCATTACATACTTTAACCGCTTCTTGATCTGGGGTCTGAGCCCTTCCATTAGGAAGTTAGTCAATGCTCGTTGTGGTATCTCTTGTTCAACTTGAAAACCCCCATATTGCAAGAATGCCTGCACTAATCTATGCATGAATTCGGTCGCCCGCTCCCCTTGGCGTTGCTTTGTTTCATAGATCTTATCCCAATCTAACGTTGCCGGTCGCATTGCGCTCTCAATTGCATCATAGAGGAGCTGACGTGCAGTCTGCCTCTATGCAGCAGTCCATGCCGCTGCTCCCTGTGGCTCTTCTTCTGGCCAATTACCATCCTGTTAGCCCTTTTCCACACAAATGGGGACAGCACTGCATGGCATAATACTCCAATGTCTCTATGCGAGCAGCGGTGTGCCTCAACCCACTGCACTATCAATTCCTTTGTTGCTCCCACATTCCCTCTCAGTTCTAGTACTCGTTCCTTCATCGATCTCAATTCACTTTCTCTAAACGGTCTGTACACCGATTGAGCTGGCCCTCCTGGCCCCGCTGGAATTATTTCTTGGACCGGGTAGGCAGAGGCTGTGGCCAGCAGTCCCATGGCTCCCAGGTCCGGATACAAACTTGGTGTGCTATTCACACACGCAGGTGGAACACCTGCATCGTTTCCCTGGTCTTCCCACCTCTGCACTGCAGTTACAGGGGCGGGAAGATTTCCCTTAACTTGCATCCCCTTATTTTTTTCTCCCATTTTCTCGACTTTTTGTTCCACTAATTTTCTAGCCACCTCATTTACCTGTAGGGCTTCCTCCTCCCACATATCATACGCTCGCATGTCTGGCTCAGGTTTTACTTTATCATTCATTCGATGTTCTAGCCGGCTTGATAGGTTATCTACGATTTCTGATCTTAGAGAACCCCATCTTGGGAATGGGTGTGGATCCCCTTTTGTCCACCTTTCCCACAATGCCAATTGAGTGCATGACTTAGGTCCATATTTTTCATACATTAATCCCGCGGCTGTATTCGGGGGTGGGGCATCTTTATCCACTGTTGATTTTGACGTCTTATTTCCCATATTTCCTTATTTCACTGATCCTTCCTAGAGTTTTCTTGGGCCGGGTTAGTGTTCTCCACCTGGGGTGTTTCTTCACACTCCCAATGCACACTTCCCGCTCCCTCACCCTCCCAACGGAATCCTTTGGGTTGGGTCAGGGGTTTTCACACCTTTCCCTCCCCTCAATCTCCCGTTCGGATCCTGGCCCTGGCGTATTCTTGGGTCTCCCCCACGGTCTCCCAAAGGAGTGTCCTGGGGTTCCCCTCAACCTTCCAATGGGCCCTTACCTTCCCGGGTACCCCTTTCCGATGTGCAAAATAAACCTCCTTCTCCCCTGGTTCGTTTTGTAAGGGCAAGGACAGATCTCAGAGAGCAACGAGTATCCCCAGTGTGAGAAAGGAGGCAGCTTTCTTACCTTTTCCTTAAGCTGGCCGGCTCTTTCCTCCTTTGTCTCACCAGGGCTCTCGAGCTCCTCCTCGATCCGGCTTGCCCCTGCTCGCTGCGCCAATTGTTGAGATCCAGGTGAGGTCCACAATGATTAAGATCAAGCTTTGTTCCCACCGATCTTGGTAGAGAAGGTTTTATTACACATCAGACATATGCATATGGAGAAAACAGGCTTTGAACACAATAGTCCACCCAGCCTAATCCTCTGGTGAGCTGTCTTTCGGCACTGCCTTATATTCAGTTTACTGCGACCTCTGAATAACTGTGTGTCAAAGAGGATTTATTACCATTCATTAATTTATAGCATTCTCCTGTCAGTACTGCTGATAAGAGAGCACAGAAAGTGCAGAAACAACACCCTTGATTCCCTTAAAGAATTTTCAAAGGTAGCCTCCTACATGTTGTTGGGCCTTCGCAGTTCTGGGCAGTGATCCAACAGATTCCAGGTAGCCTAGCTGCCCGATCAGCAAGGCCATTTCAAACAGTCAACAAGACCAGCTGTGTTGTAACAGTGCCAGCCCTTTGGCTGGAAGAACAAGTTCCTTGACAGTGCACAGATAAACATTGGGAAGATTTATCCTTTCCCCATTTCCAATTAACTCAAGAGTTTTAACCAAACACTAGTAGACATGTTTGGTTGCTGTTAGAGTACATACAATCCCCGACATATATATTGTTGTGGTTACCAAATTCGCAAACCACCATTCAGGTCCCTTAGGTGAGGTATCTCGGCAAGTACATGTGTAGTTAGGTCCAACCCCGTTGTCTAGTGGGAATACATGTCATTTATGCGAGCTGCGACTCTTCAGGATAGCCGTTTTTCTTTTACTATCTTTATTTTGGACCAACCGCCATGATTACACCACAACCACAACATCAACCACCAACCACAACGCCGCTTCACCACAACCGCCACGACCTTCACGTCACACCTCGCAACCGTAGCATCGCCACCGTTCTTGCCCCGCTGTGGGTACCGGTGTTGGACTCGTGCAGGGCGCACGTTGAACAGCGTGTACAAAATCACGGATTTTGTGCTTCAAAAACGGATCAAAAACGACACACGCCCACTTTTTGCCGTCCAATCGGTGGGCGAGCGGCGATTTGGCCCCGCCTCCAGAACGATCGATATATGCAAATTTGTGGATCAAAAAGCCTTCACGCCCACTTTTTCTCGGGCCAATGGGGAGCGAGGTGAAAGGTCAAAGGGAGGGGGTCAAAGGCGAAGCTACGGGGGGATAAAAGGACCGTGTTCGTCCGTCAGAGCAGTGTGGAAGTCTGGAGCCCGAAGCCTGCAGTAGCTGGAGAAGCTGAAGAGAGTCGAACGAGGAGAGCCCAAAGAAGAGTCCAAAGAGGAGAGTCCAGGGGCGGAGAGGCGGCAGCGGCGAAGGCAGACGAGGGGGTGCTCGCGTCGGTGCCAGGAGCTGCACGCCCGAGGGAGGCCGGCAGCGCGACCTGGCCGAGGTGGAGACGCACACCAGGGATAATAAAGATCCTCTATACCCCGAGCATCAGCAACCCCTCCTGTTTCCCCCCGCGCTGAGATAGTGCGACCAAGGGGGCCCCTTTCCCACCCCCTGCCAGACACTGTCCGCGAGGCCCGCGGAGTGAGGCGCCATCGCCGCTCCGCGTCTCATCACCAGACGGGTAGGCGCGACCCGGTCTCGGCCTCAGGCCCGCCTCATCCTTGAGGGTATTCTTTCCTTGGTTTTGGGTATGTGTTGTCGGCGCCGTCTGTGAAGTAGAATTGTATAAGTGTTGCCGTGTGCTCGGTAGTCGGTATTAGCTCTGCACTGTGTCTTCGCTTTTATATTTGCTTTTTGTGTAAATGGAATTGTGTTTTCTTTTTTTGTGTGCTTTTGGTGGAATTGTATTTGTGTGCTTCCCGTGTGCCGCGAATAAATGTGCTTTATTGTTGAACTGTTCTCCCGCTTCGCTTCGTCTTTTCCCCCATTGAACCCTCATCTTGCTTCACGTAAAGGGTTGGTAGTGGGCTGAGTACGCCCGATAATTAATCGAACCGTCGAGGTCGACGATAACACCGCTCGGTTATTCTGATAGTACGGAACGGGTCGCTTAAGTGGCCCGTGTCCGAAGTCGACCTGCGGCGAGGTGCGATCGCCCGGTCTACCCTCCGCGTGGGTACTTAGGTAGGTCGAATTTGGCGAGCAACCCTATCCCACGCGGGGGCTGATTGGCTCGATCGCGGTGAGACCGAAAGGTCCACCCGTGACTGGTTCCCGGCGTTAGTCCGAGAGGGTCACGACTGGATTGTCCGTCCGGTGGGCGACGTGCCGCGATTCGAGTTACGTGGCCGTTCGCACGCCGGCGGGCGCGAAATCCGCAACACTGGTGTCAGGTCGTGCGATACAAATTCATCGCCCTCCTCGCGGCACTGGTATCGGAGAACAGGAAAACGGGCTCTCCTGTCTCCGGCTAAATTCACGGGAATCGGTCCAGGGGTGAGAGAAGCGACCCCCGATTCCCTCCAAATTACGAGCGAGCAAATTAACCCTTCACGAGAAGCAAGATGGCGTCTCAAGGCGAGCGGGAGCCGGGGGTATTAGAAATGGATGTAGAATGTGTAGGATCCATGGTCCAGGATGGAATCCCCGAGCAGGAAATGTTGATTGTGCAGGAACACGGACTCGCCCAACTGAACCCAGAACCTGAAATGGGTGCGGCAGCGGCCGCAGTGTATGACACCTCCCCCCCCCCTCTCCACCAAAACCCTTCCCCAACCCTTGCCGAAACGGCTCAGCTGAGTGCATCCAACATGGCCCAGCTATGCGCCATGCTGGCGGCAATGAACAAACAAATGATCGAAAAAAATGGATGCGAATATGAAAAAAATGGATACAAATACAAATGAAGTGAAAACGACGATGGATGCGAATACACAGCAAATGAAGGAGGAAATGAAAAAGTTCCGGGGTGAGAGGCAGAACATGGGCCAATGCCTGCAGGCGGGCATGAAGGCCGTGACAAAGGAAATAATAGTTGAGACAAGGGAGGTAAAGGGTGAAGAGTTGGCAGAGACACGGGAGATAGAAAAAATAGAGGAAAGACTACACGAGGAAGACGGGGTAAGTGACGCACACACACACACACAGAGGTAGTGGAGGATAATGGGGGTGAGCTGGCGGACTGGGTAGAGACCCAGTGCGAGCACCTGGATGACCTCCTCCAGGAACGAGGGGAGGGAGTCTGCCCCCTTGAGGCGAGTCACGACCAGGTGAGTTCGGTCGTGTTTTGCGAGGTTGAGGGGACGAGTGCTGTGGACGGGTGCACGGAGAGCTTGGGGGGTGTAGAGGCCCCGGAGACCCTTGTGGGGACACAAATCCCCAGTGTGGTTGTCCCTGTGTGTGTGGTGCAAGGTGTGAGTGCGTCCCCGTGTGTGGAAGCGACCCCGTGTGTGAGTGGTGTGGTGGCGATGGTGCCGGAGTGCGTGCTTCCCAGCACGCCGTGTGTGGATGAGGGACCGTGTGTGAGTGTCGCCGTGTGTGTGAGTGAGGCCATGTGTGTGAGTGAAACGGCCAGTGTGAGTGAGGTACCGCGGGTGAGTGCCCCCGCGTGTGTGGATGAGGCACGGAGTGCGAGTGAGGCACCGCGGGTGAGTGCCCCCGCACGCGTGAGTGAACGGCCGTGTGCAAGGTCGCTGTGTGCAAGGGAGACCGTGTGTGTGAGAGAGCGGTATGTCAGGGAGATGTCGGTTGGCATGCGGGAGCACGCAGCCGCGTCTCCCCGTGTGAATGTGATGGTGTGGACTGTGTGCGTCGTTACACGCAGGTATGCGTGGGTTGAATGGAGACGGAGACGGCGACAGAGGAGAGAAAGCCGGGTAGCGGCTGTAGTTGTTTCGGGGACCGTGCCGGGTTCACCCAGCCGCGAGCACGAGGTTCGTGCTGTGCAACGCACGAGACCACCACGTGCTCGCTTGCGAGAGTGACGTCCCGGTCCGGAAACGCCAGCGGTGGATTTGCCGATCCCGCGGACGGACAAAGTTTAGGCAGGTAAATGGATTTGGACCGGACGGGTTCTCCACGCGATCGTGTGTGTTCAGCTCCAACGGGCAAAGCACATGTGTTCGCGTGGGGAACCCCCCGAGACGTGGGGCTTGTTTTTTTTTTATGCGCACGGTGACGTCATGGCTGCACGTGGGGTTGGAATCCGGCAGGAGGGGTATCTCTGCCGGATGGTCCCGTCCAAGGAGGGACGAGGAACACGTGCAGCTGCATGACGTCACGGGCAGGTGCAAAGTGCGCGAGCTCTGAGTTGCCGCGCAGGTGCTGCGCATGGAAAAAAAATAAATAAAAGCAAGCCTCACTTTCGGGTGTACAGGATTCCTGGGCAAGGGGTGAAAGACCCCCTTACCGGGGCACAGGATGGAAACTAGTTAGGGGGAAGGGTTAGCTTAGTTAGACCGACTTCATGGGGCAGGGGTAAGTCCTCATGGAGTCCGTGGAATGGATTAGATAGAGGGATTGTAGCGAGATTTAGGTTGGGAAATAAAATGGGATTATTTTGGAGACAGTGACAGACTTGTGAATGTGTAGTGGGGACGTAGCTTAGCTACGTAGGTTAAATGGAACGTGCTACTAGTTTAAGGGACGACGTGGGAGCACGAGTTAGTTAGGGGATGTAGTTAGAAGGATGGCAGAGTTCAGCGGTGTGTGTGTTGAAGAGTTGTTGGTGAGTGGATTGGAAGCATGTGCTTGGTGAGTGAGTGAGGCCAGCGGGTCTGTGTGTATGGAGTGAATGGGGAATGCATGGTGCGATGAGTGATTGGGGGGAGGAGTGACTCCCGCCCAAGGGACCCCGGGGTCAGTATAAAGTGAGTTAGCTGGGTTAGTCAAATTGAAAAATGGAGGTCGTTTTGTTGTTGGTGGGAAAGTAGGCTCGAGACCCATTTGGAGGGGTGCAGGAGCCCTGTTGACGGGCTTGGGAGCGTGGCTGCGAAAGGTGAGTATCGCTGAGTGGGTACCCCGGGCACCAGGCTAGTCGGCCGCGGTAGGCCATGGGCCCATGGGGGGCCGGGATAGAGTAGTGGGCACGGGTGCGCCTGCTTGGTGCGGGGGCCCGGGCGCCATTAGCCGCGTGGGCAGTGTTGTGGGCACGGGTGACCCTCGGAAAGGGGCCCGGGAGGCCGGCCTGCCACGTGTGCGTTTCAGGGGAGGTGCCATGGGGGCACTCCCCAGCGTTAGGGAGCTGGTAGGCTCGGTGGCAGTGTAGTGCCCGGGGGTGCCATAGCGGGAGAATCGGCAGAGGGTCGTGCCTGCCAAAGGGAGCCACGTGTCCCAGCCAGGAGACCGTGTGAGGGCACGGAGAGAGAATTGGGGGGCGAGGCCCGAAATTGTAAGGACACCAACACAGGCGACGGGAATCTGGGTTGTTAGAACCAATAGTTTAAGCGAGAGGCGCTTGTTGAAAGCCCCGGGGTAGTTTAACAGTTAAATGGTTAGGGTAGATTAGGAGATGTACCCCTCCGCACCATCCATCCCCTCGCTGTCGTTGTGGGCCGCTGGACCCACTTGGTGTTAAGATCGCCGAACTCTGGGGAGGCCATTCTGAGGCTTCGTTGGGCCTCGACACAGGACGTTAGCTCTCCCTTGTTCCCCTCTGGGAAGGGAACGTAGGGGTTGGGAGTAGGCTAGGTGACAGAATAGGTTAGCCGAACAAGGACGATAAAGGGGGTTAGGGGACGATTTATAGTGGGGAAGTAAAAATAAAAACAATAAAAAATAAGTTGGGGCTAAATTGGGGTTTGACAAATTAAGGGAGTGGGTATGTACAGTGACAGGCAAAGGCGATAGGTTGGGAGGGAGACAGGTAGGTAGGTCCGAGCCCGCCCTCCAAGTGGCCAGCACCACCGCACTCCCTCCACCAACCTCCACTGAACGGCAAGAGCTGGCCAACTTCATCGGCTGGCCGTGTTTTGCTTCAAGGCGGAGGCCGGCCAACTTCATCGGCAGCTGTTGTTTTGCTGCAAGGCCTGTGCCATCGGCTGGCCGTGTTTGCTTCAAGGCCTGTGCCGGCCAGTTCATCTGCCCGCTATGTTTGCCTGCAGCGGCCTTCTTCTGCGGGCTGTGTTTGCCTGCTCACCTTTGCCATGCCATGCCCACTGCCCATGTTCACCAGCCCCGTTCAATTTTTGCTTTGCCCCCCCTGTTCATTTCCATGTGCGCCAGGATCAAGGCAACAGTTTGCAAGCTGCGAGAACTGCCCTGTTGGCAGCTACAACACGGGCCTGCAGTGGCGGCCCGTGCACCGTGTTTGTGTCCATGCATCCATTCGTTGTGCTCATTGCGTGTGCCACTTGAGCTGGCACGGAGACTGCGTTTGTGCAGCCCATGCACCGTTGTGGTTCACTGCGTTCAGTAAAAAGCGAAGGCCTTGGACTGCGTGTGAGCAGCCAGCCACGTTCCCTGTCACCTGCATTGTTTTGAGCCAGAGACTGCATGCGAGCAGCCTGGCTCCCTGCTAACTGCTTTTCTTTTGCAGAGTTCAGTGATCCTGGGCCATGGTTTAGTGTAAAATTTGTAAGTTAAGGTTAAGATGTACTGTAAATATGAGTGCGCCCCCGGCATGTTTGTCTTAGCGCCGGCAATTTTATTTAAGTCGTCCGTGTGAGTGAGTTTGTTTAGGTAGTTACGCAGCCCTCAGGTTATTTATTTTGGGGACACGAATACCATGAATGTCGCACTCAGGGATCCGAAGGTAAAATGTACTCGGGGAAAACTACACATGATGGCACACGAAAATTTGACGACTCGGGACGAGTCTGTAAAAAGGGAAGGGGGTAGTGTTGTGGTTACCAAATTCGCAAACCACCATTCAGGTCCCTTAGGTGAGGTATCTCGGCAAGTACATGTGTAGTTAGGTCCAAACCCGTTGTCTAGTGGGAATACATGTCATTTATGCGAGCTGCGACTCTTCAGGATAGCCGTTTTTCTTTTACTATCTTTATTTTGGACCAACCGCCATGATTACCACCACAACCACAACATCAACCACCAACCACAACGCCGCTTCACCACAACCGCCACGACCTTCACGTCACACCTCGCAACCGTAGCATCGCCACCGTTCTTGCCCCGCTGTGGGTACCGGTGTTGGACTCGTGCAGGGCGCACGTTGAACAGCGTGTACAAAATCACGGATTTTGTGCTTCAAAAACGGATCAAAAACGACACACGCCCACTTTTTGCCGTCCAATCGGTGGGCGAGGGGCGATTTGGCCCCGCCTCCAGAACGATCGATATATGCAAATTTGTGGATCAAAAAGCCTTCACGCCCACTTTTTCTCGGGCCAATGGGGAGCGAGGTGAAAGGTCAAAGGGAGGGGGTCAAAGGCGAAGCTACGGGGGGATAAAAGGACCGTGTTCGTCAGTCAGAGCAGTGTGGAAGTCTGGAGCCCGAAGCCTGCAGTAGCTGGAGAAGCTGAAGAGAGTCGAACGAGGAGAGCCCAAAGAAGAGTCCAAAGAGGAGAGTCCAGGGGCGGAGAGGCGGCAGCGGCGAAGGCAGACGAGGGGGTGCTCGCGTCGGTGCCAGGAGCTGCACGCCCGAGGAAGGCCGGCAGCGCGACCTGGCCGAGGTGGAGACGCACACCAGGGATAATAAAGATCCTCTATACCCCGAGCATCAGCAACCCCCTCCTGTTTCCCCCCCGCGCTGAGATAGTGCGACCAAGGGGGCCCCTTTCCCACCCCCTGCCAGACACTGTCCGCGAGGCCCGCGGAGTGAGGGGCCATCGCCGCTCCGCGTCTCATCACCAGACGGGTAGGCGCGACCCGGTCTCGGCCTCAGGCCCGCCTCATCCTTGAGGGTATTCTTTCCTTGGTTTTGGGTATGTGTTGTCGGCGCCGTCTGTGAAGTAGAATTGTATAAGTGTTGCCGTGTGCTCGGTAGTCGGTATTAGCTCTGCACTGTGTCTTCGCTTTTATATTTGCTTTTTGTGTAAATGGAATTGTGTTTTCTTTTTTTTTGTGTGCTTTTGGTGGAATTGTATTTGTGTGCTTCCCGTGTGCCGCGAATAAATGTGCTTTATTGTTGAACTGTTCTCCCGCTTCGCTTCGTCTTTTCCCCCATTGAACCCTCATCTTGCTTCACGTAAAGGGTTGGTAGTGGGCTGAGTACGCCCGATAATTAATCGAACCGTCGAGGTTGACGATAACACCGCTCGGTTATTCTGATAGTACGGAACGGGTCGCTTAAGTGGCCCGTGTCCGAAGTCGACCTGCGGCGAGGTGCGATCGCCCGGTCTACCCTCCGCGTGGGTACTTAGGTAGGTCGAATTTGGCGAGCAACCCTATCCCACGCGGGGGCTGATTGGCTCGATCGCGGTGAGACCGAAAGGTCCACCCGTGACTGGTTCCCGGCGTTAGTCCGAGAGGGTCACGACTGGATTGTCCGTCCGGTGGGCGACGTGCCGCGATTCGAGTTACGTGGCCGTTCGCACGCCGGCGGGCGCGAAAACCGCAACAATATATATATATATATATATATATATATATATATATATATATATATATATATATATATATATATATATATATATATATATATATATATATATATATATATATATATATATATATATATATATATATATATATAGAAACCAAGTTTCAGGAAGTTTCGATGAAAACTGCAGGCTGTGAAACAAATGAAACAAAAAATGTCAAAAAATAGGAATGACGTCATAAAAATTGATATGACTTCATAGTGATGCATCATATGTGCGGTAATTCATCTCTGCAAATGCCCTGTTCGATTCCCGCAAACAGAATTCAAAAAGCTTGCCGAGTTACGGAGATAATTTTTTTGGCGATTTCCATGAGCGGAGATATTTTGACGTCACAACTTTTTTTCTCGGAGGAATTTTCAAAATTGAGATGGTAACTGTCTGCGTGGGGTATTTTTACATATATACGCCAAGTTTCAGGAAGTTTCGATGAAAACTGTAGGCTGTGAAACAAAAAAGTCCACAAGAACAACAACGTGAGGAAGACTTCGAGATCCTCCACGAGGATATCAAAAATTTAAGCGAAAATATAGAATACAGAAATGCACGCACGCACACAGAGACCAAGGAAGGCTCCGTTCCACCTTCTGAAACCTGCATATGGAGATACCAACCAACAACAAACACACACACGTCGCAATAATCTCGCAACCTCTTCGTGGTGAAACTAAAAATGCTGTCGATGATATGATACGGTTATGAATCTGGAAGCCATTTGCACACAAACAGACAGCAGTCCCTAAGTTCAGTTATTTCAATAAGTATGTGTATAGTTAGAATGACTGACTGAATCAGTCATTCATCCCCTGTGTTCATCCCCTGTGTCTAAAGGAAATTTAATGTGTGCGCTGTGGGTTTATTTTTTTCGTTAGGTTTTTATCAACGACGACAACAACAACAGCGGACCGTCGCCTCGCTCCACCATCACCATTATGCATGTGGCCTGAGGTGAGTTGGTAGGTGGAGCTACAATCGCCTCAGCTCCGACTCCACCCCAGAAAGGTGGGAGTTGCCCAGCCTACCGTGGGCCTGTCCAATGAGGGACGGCCAGCGAATCACGCAATGCCACCGTCCAATCAGGAGGCGAGGGCGAGAAAAGAAATCCCTCGGACTTCAAGAGAGGCGGAGTGATCGGCGCGTTCTCTCTGGCTGTGCGCGTCTGCCTCGCCTGGTGTGGCCTGATCAAGGAACCTGTTTCGGGCTCGATCGCTGGTCGGCTCGTCATCTCTCACTCGTCCGCCTTCGTGCTGGCTGGCGTCCGGCGCTCTTTCCCTCGTCCCTGGTGCTTGGTGCTGCGTTGTGGCGGTGGGTTCGAGTCCCGCCACCGGACAAGCTCGACCAGACTGCACGAGGCGGACAGGTGCAAGCGTAGGCCCCGGTCCCCCAGCTGAACTATCCTCCTCAGCGGCCGGACTAAATAAAGACCATTGAGATCCATTTCTTTTGGGGTGCGTGTGTGTGTCTGAGTGGGCCCTGTCCTTAAGTAGAATTGCTTAAGCGTTTTCTTTTTGTCGTACATTATTTGCATTTCTTTTATTCGGATAACGCTGCTCTGTGTCTCCCTCCCTTATAAATAAACCCCCAATTGTTAAATGTTCCAGTTCGTTGCCTGTCGTTTCTACAATTGACCCAGCACGGTGTGGGCTTGAGAAATAGTGAGGCCGTTGGGACCGTAAGTTGTCATTGGGTCTGATGGACTCTGGCAATTCCGCTCAGTGACACTGGACTGAGGTCGCGAGAGCGCCCCTGTTCGACAGAGTCCGTTGGTGTCCAGAGAATTGGCGATCACGGTCTTTAAGTGACCTGTGACCTTTCGGAGTTGTCCGAGAGTCACGAGCTAAATTCCGGGTGTTCGGTGGGAGACAGCTCTACTGCTCCACGTCGTGGTCGTTTATCACCACTGGACCCCGGCCCACAAAAATACTCCAGCAAGAAGCTACTGAACGCTGAATTGTCATTGGTCAATACATTGCGCCGCGTCGGCGATTATCAGAGGCTTCCGCACACGACACGGTGATGTTCGATTGCTGCCAATAACTCGTCGTAAATATTGAACATGGTCAATTTTTTGGCTTGTAGCCGATGCACCTGAAAAACAAGTTGACGACGATCATCAATTGCCGAACATTACACGTTCTCAAAAGCTGTCATTGACAATCTTGTTGCATTGCGTTGGCTGGTGTGTGGCAGCCCTTAAAATGAACGTTAGAAATTTCACCTCCCCCAGGGATTGAGGCGAATTGTCCACTGGGGCAAAGAGAATGGAGAGCAGTGCGGCAAGAGTGCTTGAAGAGTGGTCAGAGAGAACAGCCCGGCAAGGGAGACAGCATGAAGAGCGGCAAGAGAGCTGGAAGGGCGAAGACACAAGAAAGTGAATAGCACGTGCAAAAGCTCTAATTCCCGGCTCTGACTCCAACAGGCTGTCAGCTCCACTCCCTCCTGATCCTCCTGAGCTACCCCTTTTATCACCTCTGCCATGGCTTTGCCTACAATGCCTGAGTATCCCTCCTCCCAGACAGGCTGTGCCACTCATGCGGTACATAGTTACCACCGCATTGCTATCACAGAGGCTGACTGGTGTCATAGCACTTCTTGATCCATCTCAGGCTATGGGGAAGTCTTAAAAGGTGCACACGGGATGCAAACACGTCAATAATCCCCTCTTGTACCACCCCATCCTTACCCTGCCTGGCTGCCTTGCCTGGTTCACAGGAAGAACAAAAACAAAAGATGGTATTCATAGACGACTTTCCCCACACAGTCTTGAAAAGGACTTGGTGTGAGCCAACTTTTCTGGTGGCAAATTTGTAATTTTAAATTCGAATCAAATGGATGACCAAATAAAATATGTACTGCATTAGAGTCATCAGAAGGAACCTGAACAAGGAAAAAGCAAAGATGAGGTCATCAGGAGGAACCTGGATAGGACTCGGGTTTCAACTGCTACTCCTCCACCTTCAAACCCATCCAAACGCAGCCAAGTGAGCCTTATTCCAAAAAATAAAAAAGAATGCAGATTACAAAAAAAATTAAGAATTCTGGCTGCCAGACCATGCGTCTGATCAGGTTGAAATTTATAACATACGTGTATTCTCCACCATTACGAGATCATAATTTCGAAGTTTCACAATGATCGATACAGCGGTTCACGAGAGAAAATTTAAAAATATATTTTCCTTCAATCCAATGTGGCGACCAAACCATGTGACCTATCAATTATTCATGAACACCCTGGTATCCCCAAGGCTGTGGGAATGTGCGTGTGAAGTTTCCCCTCGATCTGTCAAGCCGTTCTGCAGAAGACGGTTTTTAAAGGTTTTCGGGTAAGTCCAATGTCGCTTGCAAACCATGTGACCAATGACATCATAAATGGGAACTTTTTGTTCCTCATGAATAGGTGGTTGTACCTCGAAAGTTTCTCCTCAATCTGTTCAGCCATTTCAGAGATTTTTGAAGTTTTTTAAAAAAAACAATGGCTGCCAGAACCACATGACCGATGTTGTTTTACATTTTTTTCTGTTGACCAAATTATTCCTGGATGACCCTCAAAAAATTTTCATGTTGAACGGATATAGTGTTCTACGTATACAATTATGACGTCATCACAAAGGCACCGATGACATCATTAAAAAAAAATCACTTATTCAGCACAAGGAGCGCTTGACATGTGCAGAGTTTCAATTTTTTCAATGGAGCGGTTTCGGAGAAAGAGGTCCAACGTTCCTCCTTTTATCCCAACGTGGCAGCCACACCATGTGACCAATGACCGAATAATTATCATTTCAACATTTTACATGAGTATTTGCACCTATGGTGAAAATTCGTGTCAATCCGACAATCGGTTCCAGAGAAAATGGAATCACAAAATGCACATACGTACGCATGTACGGGACCGATCACTTTACCCCGCTTTTCGCTTCACGATGATGGGCGAGCTCGCCTTAATGACTGGATGGCACCAATATAAACACTTCAAAGAGGCAGTCCTTCATTGGTCATCATCACCATAATAATTCATAATGTGTTTATCCATATGTTATGGAATATATTCTGTTGGAAGGTGGATTCTACCGAAACCATTTTGCAATCTTGGAAGGGGTGGACTCCATGGCCCGCCCTGGGAGTAATTGGTCTGCAGTCCGGAAGCCAAAGCACAGGGTCTTCACCTTTCCCAGCAAAGACAAGTTGGTGGACTTGTCGGCCTCTGCAACTTTAATCTCTTCTGCAATAAACTTTAAATCCCCAGCCCTCTCCTATCCCATGTTCTGCCAGTGACTTATTTTTGTTACCCTCTCAAAGTCGAGGCTTTCTACTCACTACCACTCCCTTGACCCCATTTTCTCTCATCTCTGGAATTGCCTCGCTCACTCAGTCTCGTCCTATTTTCCACTTTCGTTGTCTTTGAGTTGATGGTGCATTAAAGGGAAACTGTCCTGTTCCCAGTGCTTGCATACATTGGCATTGTGCAAGCACTGTGTTGACACATCCTTCATTTATTACTGCATGCTCGGAGTGAGGCCGAGCCATGATGCACTGGCACAAATATGTTTTTTTTGTTTTGCTACTCTGGGTTCTTTAACATCCATGACCTAAATGCAAATAGGTCAGCTGGATTTATGTTCTCCCAGCATAATCCTTGCCAATAAACTGTTTTGGCAGCACAAACGCTCTGTCAAGGGTAGAGTACATCTCAGATCATGAAAGATGGAGTGTTCTGAGATGCAGCTCCTCCTGTTGGTACTATTAAAGAATAACAGTTTTCTTTGGTTTCGATTGCCGTTTTGATTACACAGTGGAACTGGACGGGCACTTGATACAGCGCATACCACCACGTCATACCTGACCCACGAGAACATATCGGACCCAATACATTTTTCAAATATCATGCTATACAGTACTATATCGATTTTTGGCCCGATCTCTCAATAGCGAAGAATCACTTAAAACATTCCAGTAGTCAGATCCGGATTTGGATCTTCACCAAAATTGAAGCAATTTGTCGTGGTCACACACCTAACCTGTCCACCAAGTTTCGTCCGAATTCGTCCACAACTTTTTGCGATGTCGTGCTCGATATCGGTTTGGCCCGATCTCTTAATGGTGAAGAATCACTTAAAAAATTATCAGATCCGGATCCAGATCTTCACCAATATTGAATCAGTTCTTCCCTGTGACACACCCAACGTGTCGACCAAGTTTCATCCGAATCCGTCCAAACTTTTTGAGGTTTCGTACTATATAACGTGTTTGGCCCGATCTCTCAATGGTGAAGAATCACTGAAAAAAATAATTGCAGTCGGATCCGGATCTGGATCTTCCCAAAATCTAATCAGTTCGTCTTCGTCACACACCCAATAGTAGAGTTCCCACAATCGGGTCTCGTGACCGCTTTTCCGGGACCAAGGTTTGAAGGTTGATTGAAGTCAATTTGAAGGTGCCGATTAAAATGAGCTGGGGTGAACCTCGTGAAAATGTGGGCTGACTTGTCCAGACTCGAAAATTCAAAATGGCCGCCACACGGCTTCCAGAATATTAAAAAAAAATCTTTGGTTCTCCATGTCCGATTTTTATGATTTTTGGGTCTAAACATATGTTTTAAGGTCAAATATTTCATTTATCAGCATAATATCTTTAAAAGTAAGAATTAGAATTAAAAAAAAGCTTTTTAAATCATTTTTGCAGAAAAATCCTCGACGGCCGCAAGCTGACTGCAACGAAGAACACCAGGAAGACACCCTGAATAGTTATGATGCATAGGTTTTAAGTAAACTGCAATGTTACTATGTTTTAACACACTTTCATTTTATTACAGAGATCCTTGAATGAGTCGTAGCCATGTCGTCCAAGGGAAAAGGTAAAAAAAAAGGAGACATGAGGAGAGTGAAGAAAGCCACAAGTGCATCCTCTGTGGTGAGCATTGCGATGAAAACAAATCCAATACTACCCCTGAATCATGGGACAATCTGAAGACTTTAGCACAGCAATGGCATCATCCAGATAGGTTTGGAACAGAATACGACACCATGAATTGGGATGCTGGACCACAAAACATGTTCTTTCATAAAATTTGCAAGATTACATTTTCTGGTAAACGTCATATACAGCTGGCAATGAAGAGACGAGACAAAAGTTTGGCAGCTGAGGAGATACTCCAAGAACAAAGTAGCCGTTCTGCTCACTGTTCTGTGGAGCGACCCCAGAGACCATCTCGAGCAGCAAGTGGGGTGATACATGACAAAAACTGTTGCGTATGGTGCATGAAGCCGGAAGATGAAAAACACCCCACCAGGGACAGATGGCATATTATGCAAACGATGGATGCCTGGTATGCATTCAAGGCACATACAGTGTACTTCCAAGACATCAGGATGCGTGATCGCATCTTACCGATTATATATAGATGCAATACCAGATCCCTTTGCAGCAGAAATCCGCTATCACCGGTCCTGCTGGAAGAAGTACGTGTCACCATCAAAAAGCAGTGAAGATGGTCAGCTCCATGTACAAGATATTCGTCTTTCTGAAGTACGAGAGATGTTCTTCAAACATGTACGCTTGTTTGTGTTCGAAGAGCATGAGTTGCGAACTCAACAGAGTCTGCTGTCTGATTATAAGGCTTACTGAGAAACTTTGGTTTTGACCCCAGTGGCAAGAAGTCAAGCAACATCAAGGAAATGCTTCAGAAAGGATTTGGTGAAAACATTGGCTTTCATGACTGCCATCGAAAAAATGAAAGTACACTAGCATATGATACATCAGCTGGTGACAGCTACACTGAAGTAGCCATTTATTCATTGGGTGTCAGTGATGATCAGCTGCTCAACAATGTTGCCAGACGCATGAAAGATGCTCTTGCTAGTATTCCTGAAATGGCATGGCCACAAAGTGTCGAGGAATTGGAGACACCACAGGACCCAAATGACATGCTTTTGAAGTTTCTGACATGGTTGAAAACCCCACAGAAGCAGAACTTTGAAGAAAGCAGCAGAGATCCTGTGGTTCATGCATTTGCCTCGCTGCTTTTGTCATACATCACAGGAAAAAGCTCTGCATTTCAAACACAGCTGTCAGTGACACTGCATGGACTGACCCAAAGTCGAGAGATTCTGGACATCCTCAAAAAAGTTCTCCCTCGGAATCAGCTATAAATCTGTTCTTCAACTCTATGATTCATGGGCAAAGCATGACCTTGAAAAAAAATGATGTATGTCCAGTAGAGCTTGCAGAGAATATTCCTGGAATTGGCATTCTTGACAATGACGACTTCTGTGAAGACACACTGACAGGCGCTGATACGTCACACCGCACCAATGTTATGTTTGTGCAACCTCAGAACCTGGAAGTAACTCTACCAGATGCAGAAAGAGACATGCGACCACTGCCCACAAGTTCACAAGACCTGAAACGTTTGTGCCTGGAGCAACATGTTGTTCAGCCCTATAAAACAGTGAAACGTGGACAACCAGCTCCTCGTCCAGAGATTGATATTAGTTGTCAGAACACAGATGTACAGAGACAGAGGGGTGTCATCCATGCTTTGGTGCGTCGTGCAGATGACCAAGCAAACATGCCTGCTGATGAACAAATAACTGGTGCATTTGGTGGGTTTCAGGTTACTGTGTAGCAACATGTGAAAAAGAGCAAACCATACTATTTCTTAACATTTCCTCAGCCTCCACACAAATCTGTAGTCCACGAAGTGATGTGCAGGATGGTTGCTGCAGCTGAGAAAAAAAGAATGCCCTTTCTTTTGCGAGTTGGTGATCAACCAGTTTATGGACTTATGGTGCAACTGAGTAATGAAAATCCTGAAGCCTTCAAAGACATTGTGCCATTTCTTGGGCCTTTCCACACACAGTGCTCATTCACGTCTGCCATTTTTAAACGGTTTGATGGTTCTGGCTTGTCTGACATACTGGTTGCTGCACAGGCCATTGCTGAAGGTTCAGTAGAGAAGGCACTACGTGGGAAACACTACAAACGTAACATCAGATGTCTTCGGTTGATGTATGAAGCTCTGAGTCGACGGATGATCAGAGAAGGCATGCAGGATGGGGTGTCCCTGTCTGAAAATACAAAGGAGAAGATTGCCATACTTCAGGAATCCTCCACAACTCCAGAGCAAAAGCAGGAAGTCTACTCAGAGTTGGAATCTCACCCAGATATTGTGTCCTCCATGGAACAAGTGTTCCAGAGCGCCGAGTCATCTAACAGTTCCATGGTTAAGTGTTGGTTGAGTTTCATGTCCATGGTAGAAGTTCTGATGCTGAATATCCATGCAGTGAAAACAAGGAACTGGGATGAATTCAAGGCTTCATTGCGAATGATGATGCCATGGCTCCATATCTACGACAATGACCGGTATATGCTCGCTGGCTTGTGGAATTCTGGCTTGAAGTAAGTAGTCTTCCTGAGGAAAAGGCCAGATACCGACGAGATGGATTGTTTGCACAATCAATGACTGGCAGGCCATATTCGTGTTTGCCTCGAGACCTCTGGATTGAAATGACAATGAACAAAGGTTCCAAGATGAAGGCTGGATGGCTGAAAATTCTGCGGAATGAGAAGATGCTGTGAACGACTACGAGGAACATGAACTCAGTCAACAGAGTAAGGGCAGCTCTTCACACATTGGCACAGATGAAGACCTCTGCTCTGAAGCATATTGAGAATACCCGCAGTCGTCTGAAGATTGACGAACAGGTTGTCCAAGACTGAGACAGTTGCATCACTGAGTTTGACTGTGACCCATTTGACTTGAATAAACCACAACTGAGAGCTCTGGTATCCGGTGTTGTCGCCTCAGGTGACCTGGTACGTGATTTTGAAAGTGCTTACGAAGATGATGAAACAAGAGTGACTCAATTCTTCAGAGAACGAATGTTTTCACAGAAGACACCATTTGATGCTACAATACACAGATGTTCAAGATACACTTTCAGCAAACCTTCTGTAACTAGGGATTCAGTCTCAGGCAAAGTGACAAAGACAGATGCTATGGAAAACAGAGCAATGGCATCGTTAATTTGGCTGGCAGAATCTGGTGAAGAGAAGTCCACTCTCGCACACATGATGGAATTTCGCGTGACAGATGAGTGTTAACCCAAATTTAACATCAACGGTACCATGAAGAAAGTGCAAAAATCAGTTAGTTGAGAAATTAAACATGCAGCCTGTCGAACCTTTTCCAGATCAGTACATTGCCCGAGTCGATATGGGTTTCCTGTAGAGATTCGTGACCCCAACTGCAGAAGATCGTGAGAAAGCTGATGGGTCTGCCCTCACGTGGGGAGATTATGCTGAAAAGCTTTTTTCCGTTATTTGCAGAAGGCATCCAAATGCAAGCCAGATTGTTTTTGTAAATGATGCCGATGGTGTGGAAAACTCCATCAAAGACAGTGAGCATGAGCGTCGTAAATCCACGACAGCACATTGAGATGGGTCCAGAAATGTGTACATGAAAACATCAGATCGGTTTCCTGCCACAAAGAACTTCCAGGTGCTGTTCAGCAATCAGGGAAACAAACAAAGGCTGCAAAAGTTTCTAAAGGATGAGTTCATCAAGCTTGTAAAGAATCATAGAGAAATTGACTTTGTGTACTCCATCAGGCAAAATTGTTGGAACATCTCCTCCGGAGAAAGGATGGAAGAATTTAAATGTAGTCACATTGAGGCGGACACAATGTTGATCTTCATCTACTCGCAAATCCGAAAAGAAGGAAAAATGGAGACAGTTGTGATTGATGCCGAGGACACAGATGTAGTGATTCTTTCTGCATATGTTGCACATCAACTGGAGGGCACCCTTGCTATCAAACAGAAAGACAAAATCATCAGCTGCAGAGACCTTTGCTCTGATGATGTAGCTGAAATATTAATCCCATTACACATCCATAGTGGATCTGTTACAACATCTGGCTTCCATGGACATGGGAAAAAAACAGTTTATGAAAAAGGAACAGGAACTCAGGAGGCACGTAATCTTTTGAAAGATGTTGGCAAAACACTTCCAGTGACACAAGAGGTGCTTCAGCAAATGGCCATCTTCACTATTAGACTCATCTATAATGACACAATCAGCAAAACGTGAAGTGAATCCAGAGCACGGAAGTGGGGTCAGATGGAAAACAAGTCCACGTCCGCATCCCACCAGATCCAGATTCTCACAATCTGCATGTGACGCGAGTTAACTACCAAGTTTACATTCAACTAAACAATGACAAGCCGGATGCACCCCCAAATCCCACCAACCATGGATGGACAATGAAAGACGGTAGATGTGTGTCAGTGAGGTCCCCATGATGCACTCCCAAGAAGTATACATGACTTGGTTGAACAAGAACAGACATTGTTGCACGATGATGAGGCTGAAAGTAATGATGAAGTTTGTGACTCTGGAGCCAGCGACTCAGATAGTGACTGAAGGATTACATGTATGTGTTTCAATGGAGATCTCATTTAATTTCATTCACAACTGTAAAAACATTGCCACAGTCAAAATATAAGAGATGTCAATATTATTTTATTATGACTGTCTTCGATAAAAGACAGTTTGGACAGAACATCAAACTTTGGTCAATGCAAATTTCAAGAATACTTACCGGGAAAGTGTCAATTGCCGGGAATTCAGATAATTCATGTTTTATTTCATTTTTCCATTGAAACACTGTTGCTCTCCAGACAAAATGAAGGAATGTTGATATTCTTTCATCATATTACTGTTCAAGATAAAGTACAGGAGGGATATACAAAAGAATGGTATAACCTTCCTGAACAGTGTAAAAGTTGATAAATTGATATTATGTACACATCATGTTCTGAAAATAAAGAAAATGATTGTGTCCTTCTCTTCTTGTCTCAATTTGTTGTGCAATCCCACATATAAACAAACATTTACTTGCATGAAAAGATTCACTGCCAATAATATTATAAGAAGAAAATTGATTTTTTACTATTTTCCAGATGTGACTCGACAACAATCTTGGATTTGGCCCCCGAAAAGTTATATGTCATATTTTTTGACTTAACCCTGAAATATAACAATCTGTAATGGTAATATATGACATCCTTGACCTTCAAAACATATTTTGACCCAAAAATCAGAAAAATCGGACATGCAGAACCAAAGATATGCAATTTTTGATATACTGGAAGTAGCATGGTGGCCATTTTGAATTTTCACATCTGGCCGAGTTTGCCCACATTTTCATGAGGTTCACACCAGCTCATTTTAATCAGCACCCTAAAATTGACTAAAATCAACCTTCAAACCTTGGTCCTGGAAAAACGGTCACGGGACCCTATTGTGGGACCTCTACGACAACCTGTCTACAAAATTTCATCTAGATTCATCCACAACCTTTGGCGATATCCTGCACACAAACAAGCAAACAGACAAATAAGATGTTGTGCAGAGCACTAAGCTTGCAAGATCCATAAAACAAATTTGATTTAAAAAGTAATTGGTGGTTGAATTCAATAACCAAATCTGCAACTCCTATTCAAATTTCAAGTCAATTGGATGAAAATTGACATTTTGAGAAATCTGGCCTATGTTGACGTTTTGGCCGATGTGGAACTCATGGTCCATGTTGACCTCAAAAATAAATGGCTGGTTAAATTCCATGACCTGAACAAAATCCTCTTCAAATTTCAAGTCAATCGGATGAAAATTGAGGATTTTAGAAATACTGCCTTAGTTGTTCACATTGGGTTGATGTTGACCTTTTGGTCTTTGTTGACCTCAAATATAATTCACTGGTTGAATACAGTGACCGGCAATATAACTCCTTTTCAAATTAAATCGGATGAAAATTGAGGATTTTAGAAATCACACCGAAGTTGTTGACCTTTGGTTTATGCTGACCTTGTGACCTCAGAAAAAATAGTCTTCTTCCTCATGACAAACTCGACCAGATGGTGAAATTTCGTCAATATCGGTTTGAAATTGTGACCTGCAGGCGATCAACAGACAAACAAACAGACAGACAGGCAGACAGGCAGACAGGCAGACAGACAGACGGACAGACGGACAGACGGAATATCAAAATCGACTGACAAATATACTTGAAAAATCTTCGATATTGCAAGTAACAAGAAGAAGACGTCATGCAAAGCACAATACTTGCAAAATCCATCAAACAAATTTGACCTCAAATATAATTGGTGCTTGAATTCAATGACCAAATATGCAACTCCTCTTCAAATTTCAAGTCTATCGGATGAAAATAGACAATTTTAAAAATGGGCCTTTATCTTGACCCTTTGGCCACAAACAGAATCACACAAAATACTGAAAAAATGTTCGATTTTGCAAGTTAAAAACAAACAGACAGAAAGGAGTGAAAACATAACCTCCTTCACTTTCGGTGGCAGCCAATGACATCGGCCATTATAAAGCTTTCATTGTTCGTGTGAGAAAACTCCACAGATATTTGAAGACTCGATAGCTCAGCGCACTGTCACTGTGCAAGTGATGACGTCCTTGGGTTTGAGTCCTGGGTTTAGACAGAATTGTTTCATACTCACCCCATGCAGGAATTTATTCCTGTATATTAAAATTTTTAAAGCTGTGCAGTGACCATGTTGTCACTGAACTACGCCCTCAAACTTTAGTGAAATCGGACCAAACTTCTGGGCTGCACCAAGCTCTCCCGTGTGTATGTCCTTAGGGTATTAAAAAAAAAAGTTTTTGAAATGAATAAGTTTGTTTTTAAAACTGAAACCTTAAGCTTCAATTGCTTTCAAAAATGTAATATCATGAATATTACAAATACATTTGAATAAAAGAAATGTTTGTATTGTGGCGGTTTTGAGAAACCGCTCTTGAAAATGTGCACTTACGACATGTAGATCCTTCAGCGTAGTTATTTCCGTAATAAATGTTGAGAATTGTCGCTTATCTTTGGATGGGTCAGTAGGATCCAAACTGCGTTAGAACAGATAGATTATGATTCACCCCCGATTTTTCTTTTGCACATTGAAGGTTGTCGGCAAGGCATTGGCAGACATTTGATGCGGGCGTGTGCCGAACCACCTTCCTTCCATTCAGGTCAGGTCAGGTCAGGTCAGGTATGGGAGCATGCACCGGACAGAGCGTCGCAGCGTCCACTTTCTGCCGGTACACCAGGAGCCTCTGTCGGGCCATCCCCCAGGCAAATGCCTGGCCCACCCCATCTCCTTGAGATCATAATCAACGTGCTGCAACCATGAGGCACATGGCCAGCCCATTGGCCTCCTCCACTCATGATGCTCCCTCGCTGAGAGAATCTGGTGAGCAGGATCAGAATCAGGAAAATGAGCCACATGTCCATGCAGCCGCAGCTGATACTCACCCACGATGCAGGTAACAAATCTCATTTGAGTCTCTCTCAGCAACCGCTTATTGGGCACAAAGTCCGACTCGCGATAGCCAAAGATTCTCCGAAGAGAGTGGTAACAAAGGAATTAAGTCGCCGTCTCAGATCCCTGGTCAGAGTCCAAGTCTCACATCCATAGAGCAAGACTGCATAGCAAGCACCAAGGACCTCGATGCGGGCTTTCGTCCTCCTGCATAGGCACCGGCAGCGCAACACCCCATGATCCAATGAATCCATGACTCCCCACGCCTGACCCAAATGTCAACTGACCTCTGGCTCACAGCCAGCAAAGACATGAATATTACTGCCAAGGTAAGTGAATCTCTCTGTGACCTCAACATCCTTGCCACAAACAGGTACAGACAGGATACTCGCATTCAAGGATGTCAATGAAAGCCTGGATGTTACTTTTGACCCAGGAAACCCGTATTCTCAGTGGCTCCGACTCCTCCTTCAGCACCCCGCGGGCCCCCAAAAGGATGTCTATGGTACCTGCAAAGATGACTGCATCATGTGGGAAATCAAGGTCAGAGATCTTGACATTCCCAAATGATGCACCGCAGTTTGATCTCTCAGACGTCCTCTGCAGAAGCCAGTCCATACAGGTGCTGAAAAGTTTGAGGGACAAAATACACCCCTGATGAATTCCAGTAACAACAAGAAATAAGTCAGAGATGGAATCACCACATCTCACAGCACCCTCAGTTCCAGAGTATAGTTCAGACATCAAATTGATCCCTTTTGGTGGCACCCCACGAAGACCAAGAATCACACAGAGGGCATCCTGATTCACTGAATCAAACACATTACAGAGATCAAAAATTACCCCCGTGTGGGGGTGACGGTCATCTCTATAATACCACAAGTTCTCAATGTTCAGTTCAGGTAATCGCAAAACAGTCCAAAATGACCGTTTAGAGTGAAATAGTTCACAGAGATACACAAGGATAATACTACTCATGACATTAAATTAATAAATATGTATTGTTCATTTTGTACCCGGATTAACACATCAGAATCACCAGTCAGTGCAACACGTGGTTTTCCGGTCCGTCCACTCTCTGGGGACATTTCACTTCCGGTTGGAGAAAAAAAAAACGAAAAATAGGCTTTGTTCTCGGAGATTATGGTAATCCTGTCGATAATTATTCTTCACTGATTATAATGCAACTTTCAGAATGAAAATTGGTCAAGTATCTACACAGATATTGAGGTTTGAAAAATCGTTAGAGCGAGCAAATTCATAAATTATTAATTCCACAGAAGTTTCGTGACACTGCACAAAGTAACATGTCAGGTATGAAAAAACATTTTGTATGCCAGATTCATTAATTATTATTAATTCATTATGGAATGTACTCATTGATATATTAATCAGAAAGCCCAAAGCATGTAGCATAATTTATCAATTCCACAAAAGAAGGTGGATCACATCATCCAGAATCCGTGGCTTCGCCCCACAGCCTGCAGCCCTATGTCTGCCGGTGATTATGTTGGATATCGGCACGATCGAGAGGAGCCTGCGAATTATCCCTGCTGATGCACTGAATTGATGCAATCGTTCAGCCAGAATATTCGTTGTCAAGACGTTGCGTGATTAAATCACCAATACAGTCACTCGAATTTATACCGCCGACATACTTTGTAACAATCACCTTCACCCCAGAAACCACAGTCAATCTGAACCACGCTGGCCACTGTTCAGATGCCATGACCTGACCGGACTGTTGCGCAGTTCTACTACTCAGTTTGGTGAAAGATGAGTCGGCATTTTGGCGCATGCGCACGAAATTATATTTTGAAAATAAATGCCAACATTTACATTTCGGGTTTTGAAACTTTTGCACCTTCAGCGGAAAATGGATAAATATAAAAGGCTAAAAATATGTTTTATATTTATATTTCATTTCTCCTTCTTTGCGAATCGCAACGGCGTTTTTGGCCATCTTCCAGATCACACGACGATCAAACGGGAAAGAAATTCAAAAATCTGTCCGGTTAAATACAAGATATTATTTTTTACAATCATAATCAATAAACAGTTGCCGAATATCTTGTAGAATGGCAGACTGGACAGGTTTTGAAAATGGCGATTTTTATAACTTCGTGACCTCGTCCCTGACCTTGAACCCGGACAAAAGTTATATCGTTGTGCAAAACTCATCGACCTCTACCCACATACTAAGTTTCATCAAGATCGGAAAGAAAAAGTTGACGGACGTATGTACGGACATTTGGTCTGGCTTTATTAGGTCATCGCGGTCAAGATGACCTAAAAATGGCTGCAAGCAGCCCCTGCCAAAACTCTCGTCTGTGTTCATTGAGGACCCGAAGAACAAGGATAGTGTCAACCGTTGACCTCTTTGGTGAAAAGCCTGACTGCTATGGACGCTGGTGCTCAAGCAGATGGTGATGAACCCGATCAAGAATTATCCGAGCAAAGACCTTGCCCGGCACTGAGAGCAGCGTCATCCCCCGGGAGTTGTTGCAGTCCTGGCGATCACCCTTCCCTTTCCAACGAGGGACAACAAGGCTGCTCTTCCAGTCAGTTGGGATGATGCCTGTGTTCCAGGCAGAACACAGAACTGCAAGCAACGAATCTGGAGCAGCATTTCCACCAGCCTTGAGAAGTTCAGCATGGATGCCACAGATCCCAGGAGCTTTACCCCATTTCAACTGGTTCACCACAGCCTGTACTTCCACAAAAGAAGGTGGATCACATTTGATTGGATGGTCAGCAATAGCGATGGTAACACCCTGACATCCAACTCAATAGCTGGTGAATCAGTCTGGTACAGCCGCTCAAAGTAACCGTCCCAGTGTGCCTTCACTTTGGACTCCTCTGCTCTAATTGCAGCACACCAAGGGACGGGCTTGAAGGAACGCAATGTGCGAATTCCCCTGTAAGCAGGACGAGAATCACTTGACCACAGGTGTACTCTACCCCCTCACATCGGCCTCCCCTCAGCGTACGTACAGTTTTACGCTTCAGTTTCCCTGAATACCTCTGCTCTGCTATTCAGCCTGGCCCTGCAACTCTGGTTAATGGTGGACAGTATCCCTTGAGAGACAAAATTCTTCTTCACCTGACGATGAGATCCAAGACATCCACCAGCAGCATCAAGGACGGTGATCTTGAAGGCACTTCACAACTCTTCAGGATTCCCCAAAGCACCTCGACCCTCCAAATCCACACTCAGCCTGTTCGGAAACGCCTCAGCTACCCTCTCATCCTTGAGCCTGCCAAAATCCAGCCAAGGCTGAGCTTATACCATTCTCCTGGATTTAAGCTGAAACTTCAGAGTTGTGACAACAAGCCTGTGGTCAGCATTGAGAAACTGAGCACTCTGGTAGTCCCTGCAGTTCTGGACCATCCTTCAGTGACGATCAACGAGCATATGGTCAATCTCGTTTGCCACACCAGCAGCGTTGGAATTCCAAATCCAGCGATGAGCCTGTGGGGGCTGAAACCATGAATCAGCCACTTGAAGTCCATGACCTCTTGCAAAGTCAAGGAATTTTGTGCTATTCTGGTTAACAGTTCCAGACCCATGAGGACTAACAAAAAATGTCTCATAACCATCGCTTTCAGTTGCAGTTGATGCATTGAAATCCCCAAGACTCGAAGAGTATCTCGCCTCGGGCACTGATCAACCACAGACTCGAGCGTGGCATAGAATGCATCCTTCATGGTGAGATCACTCGCCCCAGTCGGAGCAAAGACAGAGACCATGGAAATGACACTCAAGGAGTGACGAATCGTTAGTCTCATAATATGCTCATTAACCGGTGTTACCTCAATTTTCATTGGATTTAACTTAATGGACACAAATTCAGCAACTCCTTGGGCTTGGAAACCATCAGAGTGACCAGACTAATAGTTGGTGCAACCACCCACCATGATGTCGCCGCAATCCGGTCTTTGAACCTCAGAGTGTGCTGTAATACCGATGTTCAAACGCTTGACCTCAGATGATAACAGACAGGTGATCATCCTCTCTTCAGGATTGGACATTCCAGGCACCCACCGCAAGGGACCGTCTCAGGTTAACACAAGGAGATCGCCGTCTAGTGGACGACACCTCAGCACCACCCCGACACACACCACCACAATCTGACCCGGTAATGTTACCCCATGGTTTCCCTCCTCTCATCAAAGATTGGGAATCCCGAAGGCTTTGCCCCAATCCAGTCATCCGGTGAGTTTCCCTGATGGAGGACAGCGACACAGGAGGTAATCCCACGGAGTGGATCGTCACATTTCTTGTCTTCTCTCTCAGATTGGACAAGATTTCTTCTCTTCAGATTGGATTCCTTACATTCCCTTCATCGTTCGTTTCCTCTCTCTCTCCTCACACCACAAGTAAGTACACACACTTTTATTTAATACACACTGTGGTTTGACTCGATCTCTTCCTTCACACGTCAAGCAATCAAGACATGAAGTTCACTTACAGAACCTCAAACTTGCTCCCTCTCAAGGAGATCCCTCATCCCACAACCCTCAACCATTCACCCCATCAGAAACCTTCATGATGGCGATCACGTGACCGGACGATGTTTAGTCAGCATTGACCTGAGAGGAATCGGTTCTGTTCGTTTCCCCAAGATCGTTCTTGTTCACCTCAAACCCGCCCAATGCTCGCTCACCTTGAGCGGTGACAAGTGGGGTCCGACTCGAACGACAACCAGAGGTCGTGACTGAGAGGACAAACTTGAGAAACTCGAATGGGCGGGGCGAGGGAGGCGGAACGTTCATCTGTGCGCAGGCCCCGCCCAATGACGGAGGGGGAACATCAATCTGCGCGCAGGCCCCGCCCAATGACGGAGGGGGAACATCAATCTGTGCGCAGGCCCCGCCCAAATTTTCTCGAAGATTTTGAATTTACGTGAACAATGTTGAGGAAATCTCAATATGAACAAAAACAAAATTAATCCTTCTTCAACATCACGTGATTTGTCATAACATACAATAACATCCGGTTCAATCAAAGGTCATCACGTTCATTTCAGATGTTAATGTCACGATGATGTTTTCAAGGATTCAACAACAGCCAAATATTAACTGTTTATTACAGATGATGAAAACAAATACGTCATAACGTGGGAAGAAGGATGTGCCGACAACTCACGACTCGACCCACGTCCGCCATTCTGACCCAGCCCACCAGATTCCTCCCACATCTGACGTCACATCCTGTGACGTATTTATGTATTGTATATTTACATTGTACATTGTATATTTACATAATAACAGTCAAAATTACCGATAACAACACAGGAAGTGAATCCATGTCGTTCACACATTATTTATTAAAATACACAGTTTGGTGTTAAAATCAATTCTTCATCGAGATTTCGTGAGTGTGACGTGTGAGTGTTAATTATGGTTTTGTTTTCCAAGATAAAATGTGTTTATTTCATTTATCACTCGTTTTGGGATTCAAATGATATTATGTGTGTGATGTTAAAACCGAATGTGACAGTTGATCTGTCGATGACGTCACAGCCATTTGTCAACATCCGGGATCTCAATATTTGGCATGACGTCACTGATCATATTCCGTCCATATAACTTTTTGGGATATCGTGCCATATATCGTTTTTACCCCATCCCTGAATTGTGAAGAATCGGTGAAAAATTAAAATAAATTCTCCTCTCTGTATCTGGAACCGATCAATTCGTCGTCGTCAAACACCGAACCTCAACGTCACAGAGGTTGTGTGACGTCTCAATGATCATTCCAACGTTCGGGAACAGACAAGGTGGAGAGGTGATGGATGTGAAGCGTCAGTTGGAGGATCGAGCATCGACGAACAGGACAGAGATGTGGATTGTTACGGTGATCTTGGTGTTGTTCGTCCTTGGTGGGACATGGCGACCTCCGCTGCAGGTAAGTGGGGATTGTAAGGGATGGTGGAGTCGGGAAGGGACACAACACGGAAGGAGTGAGTTTATCAGGAGTTTGTGTGGTTTGATGTTAGAGAGAACAGGGGGTGTATTGTGAGTTTGTAACATCAGCAAGTTGTTCGTGTCCGCACGGGATTCCCCACACAGTACGGATGGAGGAGGGAAAAATACAAATGGCGTCTTGTATCATAGAGTCGGGAAGTTGTAACAATTCACATTTATTATGGGCCGGGGGACAGTAGGACCTCCCTTGCACCCCCTCCCCCCCACCCCGACCCCTCCTCCCACACCCCCCCCGCCCCACACCCCACACCCTCCCCACCCTGATACCAGTGTTCATAGTTGTCCCAAGTCTCAGAAAAATAACTCATTTTCACTCTGCTTTATCTGTTTCCATGGCAACCAATCAAAAATAGACGAATCTCACAAAGATCGGCAAAATGTCAACATCTCTGTCAAATATAAACATAAAATCACAAAGTTGGTGTCAAATTAAAGTTTATACATTTACGTATTAAAATATATTTTGTTTATGCAAATTAGCGTATTTGCATGTAAATTCAATTTGACGAAAACACAAGAATTCCCACAAAAATGCAAGAATTTCCATTTTCTTTACTTGTAATTACCACATGTCAGTTTTTTGTCAAAAAATCGTAACTTAAGTGTTACCAGATACAAGACAGGTTGGCAAAAATTATATTAAAATATTTTTGAATTTTTTTAAGTTGGCTAATTCGCATAAAATACAAAGCACAATGAATCATTCGAAAATCATGCAAAATCAGATTAATCAATAGAATGAATTACCTGGGCCTGATGTACATAACTGTGACTTATGATGTCTGTTGGTGTTTGAGGGAAACACAACTATTTTCTGTTTGAGTAAAAGTAGTGGAAATGATTTTAAATGCATTGATGTGCTCATTCGGATCCGCCATTATGGAAATTCTCATTTTCGTAAATATCTCAACTTCTGGTTCATGGACATTTGTAAATAAGGAATCTACACATGTTTGGAGGGTCAAGGAATAACGTGAACATATTTCCTTTGTTGTCAGAGATGGAGAATAATGTTTGGATAGCTTAATTACATGCAAAAATGGAAACAGCTTTATAAAGCAGAGTGAAGATGAGTTATTTTACTGGGAACATCTTTTTTCTGATACGTGGGAAATATACGTTGGTACTTTTCAAGTGGGATAAATAGGATACATTTGTAATTTTACAGGGAAACTGTAAAGGACATTTTCTGTTTTCTTCTGTGAGTTTGATTCCAATGTTATCGGATCCGAAGATTAAAAACTGTCGTCCTTGTGCACCACAACCAGGATATTTAGAGACCAAATTAAGTTGGCTGCCTTGTTCAGTGGCACTTTTTTGTGTAAGTCTATGATTCCTGGAGTAGCCTTCAAAAAGAGTAGTCCATTGTGTGTTGGTGCCCAGATTAAATCCCATATTTAATCTTCCTTGTCTGCCCTTTAAACGGTTGTGATACCTCATTGCCATGAGGATGTGATGAGGAATATAAAGAGAGTTTGTATTTGGTTGGAAACTGCAGGTTTCGGGATAAGTTTCCCCATTAGGTAAAGTTGGAATTTGTCGCTTCAAGGCAAAAGTTCCTTCATGGTCGTGTAGATGGAGGAATCTTCATGGTCGTGTTGATGGAGGAATCTTCATGGTCGTGTTGATGGAGGAACTTTCATGGTCGTGTAGATGGAGGAATCTTCACGGTCGTGTAGATGGAGGAATCTTCACGGTCATGTCGATGGAGGAATCTTCACGGTCGTGTCGATGGAGGAATCTTCACGGTCGTGTCGATGGAGGAATCTTCACGGTCGTGTAGATGGAGGAATCTTCACGGTCGTGTAGATGGAGGAATCTTCACGGTCGTGTAGATGGAGGAATCTTCACGGTCGTGTAGATGGAGGAATCTTCACGGTCGTGTAGATGGAGGAATTTTCATGGTGGTGTATATGGAGGAATCTTCATGGTCGTGTCGATGGAGGAATCTTCATGGTCGTGTCGATGGAGGAATCTTCATGGTCGTGTCGATGGAGGAATCTTCATGGTCGTGTCGATGGAGGAATCTTCATGGTCGTGTCGATGGAGGAATCTTCATGGTCGTGTCGATGGAGGAATCTTCATGGTCGTGTCGATGGAGGAATCTTCATGGTCGTGTCGATGGAGGAATCTTCATGGTCGTGTCGATGGAGGAATCTTCATGGTCGTGTAGATGGAGGAATCTTCATGGTCGTGTAGATGGAGGAATCTTCATGGTCGTGTAGATGGAGGAATCTTCATGGTCGTGTAGATGGAGGAATCTTCATGGTCGTGTAGATGGAGGAATCTTCATGGTCGTGTAGATGGAGGAATCTTCATGGTCATGAAGCTGGAGGAATCTTCATGGTCGTGTTGATGGAGGAATCTTCATGGTCCTGGAGTTGGAGGAATCTTCATCGTCGTGTAGATGGAGGAATCTTCATGGTCATGAAGCTGGAGGAATCTTCATGGTCATGAAGCTGGAGGAATCTTCATGGTCATGAAGCTGGAGGAATCTTCATGGTCGTGGAGATGGAGGAATCTTCATGGTCGTGTAGATGGAGGAATCTTCATGGTCGTGTAGATGGAGGAATCTTCATGGTCATGAAGCTGGAGGAATCTTCATGGTCGTGTTGATGGAGGAATCTTCATGGTCCTGGAGTTGGAGGAATCTTCATGGTCGTGTAGATGGAGGAATCTTCATGGTCATGAAGCTGGAGGAATCTTCATGGTCATGAAGCTGGAGGAATCTTCATGGTCATGAAGCTGGAGGAATCTTCATGGTCATGAAGCTGGAGGAATCTTCATGGTCATGAAGCTGGAGGAATCTTCATGGTCGTGGAGATGGAGGAATCTTCATGGTCGTGTAGATGGAGGAATCTTCATGGTCGTGTAAATGGAGGAATCTTCATGGTCGTGTAAATGGAGGAATCTTCATGGTCGTGTTGATGGAGGAATCTTCATGGAATGCTCTTCTCGTTGGTGGACATGAAAGATCCCAAGGTGTTTCTTGCAAAGACTCGACGAGTTATCGCCAGCATTCTGAACAAATCACAAATTGCTTCCCAAACTCTCTTGTTAAACTGTGCTTGACAAGCATGGTCATGAAACCAATATACCCAGTGTGAGTTCAACACCTTCATCCTGCAGAGGATTGAAAACAGGCTGATGATGATAATGATGATGATGATTATGATGATGATGATGATGATTATAACAGCTGGAAAATATAACCTCCTTTCACCTTCAGTGAAAGCTGTTCACGATTTTGGGTGATCTTGACCTTTGCCGTTTGATCAAAAAAAAAACATTTAATTCTGCTTCTACCTTTTAATTGGTGAACCAATTCAGTAACCCAATATGCTAATTCTTAAAATTTCAGATCAATTGCATGAAAATTAGTGATTTTATGTGATGCTGAACTTTGACCTTTTGACCAAAACATTAATTTATTTTCTCCATATTCTCATGAGAAAGTTATGCTGAAAATTTAATGACAAAGCTCAAATGGTAAATTGGAATTTCAGGTGAATTGCATTAAATTGATGATTTTCGGTGAATTTGACCTTTTCACAAAATTTTTTTTTTCTTCTCCATATTCTAATATTCTAATAATAAAGCTTTCTTGAAAATTTGATTTAAAAATTTCAAATTGTAACAAAGTTACGGACCGGACGCACGCACGCACACACACGTGATTGCAAAACCCCACCTTCCACTGCGTGAGGGACGGGTTAATAGACTTTTCTCCTCTCCCTGCCCTTTTTTCCTTGTCCATAGATTTTCGAGAAAAACGCTGTGGAGGAATCAGTGGTCTCCAAACTTCGTGACGTCGTGTTCGTCACAATTGGCATCTTTTTATTTGTCATCGTAACATCATTTAAACCATCTTCCTGGTTCAATCGACAGAGGAAGCACAAAAAAAAGCTCCACATTCACTGGTAAGGAAGACAAGTGACGTTTTCATCAATGTGATCCTTGCTTCATCCATAAGGGCAGTAAATGTAGAAATGGTCTGTGGAGTCGAAAGGATCGTGGTCGGGGGGGGGGGGGTTGGAGGGGGGTCCTTAGGGTTTTGGTTGTCTTCGGAGTCTGAAAGTTTTTTGGGTGGGTGGTGGGTCTTCAAGGTCATGAGGAGTCTCAAGCACCTGAAGGATTTCAACATATCTTTGAGTTCTCAAGGTCCTTGGGGATCTTAGGGGTCTTTGAGAGTACAAAGGGGTCTTCAGGTGTCAAGGGGTTTAAAGGTAGCGAGGGGTCTGGAACATGCATGCATGGCTCCTATTATGCAGTGGCCTGCAAAGGTATTCAACCCTCCCAGGTTTCACATGTTGATGCCACCTGAGCTTATTTCTTGATGCTTTCAAATCAAACTTAATATGTCATCTTAACAAACTATTCCGAAGTGATAAAACTAAAAAATGCAGATAAAATGTGAACAAGTCAGATTAACAGAGAAAACTATAAAGGCATTCGGTGGAGCTCATACCTCCACAAGGCTGATTAGTTTATGTTTTGTATCCCATTGATAGGCCAGATCTGGATTCGGACCTCAACTAAAATTTAATTGGCTTCTTCTTATCACATTACCAACTCATCCACCAAATTTTGGCCGAATCCGTGCAAATTTTTGAAATATCACTCTTGTACATCGGTTTTGCCTGATGATTCAACAGTGAAGAATCACTTAAAAATACTCTGATCTGGATCCGGATTAAATCTTCACCAAAATCGAAATGAATACTTCCTCGTTACATACCAAACCTCTCCACCAAGTTTCGTCCAAATTCATCCACAACTTTTTGAGATAACCTTCTATCCGTCGTTTTTGGCCAATCACTCAATGGCGCAGAATCACTTGGAAAACTATTGCATCCAGATCCGGATAGGGATCATCACCAAAATCTAATCATATTGTCCGGATCACATACCCAAGCTCTCCAACAAATTTCGTCCAAATCCGTCAACAACTTTTTGAGATATTTTGTTCATAAACAAACAAACAGATGGGGGTGAAAACATAACCTCCATCCACCTTTGTTGGCATGGGTAATCAGATGATTCTCAGTTGCATAAGCATTCAACCCCTTTGCCCAAGTAACCCTAAATCACTTCAGGAGAAAATTATTGGTTTGAAAGGTTTCAAAATAAGTGCACAGTAATAGGTTTCATGTGCATGTCATCAGTGATTTAACTAAAAAATTAATCTCCTTCACTTATCTCAGGAGTTTTGACGTGCAACTCACTTGGTCAACCAACAAGGCAAACATGAGGATTTATATATGGGGTACTGAGGGGTCTCAGGAGTCTAAAGGGTCCAAAGGTTTCAAAAGTACCTTCCAATAGTACTTGTAATAGACGCAGTCACGGTCCAACTTACATTTAAACATGACATGTTGAAAGTATTTAATCACGTGGGTTAGTCGGTGGACATGCACTTGCTCCATTCTACTGGGTGGACAATAAATAACTGACACATTTATATTTCATGTTGAAATAGAAATTTAATAGAAAATGAGGATATTCATATATATATATATTTAAACAAAACAGCCCTTCCAGGGGAATACTTCAGCTTATTATTACTCCTTGATCCTCAAAATAACACCCTTAAAGTGACCACCATTTTCCTATATGTCTTGACGCACACGAACAGCAATGTTTTGCATCATTTTCCTGAAGGTTTCAAGTGGAATAAAGGTTCGTTCCTCTTCAATTTGCTTCCATAAGTCTTGAATAGTCCTTGCTCTTGTCTGGTAGGCAGTTGATTTAAGGTACCTCCACAAGAAGAAATCAAGCGCTGTTAAATCCAGACTTCTGGCTGGCCATGGAACATCTCCAGATCATGAAATGAGATGATCGAGGAAAAGGTCCTTCAGGAATGACATTGATGCACAAGCAGAATGAGCAGTTGCCCCACCTTGTTGGAACCAGGTTTAACCATCAAATCCCAAGTTCCTTAGTTTTGGAGCAAGAAAGTATCTTATCATTTCTTTGTCGCTCAAGTATCACCGCAACAGTTGCTCCATTGGCAGCTGAAAAATAATATGGCCCAATGACTCCAGCATAAGAAATGCCGCACCACACTGTGACACGTTTGCCATGTAAAGGTTGTTGGTGGAACTGCTCAGGATTTTCTTCCACCCCGAATCGAGTGTTCTGCTTGTTAACAAAACCTGGAAGCTCAAAATTAGCTTCATCTGACATGATTATTTATTTCAATAAACCTGCCATCTTCCTCGAACATCTGAAGAAATGTGCCACACAATTACATCCTTCTTTGTCAATCATCTTAACTAAGTTCTTGAACCATTTGAACCTGGTCGGGAAACCTCTGCCAGACCTCAATGCCAGACATGAGATCAGAGCCATCTCTTAGACATATCGTGTGCTTTTGATACGGTCTGGCACCCTGCCCTGCTCAACAAACTCTCTTCCTCTGGTATCCACGGCAATCTCCACTCATGGCTCGCAGACTTCCTCTCCTGAAGCAGTCAACGTATGGCCCTCAATTTAATTCTCTCATCCGCTTTTCCTGTCCAGGCTGGAGTTCTTCAAGGCAGTCTTCTGGGCCCAGTGCATTTTCTGGTTTTCATCAATGATCTCTCCAACTCTGAAAAATCCTATTTATCTCTTTGCTGATGACTCCACCATCTGCTGTACCATGTCATCAATCAGACCGGCAAGCAGGAGCCTCTTCACTCTGTAAATCTGGATAAAATCACACGCTGGTCCAACACGTGGAACATGCCTTTCAATACTTACAAATTTTACACTCAACATCACTCCAAAAGGACCATCTGGAACCACCCACCCTCCCTCCCCATCTACTTTCTCAACAATCCTCTTGAAGAAGTCCTTTATTTAAAGTTTTTGGTCTCACTATCTGCCATGATCTCTCCTGGGAAAGCAACATCTCCAAGCTGGCCTCCAAAGCCAGTCGCCGATTGGGCATCCTCCATCGTGCAAAGTCCGTCATTGGCATACCTGACCTCCTGACCATGTACAAAGCTTTCATCCTCCACAGTCTGATGGAGTACTTCTCTTCCCTCTGGGCTGGTGCTCCCACCTCTCACCTTTCTCAGCTGTTTCACACTGTGGAAACCAAGGCATTTCGGATCATTGGTATCTCCCATGATGAGGCTGAGTCTTTGGGTCTCTCATTCTCACACCAGAGGCAGGTCTTCTCCAGTCTCCTCTCCGACCTCCCCCCCGGATCTGTCTGCTTTCTGCACCGCCCATATTACTGCAGGGAGCTCATGGTCCACCAGCAACCCCCTTCTGGGAAAACTACCAAAATCACGAATCACTGCTCACCTTCTTTCTTTTATTCCTCTTTTTTTCCAGCTTTAGAGCAAACTCCCACACACTCATGAATCCCACTCTTCCCTTCAGGTTTTAAAAACAGCTGTTCACCACCATCTCTTATCTTGCCCTATCCAAAACCACGATCTTGTCCATGATCTTTTCATGATCCCCGTTAATCCACCCAAGCCTCCCTCCTTCAAATTCCCTGCCTTCCTTCCTGAAAGTCCCTGTAGTCATGTAAGATGTTCAGTAATGAAGTCATGTATGATGTACAGTAATGAAGTCATGTTCAGTAATTGTATTTTTTCATCAAGCGATTTTCAACAATCATCAATGATACATGACTTCATGACTGTGCATCATACATCTTGTTTACCCCGTGTACCCCGCTCCATCCCTCTCCCTTCCACAGATCTCCTCATATCTCTGTTTCCCACTGTTTTGTGCTTCCTCTCCCGTCCCTCTTGTCTCCTGGTCACTTTGTTATGTGTTCTGTGTGTGAGCTCTTCTCTGAGCCTTTACATTGCATAATAAATAAATAAATAAATAACAAGCTTCAAACACAAATGTAATGTTGTTCGGTGATCGAACCCTTATGGGTCGACAAGTGTGCGTACGTCAAAGCCACACTGTCAGCCCAGGTCGTATCTTCATACACTGTAAAACAAACTGCGATTCCATGTTGTATTTATACATTTAAAAGGTATCTCGTTTGGTGTTATGCTTTTCTTCTGGTTCAATGTTGAGCTTTTCCTGCATGCAGAGCTTTTAAAACACAGTGTGGGAAGCGGCCGCCGGATATGGGAGACAGCCGAACGTCTAACCATACAAACACACAAACAGACACCACACTTCACATTATGTAATAGATACTGTGCTTCATTTTAGCTCGAACTGACAAGTATTGTGTTTGTTTCTTGCAGTTTTGGATGTGGCCGGAGACATTTAAAGAACATGGGGAAGAAAGAGCAGCCGTTGCTCGAGGAAGTTCCAAAAAACAAAGCCTTGGAGATGCAGAATGTGAAGGAACAGGAGGATGAAAGAACAAAGTTGTGGCTGAGAGAGCATGAAAAACTACAGGAAAGGGGTGAAAAGTTGCACCAAAAAGAGGAAGAACTGAAGGAAAGAGAACTCCTCATTCAGCTTGGAGAGCAAACAGTTCAGGGAAAAGTTGTGCAACAAAAATATGAGGAAGAGGAATGGAAAAAAGAGAAGGAAATGCAGAAAGAAATAGAGGAAGAACAGCAGAGGAAAAGCAAGGAAGAGGAACTGAGGAAAAAAGATGAGGAGGAGCAAATGGAAAAACATGATGAAGAGAAAAAGAAAAAAAACTCTTCAGAGTGGAGACGAATAGAAGAGGAAGTTCGGAGAGAACTCGAAGAATTTGAAAAATGGAGGGAATCGGTGTATCAGGAGCATGCACGTAGACACCTTGAGATCGAACAAAAAGAGCAAGAGGTGTTAAAGAGTGAGCATGTGGTGGAGAAATTACAGAAAGGGATTTCTGAACTCGAGGAAATGGAGTGGGAAAAACGGGCACGATTCGAAAAAGGAAGGTGTTAAAAGAAGGGGAAATAAAACATCGAGAGATTGAGACATGCCAACAAGAGAAGGAGATGAGAGAACGAGAAAAGGATGTTGAGGAAATGGCGAGAGTGATGTACCAACGAGAAGAGGAGGAGCGGAGGGAACAAGAGAGATTTTTGGAGAGAAAAAAAATAAAAGAGGAAGATTTTTTCCTTCGAGAGAAAGAGGCACATCAGCTGGAGCAGGGGATTAATAAGAGGGAAAACGATGTGCGCACACGGGAATACGAGGTGTGGAAAAGTGAGGAAAGGGAGGAAACACGACGAGAGCAGGAAGTACAGAGACGAGTCGAATGTGAAAAGCAGAAACAACTCGAACAAGAAAAGAATCGAGGAGTTGAACGGGAAAAAGAGTCGGCAATGGATCAAGAACTCGAGAAACCCTTTCAGAAATCCGACGAGACCAAAAAGGAGGGGAAAGCGAGTCTTGATGTGGAGGACACAGAACATGTGGAAAAACTTGCTGATGGGAAAGTGCATCAACAGCAAAAACAGAATGAGACTTCCCAAGAGTGGTCTCAGAAATGGAATGACAAGCAACGGCTGAAGCAGCAACAGAAACAGTTGTTCAAAAAGCAAATGAAGAAACAAAGCAAGGCAGCAGAGAAAAGTGTTTGGGTTGAAAGGAAACCCCACGGTGTTCACGGGACGCAGCAACAACAGAATCCTCGCCATGATCACGGCCTCCAACAACAGCAACAACATACACACCACATTGTTGAAGAGTTGCAGCAACAACAGAAGCCTCCCCGTGATAATGAAGCAAAACAGCAGCAACAACAGCCACAGCATGTTGTTCAAGGGTTCCAGCAGGAACAAAAACCTTGCGATAATCAAGGGCTGAAACATCAGCAGAAGCAGCAAGGTGTTGATGGGCCACACCATATTCAGGACCTTCAACAGGTAAACATCCATCAGTACTTTGTCGATGAAGGGATGAACATTCTGGGTACAAACACAGCTATCCTCAAGATGAAGACCTGAAGTTGAAATAGATTTTAGCATTTAGTCTTTTATAAACATTGCTGGAAATACTTCCTTTGATGAAGAAGAATATCATTGATTGTGAAGATAATTGTAATTATAATTTTAGTGGGAAAGGTAACTTATTGCTGCGGTCATCCCCATGCAGGATAGATCGCAATAATTTTAACTCCCTTGATTGGATGAGATCAAATAATTCACCTTTTCATTGGCTACCTGTTCTATCAGTGCATTTCCTTCTGTGCCACATCCTGAACAAGTTATCAAACTGATGAACACAAAAATATATTTAATCTTTCATATTTTTATTGTTTTTCCAAAGACCCCTCAGAAGAGGGGCCCGTTCCCTCCACCACCACCCAAGTACAAGAAACCATCTTACCGGCTGGAACGTAAGTTACCAAGATCTTGCCTTACATTACAAAATATTCCAAACTTTATCTAAATTACATGTTCTTCACCTCCATCGTGTCCCATTTGGTCTGTGCTTCAGTAGTGTTGAGAACAAATGAATATATTGTTTCACTGGAAGCCAGACAAGCACCAAACAATTATTCCAATCAGTGGAAGTCTGGAATGAGTGTTAACATATCCATAAAGAAGTCGTTGTGAACACCAAGATGTTCATTAAAATTAATTGTTTGAAAAATCAAATCTTTGCAATCCCACCTTCAATCATCGACGGGTGACTCGAGCTGCCTCCCACGAAGCAGTCCATCCTGGTTCGCTTCGACGTCATCAGATGAGGTTTTGTTATTTCAGTTTGTGCAGTAAGTGGGGATTTGTGAGCTCTGTATGAAGCACAGAAATGATGGACCAAATTGCCTCAATTCCCTTGTTCGGTGACACAGTGGGATTTGGTGATGAAGAAAATCAAGATGTGAAAGTGGAGGGGAAGGTGAAATAAAACATGAACTGAAATGCACAAAATGAGGGAGAGGGAGAAGCACAGAGAGATCGAGAGAGAGATATTCATTCCAGGATTGTGTTGGAAGGCAGAATAATGATGGAGATTATGATGACAATGCTCTTGAGTGATTTTGACTTCCTTTTGTTGATGTTTGTGTGCAGAGGAAGAAGTCCTCGTGATGCCCGCTGGAGAGGAGGATGCCATGTTTGGGAGTGACTCTCTCATCACTCCATCATATAAGCTCTCCAGAAATGCAAAAGATACACCAGGCTCATGCAGATGGCCGATTCAAAATTTTTCAACTGAACGGTGTCCAGAACTAAGGTACGATAAACACTCTGGACTTATTTCATCAACTGAATCCTTTTTTGTCCATGTTTGTCAATCTGTCACTTCCTTGTTAAGACGATCATGATGAGAACTTAATAACTATGACTGTGGAAAATTTAATAATTCAAATGAATACATAAAGAAGGTGAGGTCCCTCCCTGATTCACACAATCAATGCCAATCATGAAGGGAACTACAGATATGTACACTTGGTGTTCATTCCTGGACATCATGCGTGACCTTGTTACTGAACATCATACATGACTTCATTACTGTCCATCATACATGACTTCATTACTGTCCATCATACATGACTTCATTACTGTACATCATACATGACTTCATAACTGCACATCATACATGACTTCATCACTGTACATCATACATGACTTCATCACTGTACATCATACATGACTTCATTACTGTACATCATACATGACTTCATTACTGTACATCATCGTGTATATATATATATATATTGCTGTAAATACTTCCTTTAATGGAGAAGAATATCCTTAATTGTGAACATAATTGTTACGATAATTTTGGTGGGAAAGTTACCTTCTTGGCACAGTCATCCCCATGTCGGATAGATCACAAGAATTTTAACTCATCTTGATTTAACTCTCCCCCCATCTCTCTGCCCCCTCTCTCATCCAGCAGCGTCGTCTGATATTTCAGATAATTTGTTCAAATTTGCATAAAAGCACCGAAATGGGTACACATGTAGAATAACTAGTACGTGCCCGTAAAAAATAATAATAATAAGAAAAAAATTATAATAAATAATTATTCAAACCGCGAGCAACAAACAACAACCACACAGGCCGTTTCTTCGCTCTCGCGTGCCTGTAAGGGCGTGGCCCGGATTTTCACATATTATTCGCAATTTAGTTTTAATACCCAATTATTCAATTAGCGCCAACGTATTTTACCTTTTTACAATGTCGTGGCAAGGAAAAACAAAAAGAGAAGAGAAGAGAGAGAAAAAAATTTACTTCCTGGTTCGGAGCATACCAGCACTCTGATGTTACCGAAATTTATACACCGTCTAACATGAAAACGATCATAACTTGGGGCATTGTGTTTATCTATAAATGCGCAAAAGAAATTGAGAAATTATTAGAATACATGAAGTCATCATTATCCGGAAGCCCGTATGTTGTAACCTGTAATGGGGAACGCGGCTGAGCTTCCCTTCCCCATCGGCCACGCCCACACAACAACGTGTCTCTTCATTGGTTTGGTAAATAAATAGCCGTAACTTGGGAAGCACTTGTCCGATTAATATCAAACCTTGAAAAGGCACATCCTCAGGTCGAAAGCAGTATATCTGGCAAGTTTCAATTCGATCGGACCAGGGGTTCTCAAGAAACAGCGGTCACACCCCCACTCACACACACACACACACACACACACACACACACACACACACACACACACACACACACACACACACACACACACACACACACACACACACACACACACAGCTGTAATTATAGATGGATGTATGCTGACCAAGGCACAATCTCGGGTGGCTCCATATCTCGAATTGCTCGGAATACATTATTCTACATGTGTACCAATTTTCGTACTTTTATGTAAATTTGAACAATCGGTTTGCTATGCTGCAGTCCGACTCTTTGTATTCCCTCTCTTTATTTTCATGTGGTATCCAAGGACATCTCCACTCATGGCTCGCATACTTCCTCTCCTGTCGCAGCCAACGTGTGGTCCTTAATAGAGTTCTCTCATCCCCTCATCCTGTCCAGGCTGAAGTTCCTCAAGGCAGCATTCTGGGCCCTGGTGTTTTTCTGGTTTTCATCAATGTTCTCTCCAACTCTGGAAAATCCTCCTCATCTCTTTGCTGATGACTCCACCCTCTGCCGTACCATCTGTCATCCCTCATTTCAGCAAGCAGCAGCCTCTTCGCTCTCTGCAGATCTGGATATAATCACAAGCTGGTCAAACATGTGGAGCACGTCCTTCAATTCTGACAAATCTCACACTCTCACTATGTCTCTCCGAAAGGACCGTTTAGAGGCCCCCCCCCCCCCATCGACTTTCTCAACAAACCTCTGGAAGGACTTTGTCAATCAGAAATCTGCTTCGTTTTTCCAACATCCTTCACTCCTTCCAGCTTACCAAACCCACTTGCAGATTCCCTGAGAAGAACTTCAATCAATATCGAATTCAAATCCTGTTCTTAAACCATTGACTGTAAAAATTATTTTAAATTTCTCTTCTCATTGCTCGACCTGAAGGAAGGTTCCTTTCCAAAAGCATCTTTCCTTGTTTCTCCAACCTTGGTTTTTCATTTCACTCCAACATCCAATCCTCCACTCTTCAATTATTTCAGTACGAGAAGCAAGCATCGCAACAATGACTGCATTCTGCCCCCCCCCCGTACCTGCGATCTCACAGTCATTGTGTTGTACTTCAGTCAGTTGTCCGTCTTATTTGGTTCAGAAGGACACAGGTCAAGCCGATGAAACCTTTGCCGCCCCTGTGTGAAGCGGGGCCATCGCCGTAAAATACAAAACACACAGGAAATGGCGCTTTGTGTTGAGGCGCGGCGGTGATGGTCATGTTTAACCCTTGACCAGTTAAAGATCCCCGGGGGTTAAAGACAGCACGGTAAGCCTTGATCTCATTTGCTGTTTCTCACCTGTCTCTCTCTTTCTCTTTCCTCCAGCCCGCTCCTCTCCCCCCCCGCACACCTTCCCTCTCTCCCCAATCTCCCCCTCCGTCCCTCTACCTACCCCTATCTCTCTGCCCCCTCTCTTAGTATTTTCCTGTGGTATCCAAGGACATCTCCACTCATGGCTCGCAGACTTCCTCTCCTGTCGCAGCCAACGTGTGGTCCTTCATGGAGTTCTCTCATCTCCTCATCCTGTCCAGGCTGGAGTTCCTCAAGGCAGCGTTCTGGGCCCTGTTATTTTTCTGGTTTTCATTAATGATCTCTCTGGAAAATCCTCTTTATCTCTTCGCTGAGGACTCCACTGTTTGCCGTACCATCTGTCATCCATCATATCAGCAAGCAGCAGCCTCTTCGCTTTCTGCAGATTTGGATAAAATCACAAGCTGGTCCAACACGTGGAGCATGTCCTTCAACTCTGACAAATCTCACACTCTCACTATGTCTCTCCAAAAGCACCGTTAGGAACCCCCCCTCCCCCATCTACTTTCTCAACAATCCTCTGGAAGAAGTCCTTTTCTTTCAAGCTTCTCGGTCCCACTATCTGCCATGATCTTTCCAAGGAAAGCCATATTTCCAACCTGGCCTCCAAAGCCAGTCACCGACTGGGAATCCTCCATCGTGCAAAGTCCTTCCTCAGCCCACCTGAGCTCCTGACTACATACAAAGCTTTTATCTGCAGCCTGATGGAGTACTGCTCTCCCCTCTGGGCTGGTGCTCCAGCCTCTCACCTTTCTCGGCTTCACCCTGTGGAAACCAAGGCATTTCGGATCATTGGTATCTCCCACGATGAGGCTGTCTTTGGCCTCTCACTCTCTCACTGCAGGCAAGTCGGTGGTCTTTCTGTCCTCTCTGGTCTCGCCCCCTCCCCGATCTGTCTGCAATTTGTCCCCATCATATTTCCGCAGGGCGCTCAAGGTCTGCCAACAACCCCCTTCTGGAAAAATACCAAAATCACGAATCACTGCTCACCTTCACTCTTTTATTCCTCTTTTTTCCCGCCTTTGGAATAAACTCCAAAACTCTGTTTAATCCCATTCTTCCCTCCAAACCTCCAAAACAACTGTTCACCACCACCTCTTATCTTTCCCCATCCAAATCCTCAATCTTTTCTTACCCCGTTAATCCACCTCAAACCCACCTTATTCAAATTCCCTGCTTTTCTTCCTGAAAGTCCCTGTGGTGTCCATCTTGTATACCCCATGTTCCCTTCCACAGATCTCTGAATGTCGCTGTTCCCCACTGTTTTGTCCTTCCCTCTCCCATTACCAGACCCCTTGGCTTGGCGTTGAGCAGGCCAAAAAACACAGCGCCTTCAGGCCTAGCTACATAACCTAGGTACGCCTTCAGACCCCAGAGAGTGAGGTGGCCGAGGATAGCCTGATGAAGGATATAATTAAATAAGGCTGTTCATTACGTATGTTAAAAAGGGGTGTTTTCCATCCACTGGGGCTATACTCTGTGCAGAGTGTTGGTGCTGCCTACGCAGACCCCTTGGCTATTGGACACAATCCTGGATGGGTCACCACTCCGTCACAGTATACCAGCAAGCTGGCACTCTTTTTGATGACCTAGGAAGGATGACAGGCTGAGTCTACCCTACCTGGTATTAATTCAACAGCCGATTTGAGTTGTCTCATGCCCCCCTTGCTGTGTGTTGCGTGTTAGCTCTCATACGAGCCTCAACAAGGTCCACAAAAAAAATCATTGTGGCCTGTTAAGTCAAGGCACAGTTGAGCAGGCCAAAAAACACAGCGCCTTCAGGCCTAGCTACATAACCTAGGGTACGCCTTCAGACCCCAGAGAGTGAGGTGGCCGAGGATAGCCTGATGAAGGATATAATTAAATAAGGCTGTTCATTACGTATGTTAAAAAGGGGTGTTTTCCATCCACTGGGGCTATACTCTGTGCAGAGTGTTGGTGCTGCCTACGCAGACCCCTTGGCTATTGGACACAATCCTGGATGGGTCACCACTCCGTCACAGTATACCAGCAAGCTGGCACTCTTTTTGATGACCTAGGAAGGATGACAGGCTGAGTCTACCCTACCTGGTATTAATTCAACAGCCGATTTGGGTTTGAACTCAAGATCATGGGATCCCAAGCCCACAACCCTCACCATTAAGTCAACACCAGGCATAATAATACACAGTAGGTTCAATTTTCCAACAATTCTAGAATGTTATTGTCAACGGGCCTGTCAATACTGACCCCTTACGCCATAGCTACAGCTTCATGAATAGCCAAAATCAAAAGGAGCCATGATCAAGCGGTTAGCGCAATTCTTCCTTCACCCGGTCCTCTGGTCAGAATTGCTCATCCAGCCGGTCGCTTGAGGTACCGCACACGATCCGACACAATGCCGACGTGACAAAAGAGGATCTTCATCTCGTCTCGGTCTGTCAGAGACTGTTACACAATACACGAGTGTTGACGACACTGTTTTCCTGAAACAAAATGGTATTGAAGAAGAAATGGAGGTAGAGGATGAGAACGGTGAAAGCTATGAGCAATGCTGCTTTGGCAATTTAGTGCCAATACCTCGCTGACCACGTACTGGGAGAAAGAAATGGCTGTGGGTCATCTTCTGGCTGGACAGAAGGCCACTCAGAGAGCATTCAACAACTTGCTCGTGGAACTTGCTGTCAAAGATAAACCCTATTTATATTTACGAGTAAATTAAGGTACCCGTTCACCCTGGGAATGTACCGTTGGAATAAACTCAAATATCAGCTTCTTCTCCATTTTTATCATTAAATGAACATAAATTTTACTCCAAGTAAATCAATTATCGACTTTCCAACCAAGTTAATCAATTATCGGCTTTCAAACGCACCATCTTTATCATTCGATGACAGCAGAAACAAGGTATTCGGGCAACACTCTTTAATGAGGTGGTGGAGCGTCAGTCCATGGAAAGCAAAACGCGACATTCAGGGGTGCCATCTCAGCTGCAGAGCAAGTCACAAAACTTTGCGGGTTTTTTTTGGCTACAGGCAATAAATTGCAATTTAAACAGACTTTGACTCAAACGCAAG
>NC_140972.1:38579371-38595371 GCF_056783735.1 Eptatretus burgeri
ACCAAAGCATGGATGACACCCCTCTGTCTCTGTACATCTGTGTTCTGACAACAAATATCAATCTCTGGACGAGGAGCTGGTTGTCCACGTTTCACTGTTTCATGGGGCTGAACAACATGTTGCTCCAGGCACAAACGTTTCAGGTCTTGTGAACTTGTGGGCAGTGGTCGCATGTCTCTTTCTGCATCTGGTAGAGTTACTTCCAGGTTCTGAGGTTGCACAAACATAACATTGGTGCAGTGTGACGTATCAGCGCCTGTCAGTGTGTCTTCACAGAAGTCGTCATTGTCAAGAATGCCAATTCCAGGAATATTCTCTGCAAGCTCTACTGGACATTCATCATGTTTTTTTCAAGGTCATGCTTTGCCCATGAATCATAGAGTTGAAGAACAGATTTATAGCTGATTCCGAGGGAGAACTTTTTGACGATGTCCAGAATCTCTCGACTTTGGGTCAGTCCATGCAGTGTCACTGACAGCTGTGTTTGAAATGCAGAGCTTTTTCCTGTGATGTATGACAAAAGCAGCGAGGCAAATGCATGAACCACAGGATCTCTGCTGCTTTCTTCAAAGTTCTGCTTCTGTGGGGTTTTCAACCATGTCAGAAACTTCAAAAGCATGTCATTTGGGGCCTGTGGTGTCTCCAATTCCTCGACACTTTGTGGCCATGCCATTTCAGGAATACTAGCAAGAGCATCTTTCATGCGTCTGGCAACATTGTTGAGCAGCTGATCATCACTGACACCCAATGAATAAATGGCTACTTCAGTGGAGCTGTCACCAGCTGATGTATCATATACTAGTGTACTTTCATTTTTTCGATGGCAGTCATGAAAGCCAATGTTTTCACCAAATCCTTTCTGAAGCATTTCCTTGATGTTGCTTGACTTCTTGCCACTGGGGTCAAAACCAAAGTTTCTCAGTAAGGCCTTATAATCAGACAGCAGACTCTGTTGAGTTCGCAACTCATGCTCTTCGAACACAACCAAGCGCACATGTTTGAAGAACATCTCTCGTACTTCAGAAAGACGAATATCTTGTACATGGAGCTGACCATCTTCACTGCTTTTTGATGGCGACACGTACTTCTTCCAGCAGGACCTGTGATAGCGGATTTCTGCTGCAAAGGGATCTGGTATTGCATCCATATATAATCGTTAAGATGCGATCACGCATCCTGATCTCTTGGAAGTACACTGCATGTGCCTTGAATGCATACCAGGCATCCATCGTTTGCATAATATGCCATCTGTCCCTGGTGGGGTGTTTTTCATCTTCCGGCTTCATGCACCATACGCAACAGTTTTTGTCATGTATCACCCCACTTGCTGCTCGAGATGGTCTCTGGGGTCGTTCCACAGAACAGTGAGCAGAACAGCTACTTTGTTCTTGGAGTATCTCCTCAGCTGCCAAACTTTTGTCTCGTCTCTTCATTGCCAGCTGTATATGACGTTTACCAGAAAATGTAATCTTGCAAATTTTATGAAAGAACATGTTTTGTGGTCCAGCATCCCAATTCATGGTGTCGTATACTGTTCCAAACCTATCTGGATGATGCCATTGCTGTGCTAAAGTCTTCAGATTGTCCCATGATTCAGGGGGAATATTGGATTTGTTTTCATCGCAATGCTCACCACAGAGGATGCACTTGTGGCTTTCTTCACTCTCCTCATGTCTCCTTTTTTTTACCTTTTCCCTTGGACGACATGGCTACGACTCATTCAAGGATCTCTGTAATAAAATGAAAGTGTGTTAAAACATAGTAACATTGCAGTTTACTTAAAACCTATGCATCATAACTATTCAGGGTGTCTTCCTGGTCTTCTTCGTTGCAGTCAGCTTGTGGCCGTCGAGGATTTTTCTGCAAAAATGATTTAAAAAGCTTGTTTAAAATTCTAATTCTTACACTTTTAAAGATATTGTGCTGATAAATGAAATATTTGACCTTAAAACATATGTTTAGACCCAAAAATCATAAAAATCGGACATGGAGAACCAAAGATTTTTTTTAATATTCTGGAAGCCGTGTGGCGGCCATTTTGAATTTTCGAGTCTGGACAAGTCAGCCCACATTTTCACGAGGTTCACCCCAGCTCATTTTAATCGGCACCTTCAAATTGACTTCAATCAACCTTCAAACCTTGGTCCCGGAAAAACGGTCACGAGACCCGATTGTGGGAACTCTACTATTGGGTGTGTGACGAAGACAAACTGATTAGATTTTGGGAAGATCCAGATCCGGATCCGACTACAATAATTTTTTTCAGTGATTCTTCACCATTGAGAGATCGGGCCAAACACGTTATATAGTACGAAACCTCAAAAAGTTTGGACGGATTCGGATGAAACTTGGTGGACACGTTGGGTGTGTCACAGGGAAGAACTGATTCAATATTGGTGAAGATCTGGATCCGGATCTGATAATTTTTTAAGTGATTCTTCACCATTGAGAGATCGGGCCAAACCGATATCGAGCACGACATCGCAAAAAGTTGTTGATGGATTCGGACGAAACTTGGTGGACAGGTTAGGTGTGTGACCACGACAAATTGCTTCAATTTTGGTGAAGATCCAAATCCGGATCTGACTACTGGAATGTTTTAAGTGATTCTTCGCCATTGAGAGATCGGGCCAAAAATCGATATTGTACTGTATAGCATGATATTTGAAAAATGTTTTGGGTCCGATATGTTCTCGTGGGTCAGGTATGACGTGGCGGAGGTATGCGCTGTATCGAGTGCCCGTCCAGTTCCACTGTGTAATCAAAACGGCAATCGAAACCAAAGAAAACTGTTATTCTTTAATAGTACCAACAGGAGGAGCTGCATCTCAGAACACTCCATCTTTCATGATCTGAGATGTACTCTACCCTTGACAGAGCATTTGTGCTGCCAAAACAGTTTATTGGCAAGGATTATGCTGGGAGAACATAAATCCAGCTGACCTATCTGCATTTAGATCATGGATGTTAAAGAACCCAGAGTAGCAAAACAAAAAAACATATTTGTGCCAGTGCATCATGGCTCGGCCTCACTCCGAGCATGCAGTAATAAATGAAGGATGTGTCAACACAGTGCTTGCACAATGCCAATGTATGCAAGCAGTGGGAACAAGACAGTTTCCCTTTAATGCACCATCAACTCAAAAACAACTAAAGTGGAAAATAGGACGAGACTGAGTGAGCAAGGCAATTCCATAGATGAGAGAAAATGGGGTCAAGGGAGTGGTAGTGAGTAGAAAGCCTCGACTTTGAGAGGGTAACAAAAATAAGTCACTGGCAGAACATGGGATAGGATAGGGCTGGGGATTTAAAGTTTATTGCAGAAGAGATTAAAGTTGCAGAGGGCGACAAGTCCACCAACTTGTCTTTGCTGGGAAAGGTGAAGACCCTGTGCTTTGGCTTCCTGACTGCAGACCAATTACTCCCAGGGCGGGCTATGGAGTCCACCCCTTCCAAGATTGCAAAATGGTTTCGGTAGAATCCACCTTCCAACAGAATATATTCCATAACATATGGATAAACACATAATGAATTATTATGGTGATGATGACCAATGAAGGACTGCCTCTTTGAAGTGTTTATATTGGTGCCATCCAGTCATTAAGGCGAGCTCGCCCATGATCGTGAAGCGAAAAGCGGGGTAAAGTGATCGGTCCCGTACATGCATACGTATGTGCATTTTGTTATTCCATTTTCTCTGGAACTGATTGTCGGATTGACACATTTTCACCATAGGTGCAAATACTCATGTAAAATGTTGAAATGATAATTATTCGGTCATAGGTCACATGGTGTGGCTGCCATGTTGGGATAAAAGGAGGAACGTTGGACCTCTTTCTCCGAAACCGCTCCATGGAAAAAATTGAAACTCTGCACATGTCAAGCGCTCCTTGTGCTGAATAAGTGATTTTTTTTAATGATGTCATCGGTGCCTTTGTGATGACATCATAATTGTATACGGAGAACACTATATCCGTTCAACATGAAAAATTTTTGAGGGTCATCCAGGAATAATTTGGTCAACAGAAAAAAATGTAAAACACCATCGGTAATGTGGTTCTGGCAGCCATTGTATTTTAAAAAAACTTCAAAAATCTCTGAAACGGCTGAACAGATTGAGGAGAAACTTTCGAGGTACAACCACCTATCCATGAGGAACAAAAAGTTCCCCACCTATGATGTCATTGGTCACATGGTTTGCAAGCGACATTGGACTTACCCGAAAACCTTTAAAAACCGTCTTCTGCAGAACGGCTTGACAGATCGAGGGGAAACTTCACACACACATTCCCACAGCCTTGGGGATACCAGGGTGTTCATGAATAATTGATAGGTCACATGGTTTGGTAGCCACATTGGATTGAAGGAAAATATATTTTTAAATTTTCTCTCGTGAACCGCTGTATCGATCATTGTGAAACTTCGAAATTATGATCTCGTAATGGTGGAGAATACACGTATGTTATAAATTTCAACCTGATCAGACGCATGGTCTGGCAGCCAGAATTCTTAAATTTTTTTGGAATCTGCATTCTTTTTTATTTTTTGGAATAAGGCTCACTTGGCTGCGTTTGGATGGGTTTGAAGGTGGAGGAGTAGCAGTTGAAACCCGAGTCCTATCCAGGTTCCTCCTGATGACCTCATCTTTGCTTTTTCCTTGTTCAGGTTCCTTCTGATGACGCTAATGCAGTACATATTTTATTTGGTCATCCATTTGATTCGAATTTAAAATTACAAATTTGCCACCAGAAAAGTTGGCTTTCACCAAGTCCTTTTCAAGACTGTGTGGGTAAAGTCATCTATGAATACCATCTTTTGTTTTGGTTCTTCCTGTGAACCAGGCAAGGCAGCCAGGCAGGGTAAGGATGGGGTGGTACAAGAGGGGATTATTGACGTGTTTGCATCCCGTGTGCACCTTTTAAGACTTTCCCCATAGCCTGAGATGGATCAAGAAGTGCTCTGACACCAGTCAGCCTCTGTGATTGCAATGCGGTGGTAACTATGTACAGCATGAGTGGCACAGCCTGTCTGGGAGGAGGGATACTCAGGCATTGTAGGCAAAGCCATGGCAGAGGTGATAAAAGGGGTAGCTCAGGAGGATCAGGAGGGAGTGGAGCTGATGTGTTGAAGAAGCTGACAAACTGTTGGAGTCAGAGCCGGGAATCAGGGCTTGTGCACGTCCTATTCACTTTCTTGTGTCTTGGCCCTTCCAGCTCTCTTGCCGCTCTTCATGCTATCTCCCTTGCCGGGCTGTTCTCTCTGACCACTCTTCACACACTCTTGCCGCTCTGCTCTCCATTCTCTTTGCTCCACTGGACAATTCGCCTAAATCCCTGGGGGAGGTAAAGTTTCTAACGTTCATTTTAAGGGCTGCCACACACTAGTCAACGCAATGCAACAAGATTGTCAATGAGAGCTTTTGAGAATCGTGTAATGTTCGGCAGTTGATGATCGTCGTCAACTTGTCAATCTCCAAAGAAGTCAACTGACTTCCATATAAAATAGAGAATGAGATAAGATTAATATTTTGTATCTGTTCCACAAACTACCAACTACGATTCAGGCACTCAAAGACATTTTTCCTTGCAATGTTTTTTTTTCATGAAATATGTGGAGGCCCCCTGGGCAACTGCCCAGCTTGCCCATGCCGAAATCCGGCCCTGGGGCAGTGGGGCTTTTGTAGCCCACTTGACATGTGCTGAGTGTCAAGTTTTTTTTTTTTTTTTTTTTTTTTTTTTTTGTCGGATTTGGTTATCCTGTTTGAAGCCCAAAAAGCTAAATGTAATAGTCTGAGCTGGCAAGTCTCTGTCTTTGAATTACATTGACATATACCGTGTGTGTGTGTGTGTGTGTGTGTGTGTGTGTGTGTGTGTGTGTGTGTGTGTGTGTACATGTGTGCGTGCGTGCGTGTGCGTGCATGTTTGAGTGCTTGCGTTTGAGTCAAAGTCTGTTTAAATTGCAATTTATTGCCTGTAGCCAAAAAAAACCCGCAAAGTTTTGTGACTTGCTCTGCAGCTGAGATGGCACCCCTGAATGTCGCGTTTTGCTTTCCATGGACTGACGCTCCACCACCTCATTAAAGAGTGTTGCCCGAATACCTTGTTTCTGCTGTCATCGAATGATAAAGATGGTGCGTTTGAAAGCCGATAATTGATTAACTTGGTTGGAAAGTCGATAATTGATTTACTTGGAGTAAAATTTATGTTCATTTAATGATAAAAATGGAGAAGAAGCTGATATTTGAGTTTATTCCAACGGTACATTCCCAGGGTGAACGGGTACTTTAATTTACTCGTAAATATAAATAGGGTTTATCTTTGACAGCAAGTTCCACGAGCAAGTTGTTGAATGCTCTCTGAGTGGCCTTCTGTCCAGCCAGAAGATGACCCACAGCCATTTCTTTCTCCCAGTACGTGGTCAGCGAGGTATCAGCACTAAATTGCCAAAGCAGCATTGCTCATAGCTTTCACCGTTCTCATCCTCTACCTCCATTTCTTCTTCAATACCATTTTGTTTCAGGAAAACAGTGTCGTCAACACTCGTGTATTGTGTAACAGTCTCTGACAGACCGAGACGAGACGAAGATCCTCTTTTGTCACGTCGGCATTGTGTCGGATCGTGTGCGGTACCTCAAGCGACCGGCTGGATGAGCAATTCTGACCAGAGGACCGGGTGAAGGAAGAATTGCGCTAACCGCTTGATCATGGCTCCTTTTGATTTTGGCTATTCATGAAGCTGTATCTTTGGCGTAAGGGGTCAGTATTGACAGGCCCGTTGACAATAACATTCTAGAATTGTTGGAAAATTGAACCTACTGTGTATTATTATGCCTGGTGTTGACTTAATGGTGAGGGTTGTGGGCTTGGGATCCCATGATCTTGAGTTCAAACCCAAATCGGCTGTTGAATTAATACCAGGTAGGGTAGACTCAGCCTGTCATCCTTCCTAGGTCATCAAAAAGAGTGCCAGCTTGCTGGTATACTGTGACGGAGTGGTGACCCATCCAGGATTGTGTCCAATAGCCAAGGGGTCTGCGTAGGCAGCACCAACACTCTGCACAGAGTATAGCCCCAGTGGATGGAAAACACCCCTTTTTAACATACGTAATGAACAGCCTTATTTAATTATATCCTTCATCAGGCTATCCTCGGCCACCTCACTCTCTGGGGTCTGAAGGCGTACCCTAGGTTATGTAGCTAGGCCTGAAGGCGCTGTGTTTTTTGGCCTGCTCAACTGTGCCTTGACTTAACAGGCCACAATGATTTTTTTTGTGGACCTTGTTGAGGCTCGTATGAGAGCTAACACGCAACACACAGCAAGGGGGGCATGAGACAACTCAAATCGGCTGTTGAATTAATACCAGGTAGGGTAGACTCAGCCTGTCATCCTTCCTAGGTCATCAAAAAGAGTGCCAGCTTGCTGGTATACTGTGACGGAGTGGTGACCCATCCAGGATTGTGTCCAATAGCCAAGGGGTCTGCGTAGGCAGCACCAACACTCTGCACAGAGTATAGCCCCAGTGGATGGAAAACACCCCTTTTTAACATACGTAATGAACAGCCTTATTTAATTATATCCTTCATCAGGCTATCCTCGGCCACCTCACTCTCTGGGGTCTGAAGGCGTACCTAGGTTATGTAGCTAGGCCTGAAGGCGCTGTGTTTTTTGGCCTGCTCAAGGCCAAGCCAAGGGGTCTGGTAATGGGAGAGGGAAGCACAAAACAGTGGGGAACAGCGACATTCAGAGATCTGTGGAAGGGAACATGGGGTATACAAGATGGACACCACAGGGACTTTCAGGAAGAAAAGCAGGGAATTTGAATAAGGTGGGTTTGAGGTGGATTAACGGGGTAAGAAAAGATTGAGGATTTGGATGGGGAAAGATAAGAGGTGGTGGTGAACAGTTGTTTTGGAGGTTTGGAGGGAAGAATGGGATTAAACAGAGTTTTGGAGTTTATTCCAAAGGCGGGAAAAAAGAGGAATAAAAGAGTGAAGGTGAGCAGTGATTCGTGATTTTGGTATTTTTCCAGAAGGGGGTTGTTGGCAGACCTTGAGCGCCCTGCGGAAATATGATGGGGACAAATTGCAGACAGATCGGGGAGGGGGGCGAGACCAGAGAGGACAGAAAGACCACCGACTTGCCTGCAGTGAGAGAGTGAGAGGCCAAAGACAGCCTCATCGTGGGAGATACCAATGATCCGAAATGCCTTGGTTTCCACAGGGTGAAGCCGAGAAAGGTGAGAGGCTGGAGCACCAGCCCAGAGGGGAGAGCAGTACTCCATCAGGCTGCAGATAAAAGCTTTGTATGTAGTCAGGAGCTCAGGTGGGCTGAGGAAGGACTTTGCACGATGGAGGATTCCCAGTCGGTGACTGGCTTTGGAGGCCAGGTTGGAAATATGGCTTTCCTTGGAAAGATCATGGCAGATAGTGGGACCGAGAAGCTTGAAAGAAAAGGACTTCTTCCAGAGGATTGTTGAGAAAGTAGATGGGGGGTTCCTAACGGTGCTTTTGGAGAGACATAGTGAGAGTGTGAGATTTGTCAGAGTTGAAGGACATGCTCCACGTGTTGGACCAGCTTGTGATTTTATCCAAATCTGCAGAGAGCGAAGAGGCTGCTGCTTGCTGATATGATGGATGACAGATGGTACGGCAAACAGTGGAGTCCTCAGCGAAGAGATAAAGAGGATTTTCCAGAGAGATCATTAATGAAAACCAGAAAAATAACAGGGCCCAGAACGCTGCCTTGAGGAACTCCAGCCTGGACAGGATGAGGAGATGAGAGAACTCCATGAAGGACCACACGTTGGCTGCGACAGGAGAGGAAGTCTGCGAGCCATGAGTGGAGATGTCCTTGGATACCACAGGAAAATACTAAGAGAGGGGGCAGAGAGATAGGGGTAGGTAGAGGGACGGAGGGGGAGATTGGGGAGAGAGGGAAGGTGTGCGGGGGGGGGGAGAGGAGCGGGCTGGAGGAAAGAGAAAGAGAGAGACAGGTGAGAAACAGCAAATGAGATCAAGGCTTACCGTGCTGTCTTTAACCCCCGGGGATCTTTAACTGGTCAAGGGTTAAACATGACCATCACCGCCGCGCCTCAACACAAAGCGCCATTTCCTGTGTGTTTTGTATTTTACGGCGATGGCCCCGCTTCACACAGGGGCGGCAAAGGTTTCATCGGCTTGACCTGTGTCCTTCTGAACCAAATAAGACGGACAACTGACTGAAGTACAACACAATGACTGTGAGATCGCAGGTACGGCGGGGGGGGGGGGCAGAATGCAGTCATTGTTGCGATGCTTGCTTCTCGTGCTGAAATAATTGAAGAGTGGAGGATTGGATGTTGGAGTGAAATGAAAAACCAAGGTTGGAGAAACAAGGAAAGATGCTTTTGGAAAGGAACCTTCCTTCAGGTCGAGCAATGAGAAGAGAAATTTAAAATAATTTTTACAGTCAATGGTTTAAGAACAGGATTTGAATTCGATATTGATTGAAGTTCTTCTCAGGGAATCTGCAAGTGGGTTTGGTAAGCTGGAAGGAGTGAAGGATGTTGGAAAAACGAAGCAGATTTCTGATTGACAAAGTCCTTCCAGAGGTTTGTTGAGAAAGTCGATGGGGGGGGGGGGCCTCTAAACGGTCCTTTCGGAGAGACATAGTGAGAGTGTGAGATTTGTCAGAATTGAAGGACGTGCTCCACATGTTTGACCAGCTTGTGATTATATCCAGATCTGCAGAGAGCGAAGAGGCTGCTGCTTGCTGAAATGAGGGATGACAGATGGTACGGCAGAGGGTGGAGTCATCAGCAAAGAGATGAGGAGGATTTTCCAGAGTTGGAGAGAACATTGATGAAAACCAGAAAAACACCAGGGCCCAGAATGCTGCCTTGAGGAACTTCAGCCTGGACAGGATGAGGGGATGAGAGAACTCTATTAAGGACCACACGTTGGCTGCGACAGGAGAGGAAGTATGCGAGCCATGAGTGGAGATGTCCTTGGATACCACATGAAAATACAAAGAGAGGGAATACAAAGAGTCGGACTGCAGCATAGCAAACCGATTGTTCAAATTTACATAAAAGTACGAAAATTGGTACACATGTAGAATAATGTATTCCGAGCAATTCGAGATATGGAGCCACCCGAGATTGTGCCTTGGTCAGCATACATCCATCTATAATTACAGCTATGTGTGTGTGTGTGTGTGTGTGTGTGTGTGTGTGTGTTGATGTGTGTGTGTGTGTGTGTGTGTGTGTGTGTGTGTGTGTGTGTGTGTGTGTGTGTGTGTGTGTGTGTGTGTGTGTGTGTGAGTGGGGGTGTGACCGCTGTTTCTTGAGAACCCCTGGTCCGATCGAATTGAAACTTGCCAGATATACTGCTTTAGACCTGAGGATGTGCCTTTTCAAGGTTTGATATTAATCGGACAAGTGCTTCCCAAGTTACGGCTATTTATTTACCAAACCAATGAAGAGACACGTTGTTGCGTGGGCGTGGCCGATGGGGAAGGGAAGCTCAGCCGCGTTCCCCATTACAGGTTACAACATACGGGCTTCCGGATAATGATGACTTCGTGTATTCTAATAATTTCTCAATTTCTTTTGCGCATTTATAGATAAACACAATGCCCCAAGTTATGATCGTTTTCATGTTAGACGGTGTATAAATTTCGGTAACATCAGAGTGCTGGTATGCTCCGAACCAGGAAGTAAATTTTTTTCTCTCTTCTCTTCTCTTTTTGTTTTTCCTTGCCATGACATTGCGAAAAGGTAAAATACGTTGGCGCTAATTGAATAATTGGGTATTAAAACTAAATTGCGAATAATATGTGAAAATCCGGGCCACGCCCTTACAGGCACGCGAGAGCGAAGAAACGGCCTGTGTGGTTGTTGTTTGTTGCTCGCGGTTTGAATAATTATTTATTATAATTTTTTTCTTGTTATTATTATTTTTTACGGGCACGTACTAGTTATTCTACATGTGTACCCATTTCGGTGCTTTTATGCAAATTTGAACAAATTATCTGAAATATCAGACGACGCTGCTGGATGAGAGAGGGGGCAGAGAGATGGGGGGAGAGTTAAATCAAGATGAGTTAAAATTCTTGTGATCTATCCGACATGGGGATGACTGTGCCAAGAAGGTAACTTTCCCACCAAAATTATCGTAACAATTATGTTCACAATTAAGGATATTCTTCTCCATTGAAGGAAGTATTTACAGCAATATATATATATATATATACACGATGATGTACAGTAATGAAGTCACACATGATGTACAGTAATGAAGTCATGTATGATGTACAGTAATGAAGTCATGTATGATGTACAGTGATGAAGTCATGTATGATGTACAGTGATGAAGTCATGTATGATGTGCAGTTATGAAGTCATGTATGATGTGCAGTTATGAAGTCATGTATGATGTACAGTAATGAAGTCATGTATGATGGACAGTAATGAAGTCATGTATGATGGACAGTAATGAAGTCATGTATGATGTTCAGTAACAAGGTCACGCATGATGTCCAGGAATGAACACCAAGTGTACATATCTGTAGTTCCCTTCATGATTGGCATTGATTGTGTGAATCAGGGAGGGACCTCACCTTCTTTATGTATTCATTTGAATTATTAAATTTTCCACAGTCATAGTTATTAAGTTCTCATCATGATCGTCTAAACAAGGAAGTGACAGATTGACAAACATGGACAAAAAAAGGATTCAGTTGATGAAATAAGTCCAGAGTGTTTATCGTACCTTAGTTCTGGACACCGTTCAGTTGAAAAATTTTGAATCGGCCATCTGCATGAGCCTGGTGTATCTTTTTGCATTTCTGGAGAGCTTATATGATGGAGTGATGAGAGAGTCACTCCCAAACATGGCATCCTCCTCTCCAGCGGGCATCACGAGGACTTCTTCCTCTGCACACAAACATCAACAAAAGGAAGTCAAAATCACTCAAGAGCATTGTCATCATAATCTCCATCATTATTCTGCCTTCCAACACAATCCTGGAATGAATATCTCTCTCTCGATCTCTCTGTGCTTCTCCGTCTCCCTCATTTTGTGCATTTCAGTTCATGTTTTATTTCACCTTCCTCCACTTTCACATCTTGATTTTCTTCATCACCAAATCCCACTGTGTCACCGAACAAGGGAATTGAGGCAATTTGGTCCATCATTTCTGTGCTTCATACAGAGCCCACAAATCCCCACTTACTGCACAAACTGAAATAACAAAACCTCATCTGATGACGTCGAAGCGAACCAGGATGGACTGCTTCGTGGGAGGCAGCTCGAGTCACCCGTCGATGATTGAAGGTGGGATTGTAAAGATTTGATTTTTCAAACAATTAATTTTAATGAACATCTTGGTGTTCACAACGACTTCTTTATGGATATGTTAACACTCATTCCAGACTTCCACTGATTGGAATAATTGTTTGGTGCTTGTCTGGCTTCCAGTGAAACAATATATTCATTTGTTCTCAACACTACTGAAGCACAGACCAAATGGGACACGATGGAGGTGAAGAACATGTAATTTAGATAAAGTTTGGAATATTTTGTAATGTAAGGCAAGATCTTGGTAACTTACGTTCCAGCCGGTAAGATGGTTTCTTGTACTTGGGTGGTGGTGGAGGGAACGGGCCCCTCTTCTGAGGGGTCTTTGGAAAAACAATAAAAATATGAAAGATTAAATATATTTTTGTGTTCATCAGTTTGATAACTTGTTCAGGATGTGGCACAGAAGGAAATGCACTGATAGAACAGGTAGCCAATGAAAAGGTGAATTATTTGATCTCATCCAATCAAGGGAGTTAAAATTATTGCGATCTATCCTGCATGGGGATGACCGCAGCAATAAGTTACCTTTCCCACTAAAATTATAATTACAATTATCTTCACAATCAATGATATTCTTCTTCATCAAAGGAAGTATTTCCAGCAATGTTTATAAAAGACTAAATGCTAAAATCTATTTCAACTTCAGGTCTTCATCTTGAGGATAGCTGTGTTTGTACCCAGAATGTTCATCCCTTCATCGACAAAGTACTGATGGATGTTTACCTGTTGAAGGTCCTGAATATGGTGTGGCCCATCAACACCTTGCTGCTTCTGCTGATGTTTCAGCCCTTGATTATCGCAAGGTTTTTGTTCCTGCTGGAACCCTTGAACAACATGCTGTGGCTGTTGTTGCTGCTGTTTTGCTTCATTATCACGGGGAGGCTTCTGTTGTTGCTGCAACTCTTCAACAATGTGGTGTGTATGTTGTTGCTGTTGTTGGAGGCCGTGATCATGGCGAGGATTCTGTTGTTGCTGCGTCCCGTGAACACCGTGGGGTTTCCTTTCAACCCAAACACTTTTCTCTGCTGCCTTGCTTTGTTTCTTCATTTGCTTTTTGAACAACTGTTTCTGTTGCTGCTTCAGCCGTTGCTTGTCATTCCATTTCTGAGACCACTCTTGGGAAGTCTCATTCTGTTTTTGCTGTTGATGCACTTTCCCATCAGCAAGTTTTTCCACATGTTCTGTGTCCTCCACATCAAGACTCGCTTTCCCCTCCTTTTTGGTCTCGTCGGATTTCTGAAAGGGTTTCTCGAGTTCTTGATCCATTGCCGACTCTTTTTCCTGTTCAATTCCTCGATTCTTTTCTTGTTCGAGTTGTTTCTGCTTTTCACATTCGACTCGTCTCTGTACTTCCTGCTCTCGTCGTGTTTCCTCCCTTTCCTCACTTTTCCACACCTCGTATTCCCGTGTGCGCACATCGTTTTCCCTCTTATTAATCCCCTGCTCCAGCTGATGTGCCTCTTTCTCTCGAAGGAAAAAATCTTCCTCTTTTATTTTTTTTCTCTCCAAAAATCTCTCTTGTTCCCTCCGCTCCTCCTCTTCTCGTTGGTACATCACTCTCGCCATTTCCTCAACATCCTTTTCTCGTTCTCTCATCTCCTTCTCTTGTTGACACGTCTCAATCTCTCGATGTTTTATTTCCCCTTCTTTTAACACCTTCCTTTTTTCGAATCGTGCCCGTTTTTCCCACTCCATTTCCTCGAGTTCAGAAATCCCTTTCTGTAATTTCTCCACCACATGCTCACTCTTTAACACCTCTTGCTCTTTTTGTTCGATCTCAAGGTGTCTACGTGCATGCTCCTGATACACCGATTCCCTCCATTTTTCAAATTCTTCGAGTTCTCTCCGAACTTCCTCTTCTATTCGTCTCCACTCTGAAGAGTTTTTTTTCTTTTTCTCTTCATCATGTTTTTCCATTTGCTCCTCCTCATCTTTTTTCCTCAGTTCCTCTTCCTTGCTTTTCCTCTGCTGTTCTTCCTCTATTTCTTTCTGCATTTCCTTCTCTTTTTTCCATTCCTCTTCCTCATATTTTTGTTGCACAACTTTTCCCTGAACTGTTTGCTCTCCAAGCTGAATGAGGAGTTCTCTTTCCTTCAGTTCTTCCTCTTTTTGGTGCAACTTTTCACCCCTTTCCTGTAGTTTTTCATGCTCTCTCAGCCACAACTTTGTTCTTTCATCCTCCTGTTCCTTCACATTCTGCATCTCCAAGGCTTTGTTTTTGGAACTTCCTCGAGCAACGGCTGCTCTTTCTTCCCCATGTTCTTTAAATGTCTCCGGCCACATCCAAAACTGCAAGAAACAAACACAATACTTGTCAGTTCGAGCTAAAATGAAGCACAGTATCTATTACATAATGTGAAGTGTGGTGTCTGTTTGTGTGTTTGTATGGTTAGACGTTCGGCTGTCTCCCATATCCGGCGGCCGCTTCCCACACTGTGTTTTAAAAGCTCTGCATGCAGGAAAAGCTCAACATTGAACCAGAAGAAAAGCATAACACCAAACGAGATACCTTTTAAATGTATAAATACAACATGGAATCGCAGTTTGTTTTACAGTGCATGAAGATACGACCTGGGCTGACAGTGTGGCTTTGACGTACGCACACTTGTCGACCCATAAGGGTTCGATCACCGAACAACATTACATTTGTGTTTGAAGCTTGTTATTTATTTATTTATTTATTATGCAATGTAAAGGCTCAGAGAAGAGCTCACACACAGAACATATAACAAAGTGACCAGGAGACAAGAGGGACGGGAGAGGAAGCACAAAACAGTGGGAAACAGAGATATGAGGAGATCTGTGGAAGGGAGAGGGATGGAGCGGGGTACACGGGTAAACAAGATGTATGATGCACAGTCATGAAGTCATGTATCATTGATGATTGTTGAAAATCGCTTGATGAAAAATACAATTACTGAACATGACTTCATTACTGTACATCATACATGACTTCATTACTGAACATCTTACATGACTACAGGGACTTTCAGGAAGGAAGGCAGGGAATTTGAAGGAGGGAGGCTTGGGTGGATTAACGGGGATCATGAAAAGATCATGGACAAGATCGTGGTTTTGGATAGGGCAAGATAAGAGATGGTGGTGAACAGCTGTTTTTAAAACCTGAAGGGAAGAGTGGGATTCATGAGTGTGTGGGAGTTTGCTCTAAAGCTGGAAAAAAGAGGAATAAAAGAAAGAAGGTGAGCAGTGATTCGTGATTTTGGTAGTTTTCCCAGAAGGGGTTGCTGGTGGACCATGAGCTCCCTGCAGTAATATGGGCGGTGCAGAAAGCAGACAGATCCGGGGGGGAGGTCGGAGAGGAGACTGGAGAAGACCTGCCTCTGGTGTGAGAATGAGAGACCCAAAGACTCAGCCTCATCATGGGAGATACCAATGATCCGAAATGCCTTGGTTTCCACAGTGTGAAACAGCTGAGAAAGGTGAGAGGTGGGAGCACCAGCCCAGAGGGAAGAGAAGTACTCCATCAGACTGTGGAGGATGAAAGCTTTGTACATGGTCAGGAGGTCAGGTATGCCAATGACGGACTTTGCACGATGGATGATGCCCAATCGGCGACTGGCTTTGGAGGCCAGCTTGGAGATGTTGCTTTCCCAGGAGAGATCATGGCAGATAGTGAGACCAAAAACTTTAAATAAAGG
>NC_140972.1:38595871-38625871 GCF_056783735.1 Eptatretus burgeri
AGCTGAAACTTCAGAGTTGTGACAACAAGCCTGTGGTCAGCATTGAGAAACTGAGCACTCTGGTAGTCCCTGCAGTTCTGGACCATCCTTCAGTGACGATCAACGAGCATATGGTCAATCTCGTTTGCCACACCACCAGCGTTGGAATACCAAATCCAGCGATGAGCCTGTGGGGGCTGAAACCATGAATCAGCCACTTGAAGTCCATGACCTCTTGCAAAGTCAAGGAATTTTGTGCTATTCTGGTTAACAGTTCCAGACCCATGAGGACTAACAAAAAATGTCTCATAACCATCGCTTTCAGTTGCAGTTGATGCATTGAAATCCCCAAGACTCGAAGAGTATCTCGCCTCGGGCACTGATCAACCACAGACTCGAGCGTGGCATAGAATGCATCCTTCATGGTGAGATCACTCGCCCCAGTCGGAGCATATACAGAGACAATGGAAATGACACTCAAGGAGTGACGAATCGTTAGTCTCATAATATGCTCATTAACCGGTGTTACCTCAATTTTCATTGGATTTAACTTAATGGACACAAATTCAGCAACTCCTTGGGCTTGGAAACCATCAGAGTGACCAGACTAATAGTTGGTGCAACCACCCACCATGATGTTTCCGCAATCCGGTCTCTGAACCTCAGAGTGTGCTGCAATACCGATGTTCAAACGCTTGACCTCAGATGATAACAGACAGGTGATCATCCTCTCTTCAGGATTGGACATTCCAGGCACCCACCCGAAGGGACCGTCTCAGGTTAACACAAGGAGATCGCCGTCTCGTGGACGACACCTCAGCACCACCCCGACACACACCACCACAATCTGACCCGGTAATGTTACCCCATGGTTTCCCTCCTGTCATCAAAGATTGGGAATCCCGAAGGCTTTGCCCCAATCCAGTCATCCGGTGAGTTTCCCCGATGGAGGACAGCGACACAGGAGGTAATCCCACGGAGTGGATCGTCACATTTCTTGTCTTCTCTCTCAGATTGGACAAGATTTCTTCTCTTCAGATTGGATTCCTTACATTCCCTTCATCGTTCGTTTCCTCTCTCTCTCCTCACACCACAAGTAAGTACACACACTTTTATTTAATACACACTGTGGTTTGACTCGATCTCTTCTTTCACACGTCAAGCAATCAAGACATGAAGTTCACTTACATAACCTCAAACTTGCTCCCTCTCAAGGAGATCCCTCATCCCACAACCCTCAACCATTCACCCCATCAGAAACCTTCATGATGGCGATCACGTGACCGGACGATGTTTCGTCAGCATTGACCTGAGAGGAATCGGTTCTGTTCGTTTCCCCAAGATCGTTCTTGTTCACCTCAAACCCGCCCAATGCTCGCTCACCTTCAGCGGTGACAAGTGGGGTCCGACTCGAACGACAACCAGAGGTCGCGACTGAGAGGACTCACTTGAGAAACTCGAATGGGCGGGGCGAGGGAGGCGGAACGTTCATCTGTGCGCAGGCCCCGCCCAATGACGGAGGGGGAACATCAATCTGCGCGCAGGCCCCGCCCAATGACGGAGGGGAACGTCAATCTGCGCGCAGGCCCCGCCCAATGACGGAGGGGAACATCAATCTGTGCGCAGGCCCCGCCCAATGACGGAGGGGAACATCAATCTGTGCGCAGGCCCCGCCCAATGACGGAGGGGGAACATCAATCTGCGCGCAGGCCCCGCCCAAATTTTCTCGAAGATTTTGAATTCATGTGAACAATGTTGAGGAAATCTCAATATGAACAAAAACAAAATTAATCCTTCTTCAACATCACGTGATTTGTCATAACATACAATAACATCCGGTTCAATCAAAGGTCATCACGTTCATTTCAGATGTTAATGTCACGATGATGTTTTCAAGGATTCAACAACAGCCAAATATTAACTGTTTATTACAGATGAAAACAAATACGTCATAACGTGGGAAGAAGGATGTGCCGACAACTCACGACTCGACCCACATCCGCCATTCTGACCCAGCCCACCAGATTCCTCCCACATGTGACGTCACATCCTGTGACGTAATTATGTATTGCATATTTACATTGAACATTGTATATTTACATAATAACAGTCAAAATTACCGATAACAACACAGGAAGTGAATCCATGTCGTTCACACATTATTTATTAAAATACACAGTTTGGTGTTAAAATCAATTCTTCATCGAGATTTCGTGAGTGTGACGTGTGAGTGTTAATTATGGTTTTGTTTTCCAAGATAAAATGTGTTTATTTCATTTATCACTCGTTTTGGGATTCAAATGATATTATGTGTGTGATGTTAAAACCGAATGTGACAGTTGATCTGTCGATGACGTCACAGCCATTTGTCAACATCCGGGATCTCAATATTTGGCATGACGTCACTGATCATATTCCGTCCATATAACTTTTTGGGATATCGTGCCATATATCGTTTTTACCCCATCCCTGAATTGTGAAGAATCGGTGAAAAATTAAAATAAATTCTCCTCTCTGTATCTGGAACCGATCAATTCGTCGTCGTCAAACACCGAACCTCAACGTCACAGAGGTTGTGTGACGTCACAATGATCATTCCAACGTTCGGGAACAGACAAGGTGGAGAGGTGATGGATGTGAAGCGTCAGTTGGAGGATCGAGCATCGACGAACAGGACAGAGATGTGGATTGTTACGGTGATCTTGGTGTTGTTCGTCCTTGGTGGGACATGGCGACCTCCGCTGCAGGTAAGTGGAGATTGTAAGGGATGGTGGAGTCGGGAAGGGACACAACACGGAAGGAGTGAGTTTATCAGGAGTTTGTGTGGTTTGATGTTAGAGAGAACAGGGGGTGTAATGTGAGTTTGTAACATGAGCAAGTTGTTCGTGTCCGCACGGGATTCCCCACACAGTACGGATGGAGGAGGGAAAAATACAAATGTCGTCTTGTATCATAGAGTCGGGAAGTTGTAACAATTCACATTTATTATGGGCCGGGGGCCAGTAGGACCTCCCTTGCACCCCCTCCCCCCCACCCCGACCCCTCCTCCCACACCCCCCCCGCCCCACACCCCACACCCTCCCCCGCCCTGATGCCAGTGTTCATATTTGTCCCAAGTCTCAGAAAAATAACTCATTTTCACTCTGCTTTATCTGTTTCCATGGCAACCAATCAAAAATAGACGAATCTCACAAAGATCGGCAAAATGTCAACATCTCTGTCAAATATAAACATAAAATCACAAAGTTGGTGTCAAATTAAAGTTTATACATTTACGTATTAAAATATATTTTGTTTATGCAAATTAGCCTATTTGCATGTAAATTCAATTTGACGAAAACACAAGAATTCCCACAAAAATGCAAGAATTTCCATTTTCTTTCCTTGTAATTACCACATGTCAGTTTTTTGTCAAAAAATCGTAACTTTGGTGTTGCCAGATACAAGACAGGTTGGCAAAAAATATATTAAAATATTTTTGAATTTTTTTAAGTTGGCTAATTAGCATAAAATACAAAGCACAATGAAACATTCGAAAATCATGCAAAATCAGATTAATCAATAGAATGAATTACCTGGGCCTGATGTACATAACTGTGACTTATGATGTCTGTTGGTGTTTGAGGGAAACACAACTATTTTCTGTTTGAGTAAAAGTAGTGGAAATGATTTTAAATGCATTGATGTTTTCATTCGGATCCGCCATTATGGAAATTCTCATTTTCGTAAATATCTCAACTTCTGGTTCATGGACATTTGTAAATAAGGAATCTACACATGTTTGGAGGGTCAAGGAATAACGTGAACATATTTCCTTTGTTGTCAGAGATGGAGAATAATGTTTGGATAGCTTAATTACATGCAAAAATGGAAACAGCTTTATACAGCAGAGTGAAAATGAGTTATTTTTCTGGGAACATCTTTTTTCTGATACGTGGGAAATACACGTTGGTACTTTTCAAGTGGGATAAATAGGATACATTTGTAATTTTACAGGGAAACTGTAAAGGACATTTTCTGTTTTCTTCTGTGAGTTTGATTCCAATGTTATCGGATCCGAAGATTAAAAACTGTCGTCCTTGTGCACCACAACCAGGATATTCAGAGACCAAATTAAGTTGGCTGCCTTGTTCAGTGGCACTTTTTTGTGTAAGTCTATGATTCCTGGAGTAGCCTTCAAAAAGAGTAGTCCATTGTGTGTTGGTGCCCAGATTAAATCCCATATTTAATCTTCCTTGTCTGCCCTTTAAACGGTTGTGATACCTCATTGCCATGAGGATGTGATGAGGAATATAAAGAGAGTTTGTATTTGGTTGGAAACTGCAGGTTTCAGGATAAGTTTCCCCATTAGGTAAAGTTGGAATTTGTCGCTTCAAGGCAAAAGTTCCTTCATGGTCGTGTGGATGGAGGAACCTTCATGGTCGTGTTGATGGAGGAACCTTCATGGTCGTGTAGATGGAGGAATCTTCATGGTCGTGTAGATGGAGGAATCTTCATGGTCGTGTAGATGGAGGAATCTTCATGGTCGTGTAGATGGAGGAACCTTCATGGTCGTGTAGATGGAGGAATCTTCATGGTCGTGTCGATGGAGGAATCTTCATGGTCGTGTCGATGGAGGAATCTTCATGGTCGTGTAGATGGAGGAATTTTCATGGTGGTGTATATGGAGGAATCTTCATGGTCGTGTCGATGGAGGAATCTTCATGGTCGTGTCGATGGAGGAATCTTCATGGTCGTGTCGATGGAGGAATCTTCATGGTCGTGTAGATGGAGGAATCTTCATGGTCGTGTAGATGGAGGAATCTTCATGGTCGTGTAGATGGAGGAATCTTCATGGTCGTGTAGATGGAGGAATCTTCATGGTCGTGTAGATGGAGGAATCTTCATGGTCATGAAGCTGGAGGAATCTTCATGGTCGTGTTGATGGAGGAATCTTCATGGTCCTGGAGTTGGAGGAATCTTCATGGTCGTGTAGATGGAGGAATCTTCATGGTCATGAAGCTGGAGGAATCTTCATGGTCATGAAGCTGGAGGAATCTTCATGGTCGTGGAGATGGAGGAATCTTCATGGTCGTGTAAATGGAGGAATCTTCATGGTCGTGTAAATGGAGGAATCTTCATGGTCGTGTAAATGGAGGAATCTTCATGGTCGTGTTGATGGAGGAATCTTCATGGAATGCTCTTCTCGTTGGTGGACATTAAAGATCCCAAGGTGTTTCTTGCAAAGACTCGACGAGTTATCGCCAGCATTCTGAACAAATCACAAATTGCTTCCCAAACTCTCTTGTTAAACTGTGCTTGACAAGCATGGTCATGAAACCAATATACCCAGTGTGAGTTCAACACCTTCATCCTGCAGAGGATTGAAAACAGGCTGATGATGATAATGATGATGATGATTATGATGATGATGATGATTATAACAGCTGGAAAATATAACCTCCTTTCACCTTCAGTGAAAGCTGTTCACGATTTTGGGTGATCTTGACCTTTGCCGTTTGATCAAAAAAAAAACATTTAATTCTGCTTCTACCTTTTAATTGGTGAACCAATTCAGTAACCCAATATGCTAATTCTTAAAATTTCAGATCAATTAGATGAAAATTAGTGATTTTATGTGATGCTGAACTTTGACCTTTTGACCAAAACATTAATTTATTTTCTCCATATTCTCATGAGAAAGTTATGCTGAAAATTTAATGACAAAGCTCAAATGGTAAATTGGAATTTCAGGTGAATTGCATTAAATTGATGATTTTCGGTGAATTTGACCTTTTCACAAAATTTTTTTTTTCTTCTCCATATTCTAATATTCTAATAATAAAGCTTTCTTGAAAATTTGATTTAAAAATTTCAAATTGGAACAAAGTTACGGACCGGACGCACGCACGCACACACACGTGATTGCAAAACCCCACCTTCCACTGCGTGAGGGACGGGTTAATAAACTTTTCTCCTCTCCCTGCCCTTTCTTCCTTGTCCATAGATTTTCGAGAAAAACGCTGTGGAGGAATCAGTGGTCTCCAAACTTCGTGACGTCGTGTTCGTCACAATTGGCATCTTTTTATTTGTCATCGTAACATCATTTAAACCATCTTCCTGGTTCAATCGACAGAGGAAGCACAAAAAAAAGCTCCACATTCACTGGTAAGGAAGACAAGTGACGTTTTCATCAATGTGATCCTTGCTTCATCCATAAGGGCAGTAAATGTAGAAATGGTCTGTGGAGTCGAAAGGATCGTGGTCGGGGGGGGGGGGGAGGGGGGTCCTTAGGGTTTTGGTTGTCTTCGGAGTCTGAAAGTTTTTTGGGTGGGTGGTGGGTCTTCAAGGTCATGAGGAGTCTCAAGCACCTGAAGGATTTCAACATATCTTTGAGTTCTCAAGGTCCTTGGGGATCTTAGGGGTCTTTGAGAGTACAAAGGGGTCTTCAGGTGTCAAGGGGTTTAAAGGTAGCGAGGGGTCTGGAACATGCATGCATGGCTCCTATTATGCAGTGGCCTGCAAAGGTATTCAACCCTCCCAGGTTTCACATGTTGATGCCACCTGAGCTTATTTCTTGATGCTTTCAAATCAAACTTAATATGTCATCTTAACAAACTATTCCGAAGTGATAAAACTAAAAAATGCAGATAAAATGTGAACAAGTCTGATTAACAGAGAAAACTATAAAGGCATTCAGTGGAGCTCATACCTCCGCAAGGCTGATTAGTTTATGTTTTGTATCCCACTGATAGGCCAGATCTGGATTCGGACCTCAACTAAAATTTAATTGGCTTCTTCTTATCACATTACCAACTCATCCACCAAATTTTGGCCGAATCCGTGCAAATTTTTTGAAATATCACTCTTGTACATCGGTTTTGCCTGATGATTCAACAGTGAAGAATCACTTAAAAATACTCTGATCTGGATCCGGATTAAATCTTCACCAAAATCGAAATGAATACTTCCTCGTTACATACCAAACCTCTCCACCAAGTTTCGTCCAAATTCATCCACAACTTTTTGAGATAACCTTCTATCCGTCGTTTTTGGCCAATCACTCAATGGCGAAGAATCACTTGGAAAACTATTGCATCCAGATCCGGATTGGGATCATCACCAAAATCAAATCATATTGTCCGCATCGCATACCCAAGCTCTCCAACAAATTTCGTCCAAATCCGTCAACAACTTTTTGAGATATTTTGTTCATAAACAAACAAACAGATGGGGGTGAAAACATAACCTCCATCCACCTTTGTTGGCATGGGTAATCAGATGATTCTCAGTTGCATAAGCATTCAACCCCTTTGCCCAATTAACCCTAAATCACTTCAGGAGAAAATTATTGGTTTGAAAGGTTTCAAAATAAGTGCACAGTAATAGGTTTCATGTGTATGTCATCAGTGATTTAACTAAAAAATTAATCTCCTTCACTTATCTCAGGAGTTTTGACGTGCAACTCACTTGGTCAACCAACAAGGCAAACATGAGGATTTATATATGGGGTACTGAGGGGTCTCAGGAGTCTAAAGGGTCCAAAGGTTTCAAAAGTACCTTCCAATAGTACTTGTAATAGACGCAGTCACGGTCCAACTTACATTTAAACATGACATGTTGAAAGTATTTAATCACGTGGGTTAGTCGGTGGACATGCACTTGCTCCATTCTACTGGGTGGACAATAAATAACTGACACATTTATATTTCATGTTGAAATAGAAATTTAATAGAAAATGACGATATTCATATATATATATTTAAACAAAACAGCCCTTCCAGGGGAATACTTCAGCTTATTATTACTCCTTGATCTTCAAAATAACACCCTTAAAGTGACCACCATTTTCCTATATGTCTTGACACACATGAACAGCAATGTTTTGCATCATTTTCCTGAAGGTTTCAAGTGGAATAAAGGTTCGTTCCTCTTCAATTTGCTTCCATAAGTCTTGAATAGTCCTTGCTCTTGTCTGGTAGGCAGTTGATTTAAGGTACCTCCACAAGAAGAAATCAAGCGCTGTTAAATCCAGACTTCTGGCTGGCCATGGAACATCTCCAGATCATGAAATGAGATGATCGAGGAAAAGGTCCTTCAGGAATGACATTGATGCACAAGCAGAATGAGCAGTTGCCCAACCTTGTTGGAACCAGGTTTAACCATCAAATCCCAAGTTCCTTAGTTTTGGAGCAAGAAAGTATCTTATCATTTCTTTGTCGCTCAAGTATCACCGCAACAGTTGCTCCATTGGCAGCTGAAAAATAATATGGCCCAATGACTCCAGCACAAGAAATGCCGCACCACACTGTGACACGTTTGCCATGTAAAGGTTGTTGGTGGAACTGCTCAGGATTTTCTTCCACCCCGAATCGAGTGTTCTGCTTGTTAACAAAACCTGGAAGCTCAAAATTAGCTTCATCTGACATGATTATTTATTTCAATAAACCTGCCATCTTCCTCGAACATCTGAAGAAATGTGCCACACAATTACATCCTTCTTTGTCAATCATCTTAACTAAGTTCTTGAACCATTTGAACCTGGTCGGGAAACCTCTGCCAGACCTCAATGCCAGACATGAGATCAGAGCCATCTCTTAGACATATCATGTGCTTTTGATACGGTCTGGCACCCTGCCCTGCTCAACAAACTCTCTTCCTATGGTATCCACGGCAATCTCCACTCATGGCTCGCAGACTTCCTCTCCTGAAGCAGTCAACGTATGGCCCTCAATTTAATTCTCTCATCCCCTTTTCCTGTCCAGGCTGGAGTTCTTCAAGGCAGTCTTCTGGGCCCAGTGCATTTTCTGGTTTTCATCAATGATCTCTCCAACTCTGAAAAATCCTATTTATCTCTTTGCTGATGACTCCACCATCTGCTGCACCATGTCATCAATCAGACCGGCAAGCAGGAGCCTCTTCACTCTGCAAATCTGGATAAAATCACACGCTGGTCCAACACGTGGAACATGCCTTTCAATACTTACAAATTTCACACTCAACATCACTCCAAAAGGACCATCTGGAACCACCCACCCTCCCTCCCCATCTACTTTCTCAACAATCCTCTAGAAGAAGTCCTTTATTTAAAGTTTTTGGTCTCACTATCTGCCATGATCTCTCCTGGGAAAGCAACATCTCCAAGCTGGCCTCCAAAGCCAGTCGCCGATTGGGCATCCTCCATCGTGCAAAGTCCGTCATTGGCATACCTGACCTCCTGACCATGTACAAAGCTTTCATCCTCCACAGTCTGATGGAGTACTTCTCTTCCCTCTGGGCTGGTGCTCCCACCTCTCACCTTTCTCAGCTGTTTCACACTGTGGAAACCAAGGCATTTCGGATCATTGGTATCTCCCATGATGAGGCTGAGTCTTTGGGTCTCTCATTCTCACACCAGAGGCAGGTCTTCTCCAGTCTCCTTTCCGACCTCCCCCCGGATCTGTCTGCTTTCTGCACCGCCCATATTACTGCAGGGAGCTCATGGTCCACCAGCAACCCCCTTCTGGGAAAACTACCAAAATCACGAATCACTGCTCACCTTCTTTCTTTTATTCCTCTTTTTTTCCAGCTTTAGAGCAAACTCCCACACACTCATGAATCCCACTCTTCCCTTCAGGTTTTTAAAACAGCTGTTCACCACCATCTCTTATCTTGCCCTATCCAAAACCACGATCTTGTCCATGATCTTTTCATGATCCCCGTTAATCCACCCAAGCCTCCCTCCTTCAAATTCCCTGCCTTCCTTCCTGAAAGTCCCTGAAGTCATGTAAGATGTTCAGTAATGAAGTCATGTATGATGTACAGTAATGAAGTTATGTTCAGTAATTGTATTTTTTCATCAAGCGATTTTCAACAATCATCAATGATACATGACTTCATGACTGTGCATCATACATCTTGTTTACCCCGTGTACCCCGCTCCATCCCTCTCCCTTCCACAGATCTCCTCATATCTCTGTTTCCCACTGTTTTGTGCTTCCTCTCCCGTCCCTCTTGTCTCCTGGTCACTTTGTTATATGTTCTGTGTGTGAGCTCTTCTCTGAGCCTTTACATTGCATAATAAATAAATAAATAAATAACAAGCTTCAAACACAAATGTAATGTTGTTCGGTGATCGAACCCTTATGGGTCGACAAGTGTGCGTACGTCAAAGCCACACTGTCAGCCCAGGTCGTATCTTCATGCACTGTAAAACAAACTGCGATTCCATGTTGTATTTATACATTTAAAAGGTATCTCGTTTGGTGTTATGCTTTTCTTCCGGTTCAATGTTGAGCTTTTCCTGCATGCAGAGCTTTTAAAACACAGTGTGGGAAGCGGCCGCCGGATATGGGAGACAGCCGAACGTGTAACCATACAAACACACAAACAGACACCACACTTCACATTATGTAATAGATACTGTGCTTCATTTTAGCTCGAACTGACAAGTATTGTGTTTGTTTCTTGCAGTTTTGGATGTGGCCAGAGACATTTAAAGAACATGGGGAAGAAAGAGCAGCCGTTGCTCGAGGAAGTTCCAAAAAACAAAGCCGTGGAGATGCAGAATGTGAAGGAACAGGAGGATGAAAGAACAAAGTTGTGGCTGAGAGAGCATGAAAAACTACAGGAAAGGGGTGAAAAGTTGCACCAAAAAGAGGAAGAACTGAAGGAAAGAGAACTCCTCATTCAGCTTGGAGAGCAAACAGTTCAGGGAAAAGTTGTGCAACAAAAATATGAGGAAGAGGAATGGAAAAAAGAGAAGGAAATGCAGAAAGAAATAGAGGAAGAACAGCAGAGGAAAAGCAAGGAAGAGGAACTGAGGAAAAAAGATGAGGAGGAGCAAATGGAAAAACATGATGAAGAGAAAAAGAAAAAAAACTCTTCAGAGTGGAGACGAATAGAAGAGGAAGTTCGGAGAGAACTCGAAGAATTTGAAAAATGGAGGGAATCGGTGTATCAGGAGCATGCACGTAGACACCTTGAGATCGAACAAAAAGAGAAAGAGGTGTTAAAGAGTGAGGATGTGGTGGAGAAATTACAGAAAGGGATTTCTGAACTCGAGGAAATGGAGTGGGAAAAACGGGCACGATTCGAAAAAAGGAAGGTGTTAAAAGAAGGGGAAATAAAACATCGAGAGATTGAGACATGTCAACAAGAGAAGGAGATGAGAGAACGAGAAAAGGATGTTGAGGAAATGGCGAGAGTGATGTACCAACGAGAAGAGGAGGAGCGGAGGGAACAAGAGAGATTTTTAGAGAGAAAAAAAATAAAAGAGGAAGATTTTTTCCTTCGAGAGAAAGAGGCACATCAGCTGGAGCAGGGGATTAATAAGAGGGAAAACGATGTGCGCACACGGGAATACGAGGTGTGGAAAAGTGAGGAAAGGGAGGAAACACGACGAGAGCAGGAAGTACAGAGACGAGTCGAATGTGAAAAGCAGAAACAACTCGAACAAGAAAAGAATCGAGGAGTTGAACGGGAAAAAGAGTCGGCAATGGATCAAGAACTCGAGAAACCCTTTCAGAAATCCGACGAGACCAAAAAGGAGGGGAAAGCGAGTCTTGATGTGGAGGACACAGAACATGTGGAAAAACTTGCTGATGGGAAAGTGCATCAACAGCAAAAACAGAATGAGACTTCCCAAGAGTGGTCTCAGAAATGGAATGACAAGCAACGGCTGAAGCAGCAACAGAAACAGTTGTTCAAAAAGCAAATGAAGAAACAAAGCAAGGCAGCAGAGAAAAGTGTTTGGGTTGAAAGGAAACCCCACGGTGTTCACGGGACGCAGCAACAACAGAATCCTCGCCATGATCACGGGCTGCAACAACAGCAACAACATACACAGCACATTGTTGAAGAGTTGCAGCAACAACAGAAGCCTCCCCGTGATAATGAAGCAAAACAGCAGCAACAACAGCCACAGCATGTTGTTCAAGGGTTCCAGCAGGAACAAAAACCTTGCGCTGATCAAGGGCTGAAACATCAGCAGAAGCAGCAAGGTGTTGATGGGCCACACCATATTCAGGACCTTCAACAGGTAAACATCCATCAGTACTTTGTCGATGAAGGGGTGAACATTCTGGGTACAAACACAGCTATCCTCAAGATGAAGACCTGAAGTTGAAATAGATTTTAGCATTTCGTCTTTTATAAACATTGCTGGAAATACTTCCTTTGATGAAGAAGAATATCATTGATTGTGAAGATAATTGTAATTATAATTTTAGTGGGAAAGGTAACTTATTGCTGCGGTCATCCCCATGCAGGATAGATCGCAATAATTTTAACTCCCTTGATTGGATGAGATCAAATAATTCACCTTTTCATTGGTTACCTGTTCTATCAGTGCATTTCCTTCTGTGCCACATCCTGAACAAGTTATCAAACTGATGAACACAAAAATATATTTAATCTTTCATATTTTTATTGTTTTTCCAAAGACCCCTCAGAAGAGGGGCCCGTTCCCTCCACCACCACCCAAGTACAAGAAACCATCTTACCGGCTGGAACGTAAGTTACCAAGATCTTGCCTTACATTACAAAATATTCCAAACTTTATCTAAATTACATGTTCTTCACCTCCATCGTGTCCCATTTGGTCTGTGCTTCAGTAGTGTTGAGAACAAATGAATATATTGTTTCACTGGAAGCCAGACAAGCACCAAACAATTATTCCAATCAGTGGAAGTCTGGAATGAGTGTTAACATATCCATAAAGAAGTCGTTGTGAACACCAAGATGTGCATTAAAATTAATTGTTTGAAAAATCAAATCTTTGCAATCCCACCTTCAATCATCGACGGGTGACTTGAGCTGCCTCCCACGAAGCAGTCCATCCTGGTTCGCTTCGACGTCATCAGATGAGGTTTTGTTATTTCAGTTTGTGCAGTAAGTGGGGATTTGTGGGCTCTGTATGAAGCACAGAAATGATGGACCAAATTGCCTCAATTCCCTTGTTCGGTGACACAGTGGGATTTGGTGATGAAGAAAATCAAGATGTGAAAGTGGAGGGGAAGGTGAAATAAAACATGAACTGAAATGCACAAAATGAGGGAGACGGAGAAGCACAGAGAGATCGAGAGAGAGATATTCATTCCAGGATTGTGTTGGAAAGCAGAATAATGATGGAGATTATGATGACAATGCTCTTGAGTGATTTTGACTTCCTTTTGTTGATGTTTGTGTGCAGAGGAAGAAGTCCTCGTGATGCCCGCTGGAGAGGAGGATGCCATGTTTGGGAGTGACTCTCTCATCACTCCATCATATAAGCTCTCCAGAAATGCAAAAAGATACACCAGGCTCATGCAGATGGCCGATTCAAAATTTTTCAACTGAACGGTGTCCAGAACTAAGGTACGATAAACACTCTGGACTTATTTCATCAACTGAATCCTTTTTTTGTCCATGTTTGTCAATCTGTCACTTCCTTGTTTAGACGATCATGATGAGAACTTAATAACTATGACTGTGGAAAATTTAATAATTCAAATTAATACATAAAGAAGGTGAGGTCCCTCCCTGATTCACACAATCAATGCCAATCATGAAGGGAACTACAGATATGTACACTTGGTGTTCATTCCTGGACATCATGCGTGACCTTGTGACTGAACATCATACATGACTTCATTACTGTACATCATACATGACTTCATCACTGTACATCATACATGACTTCATTACTGTACATCATACATGACTTCATTACTGTACATCATACATGACTTCATTACTGTACATCATACATGGCTTCATTACTGTACATCATACATGACTTCATTACTGTACATCATACATGACTTCATTACTGTACATCATACATGACTTCATTACTGTACATCATACATGACTTCATTACTGTACATCATCGTGTATATTTTTATATATATATATATATATATATATATATATATATATATATATATATATATATATATATATATATATAAATAAATATATATATATATATATATATATATATATATATGTATATATATATATATATATATATATATATATATATATATATATATATATATATATATATATATATATATATATATAAATAAATATATATATATATTGCTGTAAATACTTCCTTTAATGGAGAAGAATATCCTTAATTGTGAACATAATTGTTACGATAATTTTGGTGGGAAAGTTACCTTCTTGGCACAGTCATCCCCATGTCGAATAGATCACAAGAATTTTAACTCATCTTGATTTAACTCTCCCCCCATCTCTCTGCCCCCTCTCTCATCCAGCAGCGTCGTCTGATATTTCAGATAATTTGTTCAAATTTCCATAAAAGCACCGAAATGGGTACACATGTAGAATAACTAGTACGTGCCCGTAAAAAATAATAATAAGAAGAAAAAAATTATAATAAATAATTATTCAAACCGCGAGCAACAAACAACAACCACACAGGCCGTTTCTTCGCTCTCGCGTGCCTGTAAGGGCGTGGCCCGGATTTTCACATATTATTCGCAATTTAGTTTTAATACCCAATTATTCAATTAGCGCCAACGTATTTTACCTTTTCACAATGTCGTGGCAAGGAAAAACAAAAAGAGAAGAGAAGAGAGAGAAAAAAATTTACTTCCTGGTTCGGAGCATACCAGCACTCTGATGTTACCGAAATTTATACACCGTCTAACATGAAAACGATCATAACTTGGGGCATTGTGTTTATCTATAAATGCGCAAAAGAAATTGAGAAATTATTAGAATACACGAAGTCATCATTATCCGGAAGCCCGTATGTTGTAACCTGTAATGGGGAACGCGGCTGAGCTTCCCTTCCCCATCGGCCACGCCCACGCAACAACGTGTCTCTTCATTGGTTTGGTAAATAAATAGCCGTAACTTGGGAAGCACTTGTCCGATTAATATCAAACCTTGAAAAGGCACATCCTCAGGTCGAAAGCAATATATCTGGCAAGTTTCAATTCGATCGGACCAGGGGTTCTCAAGAAACAGCGGTCACACCCCCACACACACACACACACACACACACACACACACACACACACACACACACACACACACACACACACACACACACACACAGCTGTAATTATAGATGGATGTATGCTGACCAAGGCACAATCTCGGGTGGCTCCATATCTCGAATTGCTCGGAATACATTATTCTACATGTGTACCAATTTTCGTACTTTTATGTAAATTTGAACAATCGGTTTGCTATGCTGCAGTCCGACTCTTTGTATTCCCTCTCTTTGTATTTTCATGTGGTATCCAAGGACATCTCCACTCATGGCTCGCATACTTCCTATCCTGTCGCAGCCAACGTGTGGTCCTTAATAGAGTTCTCTCATCCCCTCATCCTGTCCAGGCTGAAGTTCCTCAAGGCAGCATTCTGGGCCCTGGTGTTTTTCTGGTTTTCATCAATGTTCTCTCCAACTCTGGAAAATCCTCCTTATCTCTTTGCTGATGACTCCACCCTCTGCCGTACCATCTGTCATCCCTCATTTCAGCAAGCAGCAGCCTCTTCGCTCTCTGCAGATCTGGATATAATCACAAGCTGGTCAAACATGTGGAGCACGTCCTTCAATTCTGACAAATCTCACACTTTCACTATGTCTCTCCGAAAGGACCGTTTAGAGGCCCCCCCCCCCATCGACTTTCTCAACAAACCTCTGGAAGGACTTTGTCAATCAGAAATCTGCTTCGTTTTTCCAACATCCTTCACTCCTTCCAGCTTACCAAACCCACTTGCAGATTCCCTGAGAAGAACTTCAATCAATATCGAATTCAAATCCTGTTCTTAAACCATTGACTGTAAAAATTATTTTAAATTTCTCTTCTCATTGCTCGACCTGAAGGAAGGTTCCTTTCCAAAAGCATCTTTCCTTGTTTCTCCAACCTTGGTTTTTCATTTCACTCCAACATCCAATCCTCCACTCTTCAATTATTTCAGTACGAGAAGCAAGCATCGCAACAATGACTGCATTCTGCCCCCCCCTGTACCTGCGATCTCACAGTCATTGTGTTGTACTTCAGTCAGTTGTCCGTCTTATTTGGTTCAGAAGGACACAGGTCAAGCCGATGAAACCTTTGCCGCCCCTGTGTGAAGCGGGGCCATCGCCGTAAAATACAAAACACACAGGAAATGGCGCTTTGTGTTGAGGCGCGGCGGTGATGGTCATGTTTAACCCTTGACCAGTTAAAGATCCCCGGGGGTTAAATACAGCACGGTAAGCCTTGATCTCATTTGCTGTTTCTCACCTGTCTCTCTCTTTCTCTTTCCTCCAGCCCGCTCCTCTCCCCCCCCCCCGCACACCTTCCCTCTCTCCCCAATCTCCCCCTCCGTCCCTCTACCTACCCCTATCTCTCTGCCCCCTCTCTTAGTATTTTCCTGTGGTATCCAAGGACATCTCCACTCATGGCTCGCAGACTTCCTCTCCTGTCGCAGCCAACGTGTGGTCCTTCATGGAGTTCTCTCATCTCCTCATCCTGTCCAGGCTGGAGTTCCTCAAGGCAGCGTTCTGGGCCCTGTTATTTTTCTGGTTTTCATTAATGATCTCTCTGGAAAATCCTCTTTATCTCTTCGCTGAGGACTCCACTGTTTGCCGTACCATCTGTCATCCATCATATCAGCAAGCAGCAGCCTCTTCGCTCTCTGCAGATTTGGATAAAATCACAAGCTGGTCCAACACGTGGAGCATGTCCTTCAACTCTGACAAATCTCACACTCTCACTATGTCTCTCCAAAAGGACCGTTAGGAACCCCCCCCCCCATCTACTTTCTCAACAATCCTCTGGAAGAAGTCCTTTTCTTTCAAGCTTCTCGGTCCCACTATCTGCCATGATCTTTCCAAGGAAAGCCATATTTCCAACCTGGCCTCCAAAGCCAGTCACCGACTGGGAATCCTCCATCGTGCAAAGTCCTTCCTCAGCCCACCTGAGCTCCTGACTACATACAAAGCTTTTATCTGCAGCCTGATGGAGTACTGCTCTCCCCTCTGGGCTGGTGCTCCAGCCTCTCACCTTTCTCGGCTTCACCCTGTGGAAACCAAGGCATTTCGGATCATTGGTATCTTCCACGATGAGGCTGTCTTTGGCCTCTCACTCTCTCACTGCAGGCAAGTCGGTGGTCTTTCTGTCCTCTCTGGTCTCGCCCCCCTCCCCGATCTGTCTGCAATTTGTCCCCATCATATTTCCGCAGGGCGCTCAAGGTCTGCCAACAACCCCCTTCTGGAAAAATACCAAAATCACGAATCACTGCTCACCTTCACTCTTTTATTCCTCTTTTTTCCCGCCTTTGAAATAAACTCCAAAACTCTGTTTAACCCCATTCTTCCCTCCAAACCTCCAAAACAACTGTTCACCACCACCTCTTATCTTTCCCCATCCAAATCCTCAATCTTTTCTTACCCCGTTAATCCACCTCAAACCCACCTTATTCAAATTCCCTGCTTTTCTTCCTGAAAGTCCCTGTGGTGTCCATCTTGTATACCCCATGTTCCCTTCCACAGATCTCTGAATGTCGCTGTTCCCCACCGTTTTGTCCTTCCCTCTCCCATTATCTCCCATTACCAGACCCCTTGGCTTGGCGTTGAGCAGGCCAAAAAACACAGCGCCTTCAGGCCTAGCTACATAACCTAGGTACGCCTTCAGACCCCAGAGAGTGAGGTGGCCGAGGATAGCCTGATGAAGGATATAATTAAATAAGGCTGTTCATTACGTATGTTAAAAAGGGGTGTTTTCCATCCACTGGGGCTATACTCTGTGCAGAGTGTTGGTGCTGCCGACGCAGACCCCTTGGCTATTGGACACAATCCTGGATGGGTCACCACTCCGTCACAGTATACCAGCAAGCTGGCACTCTTTTTGATGACCTAGGAAGGATGACAGGCTGAGTCTACCCTACCTGGTATTAATTCAACAGCCGATTTGGGTTTGAACTCAAGATCATGGGATCCCAAGCCCACAACCCTCACCATTAAGTCAACACCAGGCATAATAATACACAGTAGGTTCAATTTTCCAACAATTCTAGAATGTTATTGTCAACGGGCCTGTCAATACTGACCCCTTACGCCAAAGCTTCAGCTTCATGAATAGCCAAAATCAAAAGGAGCCATGATCAAGCGGTTAGCGCAATTCTTCCTTCACCCGGTCCTCTGGTCAGAATTGCTCATCCAGCCGGTCGCTTGAGGTACCGCACACGATCCGACACAATGCCGATGTGACAAAAGAGGATCTTCATCTCGTCTCGGTCTGTCAGAGACTGTGACACAATACACGAGTGTTGACGACACTGTTTTCCTGAAACAAAATGGTATTGAAGAAGAAATGGAGGTAGAGGATGAGAACGGTGAAAGCTATGAGCAATGCTGCTTTGGCAATTTAGTGCCAATACCTCGCTGACCACGCACTGGGAGAAAGAAATGGCTGTGGGTCATCTTCTGGCTGGACAGAAGGCCACTCAGAGAGCATTCAACAACTTGCTCGTGGAACTTGCTGTCAAAGATAAACCCTATTTATATTTACGAGTAAATTAAAGTACCCGTTCACCCTGGGAATGTACCGTTGGAATAAACTCAAATATCAGCTTCTTCTCCATTTTTATCATTAAATGAACATAAATTTTACTCCAAGTAAATCAATTATCGACTTTCCAACCAAGTTGATCAATTAACGGCTTTCAAACGCACCATCTTTATCATTCGATGACAGCAGAAACAAGGTATTCGGGCAACACTCTTTAATGAGGTAGTGGAGCGTCAGTCCATGGAAAGCAAAACGCGACATTCAGGGGTGCCATCTCAGCTGCAGAGCAAGTCACAAAACTTTGCGGGTTTTTTTTGGCTACAGGCAATAAATTGCAATTTAAACAGACTTTGACTCAAACGCAAGCACTCAAACATGCACGCACACGCACGCACGCACACATGTACACACACACACACACACACACACACACACACACACACACACACACACACACACACACACACACGGTATATGTCAATGTAATTCAAAGACAGAGACTTGCCAGCTCAGACTATTACATTTAGCTTTTTGGGCTTCAAACAGGATAACCAAATCCGACAAAAAAAAAAAAAAAACTTGACACACTCAGCACATGTCAAGTGGGCTACAAAAGCCCCACTGCCCCAGGGCCAGATTTAGGCATGGGCAAGCTGGGCAGTTGCCAGGGGGCCTCCACATATTTCATGAAAAAAAAATTGGAAGGAAAAATGTCTTTGAGTGCCTGAATGGTAGTTGGTAGTTTGTGGAACAGATACAAAATATTAATCTTATCTCATTCTCTATTTTATATGGAAGTCAGTTGACTTCTTAGGAGATTGACAAGTTGACGACGATCATCAACTGCCGAACATTACACGATTCTCAAAAGCTCTCATTGACAATCTTGTTGCATTGCGTTGACTAGTGTGTGGCAGCCCTTAAAATGAACGTTAGAAACTTTACCCCCCCAGGGATTTAGGCGAATTGTCCAGTGGAGCAAAGAGAATGGAGAGCAGAGCGGCAAGAGTGTGTGAAGAGTGGTCAGAGAGAACAGCCCGGCAAGGGAGATAGCATGAAGAGCGGCAAGAGAGCTGGAAGGGCCAAGACACAAGAAAGTGAATAGGACGTGCACAAGCCCTGATTCCCGGCTCTGACTCCAACAGTTTGTCAGCTTCTTCAACACATCAGCTCCACTCCCTCCTGATCCTCCTGAGCTACCCCTTTTATCACCTCTGCCATGGCTTTGGCTACAATGCCTGAGTATCCCTCCTCCCAGACAGGCTGTGCCACTCATGCTGTACATAGTTACCACCGCATTGCAATCACAGAGGCTGACTGGTGTCAGAGCACTTCTTGATCCATCTCAGGCTATGGGGAAAGTCTTAAAAGGTGCACACGGGATGCAAACACGTCAATAATCCCCTCTTGTACCACCCCATCCTTACCCTGCCTGGCTGCCTTGCCTGGTTCACAGGAAGAACCAAAACAAAAGATGGTATTCATAGATGACTTTACCCACACAGTCTTGAAAAGGACTTGGTGAAAGCCAACTTTTCTGGTGGCAAATTTGTAATTTTAAATTCGAATCAAATGGATGACCAAATAAAATATGTACTGCATTAGCGTCATCAGAAGGAACCTGAACAAGGAAAAAGCAAAGATGAGGTCATCAGGAGGAACCTGGATAGGACTCGGGTTTCAACTGCTACTCCTCCACCTTCAAACCCATCCAAACGCAGCCAAGTGAGCCTAATTCCAAAAAATAAAAAAGAATGCAGATTCCAAAAAAATTTAAGAATTCTGGCTGCCAGACCATGCGTCTGATCAGGTTGAAATTTATAACATACGTGTATTCTCCACCATTACGAGATCATAATTTCGAAGTTTCACAATGATCAATACAGCGGTTCACGAGAGAAAATTAAAAAATATATTTTCCTTCAATCCAATGTGGCTACCAAACCATGTGACCTATCAATTATTCATGAACACCCTGGTATCCTCAAGGCTGTGGGAATGTGTGTGTGAAGTTTCCCCTCGATCTGTCAAGCCGTTCTGCAGAAGACGGTTTTTAAAGGTTTTCGGGTAAGTCCAATGTCGCTTGCAAACCATGTGACCAATGACATCATAGGTGGGGAACTTTTTGTTCCTCATGGATAGGTGGTTGTACCTCGAAAGTTTCTCCTCAATCTGTTCAGCCGTTTCAGAGATTTTTGAAGTTTTTTTAAAAAACAATGGCTGCCAGAACCACATTACCGATGGTGTTTTACATTTTTTTCTGTTGACCAAATTATTCCTGGATGACCCTCAAAAATTTTTCATGTTGAACGGATATAGTGTTCTCCGTATACAATTATGATGTCATCACAAAGGCACCGATGACATCATTAAAAAAAATCACTTATTCAGCACAAGGAGCGCTTGACATGTGCAGAGTTTCAATTTTTTCTATGGAGCGGTTTCGGAGAAAGAGGTCCAACGTTCCTCCTTTTATCCCAACATGGCAGCCACACCATGTGACCTATGACCGAATAATTATCATTTCAACATTTTACATGAGTATTTGCACCTATGGTGAAAATTCGTGTCAATCCGACAATCAGTTCCAGAGAAAATGGAATAACAAAATGCACATACGTACGCATGTACGGGACCGATCACTTTACCCCGCTTTTCGCTTCACGATCATGGGCGAGCTCGCCTTAATGACTGGATGGCACCAATATAAACACTTCAAAGAGGCAGTCCTTTATTGGTCATCATCACCATAATAATTCATTATGTGTTTATCCATATGTTATGGAATATATTCTGTTGGAAGGTGGATTCTACCGAAACCATTTTGCAATCTTGGAAGGGGTGGACTCCATAGCCCGCCCTGGGAGTAATTGGTCTGCAGTCAGGAAGCCAAAGCACAGGGTCTTCACCTTTCCCAGCAAAGACAAGTTGGTGGACTTGTCGGCCTCTGCAACTTTAATCTCTTCTGCAATAAACTTTAAATCCCCAGCCCTATCCTATCCCATGTTCTGCCAGTGACTTATTTTTGTTACCCTCTCAAAGTCGAGGCTTTCTACTCACTACCACTCCCTTGACCCCATTTTCTCTCATCTATGGAATTGCCTCGCTCACTCAGTCTCGTCCTATTTTCCACTTTAGTTGTTTTTGAGTTGATGGTGCATTAAAGGGAAACTGTCTTGTTCCCACTGCTTGCATACATTGGCATTGTGCAAGCACTGTGTTGACACATCCTTCATTTATTACTGCATGCTCGGAGTGAGGCCGAGCCATGATGCACTGGCACAAATATGTTTTTTTGTTTTGCTACTCTGGGTTCTTTAACATCCATGATCTAAATGCAGATAGGTCAGCTGGATTTATGTTCTCCCAGCATAATCCTTGCCAATAAACTGTTTTGGCAGCACAAACGCTCTGTCAAGGGTAGAGTACATCTCAGATCATGAAAGATGGAGTGTTCTGAGATGCAGCTCCTCCTGTTGGTACTATTAAAGAATAACAGTTTTCTTTGGTTTCGATTGCCGTTTTGATTACACAGTGGAACTGGACGGGCACTCGATACAGCGCATACCTCCGCCACGTCATACCTGACCCACGAGAACATATCGGACCCAAAACATTTTTCAAATATCATGCTATACAGTACAATATCGATTTTTGGCCCGATCTCTCAATGGCGAAGAATCACTTAAAACATTCCAGTAGTCAGATCCGGATTTGGATCTTCACCAAAATTGAAGCAATTTGTCGTGGTCACACACCTAACCTGTCCACCAAGTTTCGTCCGAATCCATCCACAACTTTTTGCGATGTCGTGCTCGATATCGGTTTGGCCCGATCTCTCAATGGTGAAGAATCACTTAAAAAATTATCAGATCCGGATCCAGATCTTCACCAATATTGAATCAGTTCTTCCCTGTGACACACCCAACGTGTCTACCAAGTTTCATCCGAATCCGTCCAAACTTTTTGAGGTATCGTACTATATAACGTGTTTGGCCCGATCTCTCAATGGTGAAGAATCACTGAAAAAAATAATTGTAGTCGGATCCGGATCTGGATCTTCCCAAAATCTAATCAGTTTGTCTTCGTCACACATCCAATAGTAGAGTTCCCACAATCGGGTCTCGTGACCGTTTTTCCGGGACCAAGGTTTGAAGGTTGATTGAAGTCAATTTGAAGGTGCCGATTAAAATGAGCTGGGGTGAACCTCGTGAAAATGTGGGCTGACTTGTCCAGACTCGAAAATTCAAAATGGCCGCCACACGGCTTCCAGAATATTAAAAAAAATCTTTGGTTCTCCATGTCCGATTTTTATGATTTTTGGGTCTAAACATACGTTTTAAGGTCAAATATTTCATTTATCAGCACAATATCTTTAAAAGTGTAAGAATTAGAATTTTAAAAAAGCTTTTTAAATCATTTTTGCAGAAAAATCCTCGACGGCCACAAGCTGACTGCAACGAAGAAGACCAGGAAGACACCCTGAATAGTTAAGATGCATAGGTTTTAAGTAAACTGCAATGTTACTATGTTTTAACACACTTTCATTTTATTACAGAGATCCTTGAATGAGTCGTAGCCATGTCGTCCAAGGGAAAAGGTAAAAAAAAGGAGACATGAGGAGAGTGAAGAAAGCCACAAGTGCATCCTCTGTGGTGAGCATTGCGATGAAAACAAATCCAATATTCCCCCTGAATCATGGGACAATCTGAAGACTTTAGCACAGCAATGGCATCATCCAGATAGGTTTGGAACAGTATACGACACCATGAATTGGGATGCTGGACCACAAAACATGTTCTTTCATAAAATTTGCAAGATTACATTTTCTGGTAAACGTCATATACAGCTGGCAATGAAGAGACGAGACAAAAGTTTGGCAGCTGAGGAGATACTCCAAGAACAAAGTAGCTGTTCTGCTCACTGTTCTGTGGAGCGACCCCAGAGACCATCTCGAGCAGCAAGTGGGGTGATACATGACAAAAACTGTTGCGTATGGTGCATGAAGCCGGAAGATGAAAAACACCCCACCAGGGACAGATGGCATATTATGCAAACGATGGATGCCTGGTATGCATTCAAGGCACATACAGTGTACTTCCAAGAGATCAGGATGCGTGATCGCATCTTAACGATTATATATGGATGCAATACCAGATCCCTTTGCAGCAGAAATCCGCTATCACCGGTCCTGCTGGAAGAAGTATGTGTCGCCATCAAAAAGCAGTGAAGATGGTCAGCTCCATGTACAAGATATTCGTCTTTCTGAAGTACGAGAGATGTTCTTCAAACATGTGCGCTTGGTTGTGTTCGAAGAGCATGAGTTGCGAACTCAACAGAGTCTGCTGTCTGATTATAAGGCCTTACTGAGAAACTTTGGTTTTGACCCCAGTGGCAAGAAGTCAAGCAACATCAAGGAAATGCTTCAGAAAGGATTTGGTGAAAACATTGGCTAACATGACTGCCATCGAAAAAATGAAAGTACACTAGTATATGATACATCAGCTGGTGACAGCTCCACTGAAGTAGCCATTTATTCATTGGGTGTCAGTGATGATCAGCTGCTCAACAATGTTGCCAGACGCGTGAAAGATGCTCTTGCTAGTATTCCTGAAATGGCATGGCCACAAAGTGTCAAGGAATTGGAGACACCACAGGCCCCAAATGACATGCTTTTGAAGTTTCTGACATGGTTGAAAACCCCACAGAAGCAGAACTTTGAAGAAAGCAGCAGAGATCCTGTGGTTCATGCATTTGCCTCGCTGCTTTTGTCATACATCACAGGAAAAAGCTCTGCATTTCAAACACAGCTGTCAGTGACACTGCATGGACTGACCCAAAGTCGAGAGATTCTGGACATCGTCAAAAAGTTCTCCCTCGGAATCAGCTATAAATCTGTTCTTCAACTCTATGATTCATGGGCAAAGCATGACCTTGAAAAAAACATGATGAATGTCCAGTAGAGCTTGCAGAGAATATTCCTGGAATTGGCATTCTTGACAATGACGACTTCTGTGAAGACACACTGACAGGCGCTGATACGTCACACTGCACCAATGTTATGTTTGTGCAACCTCAGAACCTGGAAGTAACTCTACCAGATGCAGAAAGAGACATGCGACCACTGCCCACAAGTTCACAAGACCTGAAACGTTTGTGCCTGGAGCAACATGTTGTTCAGCCCCATGAAACAGTGAAACGTGGACAACCAGCTCCTCGTCCAGAGATTGATATTTGTTGTCAGAACACAGATGTACAGAGACAGAGGGGTGTCATCCATGCTTTGGTGCGTCGTGCAGATGACCAAGCAAACATGCCTGCTGATGAACAAATAACTGGTGCATTTGGTGGGTTTCAGGTTACTGTGTAGCAACATGTGAAAAAGAGCAAACCATACTATTTCTTAACATTTCCTAAGCCTCCACACAAATCTGTAGTCCACGAAGTGATGTGCAGGATGGTTGCTGCAGCTGAGAAAAAAAGAATGCCCTTTGTTTTGCTAGTTGGTGATCAACCAGTTTATGCACTTATGGTGCAACTGAGTAATGAAAATCCTGAAGCCTTCAAAGACATTGTGCCATTTCTTGGGCCTTTCCACACACAGTGCTCATTCACGTCTGCCATTTTTAAACGGTTTGATGGTTCTGGCTTGTCTGACATACTGGTTGCTGCACAGGCCATTGCTGAAGGTTCAGTAGAGAAGGCACTACGTGGGAAACACTACAAACGTAACATCAGATGTCTTCGGTTGATGTATGAAGCTCTGAGTCGACGGATGATCAGAGAAGGCATGCAGGATGGGGTGTCCTTGTCTGAAAATACAAAGGAGAAGATTGCCATACTTCAGGAATCCTCCACAACTCCAGAGCAAAAGCAGCAAGTCTACTCAGAGTTGGAATCTCACCCAGATATTGTGTCCTCCATGGAACAAGTGTTCCAGAGCGCCGAGTCATATAACAGTTCCATGGTTAAGTATTGGTTGAGTTTCATGTCCATGGTAGAAGTTCTGATGCTGAATATCCATGCAGTGAAAACAAGGAACTGGGATGAATTCAAGGCTTCATTGCGAATGATGATGCCATGGCTCCATATCTACGACAATGACCGGTATATGCTCGCTGGCTTGTGGAATTATGGCTTGAAGTAAGTAGTCTTCCTGAGGAAAAGGCCAGATACCTACGAGATGGATTGTTTGCACAATCAATGACTGGCAGGCCATATTCGTGTTTGCCTCGAGACCTCTGGATTGAAATGACAATGAACAAAGGTTCCAAGATGAAGGCTGGATGGCTGAAAATTCTGCGGAATGAGAAGATGCTGTGAACGACTACGAGGAACATGAACTCAGTCAACAGAGTAAGGGCAGCTCTTCACACACTGGCACAGATGAAGACCTCTGCTCTGAAGCATTTTGAGAATACCCCCAGTCGTCTGAAGATTGACGAACAGGTTGTCCAAGACCGAGACAGTTGCATCACTGAGTTTGACTGTGACCCATTTGACTTGAATAAACCACAACTGAGAGCTCTGGTATCCGGTGTTGTCGCCTCAGGTGACCTGGTACGTGATTTTGAAAGTGCTCACGAAGATGATGAAACAAGAGTGACTCAATTCTTCAGAGAACGAATGTTTTCACAGAAGACACCATTTGATGCTACAATACACAGATGTTCAAGATACACTTTCAGCAAACCTTCTGTAACTCGGGAGTCAGTCTCAGGCAAAGTGACAAAGACAGATGCTATGGAAAACAGAGCAATGGCATCGTTAATTTGGCTGGCAGAATCTGGTGAAGAGAAGTCCACTCTCGCACAGGTGATGGAATTTCGCGTGACAGATGAGTGTTTACCCAAATTTAACATCAACGGTACCATGAAGAAAGTGCAAAGATCAAAGTTAGTTGAGAAATGAAACATGCAGCCTGTCGAACCTTTTCCAGATCAGTACATTGCCCTAGTCGATATGGGTTTCCTGTGGAGATTCGCGACCCCAACTGCAGAAGATCGTGAGAAAGCTGATGGGTCTGCCCTCACGTGGGGAGATTATGCTGAAAAGCTTTTTTCCGTTATTTGCAGAAGGCATCCAAATGCAAGCCAGATTGTTTTTGTAAATGATGCCGATGGTGTGGAAAACTCCATCAAAGACAGTGAGCATGAGCGTCGTAAATCCACGACAGCATATTGAGATGGGTCCAGAAATGTGTACATGAAAACATCAGATAGGTTTCCTGCTACAAAGAACTTCCAGGTGCTGTTCAGCAATCAGGGAAACAAACAAAGGCTGCAAAAGTTTCTAAAGGATGAGTTCATCAAGCTTGTAAAGAATCAGAGAGAAATTGACTTTGTGTACTCCATCAGGCAAAATTGTTGGAACATCTCCTCCGGAGAAAGGATGGAAGAATTTAAATGTAGTCACATTGAGGCGGACACAATGCTGTTCTTCATCTACTCGCAAATCCGAAAAGAAGGAAAAATGGAGACAGTCGTGATTGATGTCGAGGACACAGATGTAGAGATTCTTTCTGCATATGTTGCACATCAACTGGAGGGCACCCTTGCTATCAAACAGAAAGACAAAATCATCAGCTGCAGAGACCTTTGCTCTGATGATGTAGCTGAAATATTAATCCCATTGCACATCCATAGTGGATCTGTTACAACATCTGGCTTCCATGGACATGGGAAAAAAACAGTTTATGAAAAAGGAACAGGAACTCAGGAGGCACGTAATCTTTTGAAAGATGTTGGCAAAACACTTCCAGTGACACAAGAGGTGCTTCAGCAAATGGCCATCTTCACTATTAGACTCATCTATAATGACACAATCAGTAAAACGTGAAGTGAATCCAGAGCACGGAAGTGGGGTCAGATGGAAAACAAGTCCACGTCCGCATCCCACCAGATCCAGATTCTCACAATCTGCATGTGACGCGAGTTAACTACCAAGTTTACATTCAACTAAACAATGACAAGCCGGATGCACCCCCAAATCCCACCAACCATGGATGGACAATGAAAGACGGTAGATGTGTGTCAGTGAGGTCCCCATGATGCACTCCCAAGAAGTATACATGACTTGGTTGAACAAGAACAGACATTGTTGCACGATGATGAGGCTGAAAGTAATGATGAAGTTTGTGACTCTGGAGCCAGCGACTCAGATAGTGACTGAAGGATTACATGTATGTGTTTCAATGGAGATTTCATTTAATTTCATTTACAACTGTAAAAACATTGCCACAGTCAAAATATAAGAGATGTCAATATTATTTTATCATGACTGTCTTCGATAAAAGACAGTTTGGACAGTACATCAAACTTTGGTCAATGCAAATTTCAAGAATACTTACCGGGAAAGTGTCAATTGCCGGGAATTCAGATAATTCATGTTTTATTTCATTTTTCCATTGAAACACTGTTGCTCTCCAGACAAAATGAAGGAATGTTGATATTCTTTCATCATATTACTGTTCAAGATAAAGTACAGGAGGGATATACAAAAGAATGGTCTAACCTTCCTGAACAGTGTAAAAGTTGATAAATTGATATTATGTACACATCATGTTCTGAAAATAAAGACAATGATTGCATCCTTCTCTTCTTGTCTCAATTTGTTGTGCAATCCCACATATAAACAAACATTTACTTGCATGAAAAGATTTACTGCCAATAATATTATGAGAAGAAAATTGATTTTTTACTATTTTCCAGATGTGACTCGACGACAATCTTGGATTTGGCCCCCGAAAAGTTATATTTCATATTTTGTGACTTAACCCTGAAATATAACAATCTGTAATGGTAATATATGACATCCTTGACCTTCAAAACATATATTTTGACCCAAAAATCAGAAAAATCGGACATGCAGAACCAAAGATATTGTTGTGGTTACCAAATTCGCAAACCACCATTCAGGTCCCTTAGGTGAGATATCTCGGTAAGTATATGTGTAGTTAAGCCCAAACCCGTTGTCTAGAGGGAATAAATGTTATTCATGCGTGCTGCGACTCTTCAGGATAGCCGTTTTTCTTTTACTATCTTTATTTTGGACCAACCGCCATTGTTACCACCACCAACCACAACATCAACCACCCACCGCGGCGCCGCTTCACGTCACACCTCGCAACCGTCGCATCGCCACCGTTCTTGCGCCGCTTGTGGGTACCGGTGTTGGACTCGTGCAGGGCGCGCGCCGAACAGCGTGGACAAAACCACGGATTTTCCACTTCAAAAACGGATCAAAAACGACACACGCCCACTTTTGTTCCGTCCAATCGGTGAGCGAGGGGCGATTTGGCCCCGCCTCCAGGGCGTTGGAGGGCGATCGCTATATGCAAATTTATGGATCAAAAAGCATTCACGCCCACTTTTTCTCGGGCCAATGGGGAGCGAGGTGAAAGGTCGAAGGCAGGGGGTCAAAGATGAGAGAGCGAAGCCACGGGGCTTATATAAGCGGCCGCGTTCGTCAAGTCAATAGAGAGTTAAGACTTCGCGGGCGGTGGAGTTGGGAAGAAGAAGCAAGAAGGAGTTGGTCGTCGTCGAGTGCGTTGGAGTCGGAGCGAAGGGGACGGAGCTGTGGAGAGGCGGCGAGGGCAGACGAGGGGGTGCTCGCGTCGTGCCGGGAGCTGCACACCAGGGAGGCCGACGGCGCGACCTGGTCGAGGTGGAGACGCTCGTCGCGGGACTCGAGGCAGAGTAGAAATCCTCTATACCCCGAGCATCAGCAACCCCCTCCTGTTTCCCCCCGCGCTGAGATAGTGCGACCAAGGGGGCCCCTTTCCCACCCCCTACCAGACACTGTCCGCGAGGCCCGCGGAGTTGAGGCACCATCGCCGCTCATCACCAGACGGGTAGGCCCGACCCGGTCTCGGCCTCAGGCCCGCCTCATCCTTGAGGGTTCTCTTTTCTTTTTCTTGGTTTTGGATATGTGTTGTCGGCGCCGTCTGTGAAGTAAAATTGTATAAGTGTTGCCGTGTGCTCGCGTAATCGGTATTAGATCTGCATTGTCGCATTTGCTTTTTGTGTAAAATTGCATTGTGTTTCTTTTCCTTTTCTATGTGCTTTTGGTGGAATTGAATATGTGTGCTTTCCGTTCATCGCGAATAAATGTGCTTTGTGTTGAACTGTTTCCCGCTTCGCTTCGTCATTTCTTTCATTGAATCCTCATCTTGCTTCACGTAAAGGGTTGGTAGTGGGCTGAATACGCCCGATAATTAATCGAACCGTCGAGGCCGACGATAACACCGCTCGGTTATCCCGATAGCACGGAATGGGTCGCTTAAGTGGCCCGTGTCCGAAGTCGACCTGTGGCGAGGTGCGATCGCCCGGTCTACCCTCCGTGTGGGTACTTAGGTAGGTCGAATTTGGCGAGCAACCCTATCCCACGCGGGGGCTGATTGGCTCGATCGCGGTGAGACCGAAAGGTCCACCCGTGACTGGTTCCCGGCATTAGTCCAAGAGGGTCACGACTGGATTGTCCGTCCGGTGGGCGACGTGCCGCGATTCGAGTTACGTGGCAGTCAGCACGCCGGCGGACGCGA
>NC_140972.1:38626371-38706371 GCF_056783735.1 Eptatretus burgeri
TTTAATTTTTCACCGATTCTTCACAATTCAGGGATGGGGTAAAAACGATATATGGCACGATATCCCAAAAAGTTATATGGACGGAATATGATCAGTGACGTCATGCCAAATATTGAGATCCCGGATGTTGACAAATGGCTGTGACGTCATCGACAGATCAACTGTCACATTCGGTTTTAACATCACACACATAATATCATTTGAATCCCAAAACGAGTGATAAATGAAATAAACACATTTTATCTTGGAAAACAAAACCATAATTAACACTCACACGTCACACTCACGAAATCTCGATGAAGAATTGATTTTAACACCAAACTGTGTATTTTAATAAATAATGTGTGAACGACATGGATTCACTTCCTGTGTTGTTATCGGTAATTTTGACTGTTATTATGTAAATATACAATGTACAATGTAAATATACAATACATAAATACGTCACAGGATGTGACGTCAGATGTGGGAGGAATCTGGTGGGCTGGGTCAGAATGGCGGACGTGGGTCGAGTCGTGAGTTGTCGGCACATCCTTCTTCCCACGTTATGACGTATTTGTTTTCATCTGTAATAAACAGTTAATATTTGGCTGTTGTTGAATCCTTGAAAACATCATCGTGACATTAACATCTGAAATGAACGTGATGACCTTTGATTGAACCGGATGTTATTGTATGTTATGACAAATCACGTGATGTTGAAGAAGGATTAATTTTGTTTTTGTTCATATTGAGATTTCCTCAACATTGTTCACGTAAATTCAAAATCTTCGAGAAAATTTGGGCGGGGCCTGCGCACAGATTGATGTTCCCCCTCCGTCATTGGGCGGGGCCTGCGCGCAGATTGATGTTCCCCCTCCGTCATTGGGCGGGGCCTGCGCGCAGATTGATGTTCCCCCTCCGTCATTGGGCGGGGCCTGCGCGCAGATTGACGTTCCCCTCCGTCATTGGGCGGGGCCTGCGCGCAGATTGATGTTCCCCCTCCGTCATTGGGCGGGGCCTGCGCACAGATGAACGTTCCGCCTCCCTCGCCCCGCCCATTCGAGTTTCTCAAGTTTGTCCTCTCAGTCACGACCTCTGGTTGTCGTTCGAGTCGGACCCCACTTGTCACCGCTCAAGGTGAGCGAGCATTGGGCGGGTTTGAGGTGAACAAGAACGATCTTGGGGAAACGAACAGAACCGATTCCTCTCAGGTCAATGCTGACGAAACATCGTCCGGTCACGTGATCGCCATCATGAAGGTTTCTGATGGGGTGAATGGTTGAGGGTTGTGGGATGAGGGATCTCCTTGAGAGGGAGCAAGTTTGAGGTTCTGTAAGTGAACTTCATGTCTTGATTGCTTGACGTGTGAAGGAAGAGATCGAGTCAAACCACAGTGTGTATTAAATAAAAGTGTGTGTACTTACTTGTGGTGTGAGGAGAGAGAGAGGAAACGAACGATGAAGGGAATGTAAGGAATCCAATCTGAAGAGAAGAAATCTTGTCCAATCTGAGAGAGAAGACAAGAAATGTGACGATCCACTCCGTGGGATTACCTCCTGTGTTGCTGTCCTCCATCAGGGAAACTCACCGGATGACTGGATTGGGGCAAAGCCTTCGGGATTCCCAATCTTTGATGAGAGGAGGGAAACCATGGGGTAACATTACCGGGTCAGATTGTGGTGGTGTGTGTCGGGGTGGTGCTGAGGTGTCGTCCACTAGACGGCGATCTCCTTGTGTTAACCTGAGACGGTCCCTTGCGGTGGGTGCCTGGAATGTCCAATCCTGAAGAGAGGATGATCACCTGTCTGTTATCATCTGAGGTCAAGCGTTTGAACATCGGTATTACAGCACACTCTGAGGTTCAAAGACCGGATTGCGGCGACATCATGGTGGGTGGTTGCACCAACTATTAGTCTGGTCACTCTGATGGTTTCCAAGCCCAAGGAGTTGCTGAATTTGTGTCCATTAAGTTAAATCCAATGAAAATTGAGGTAACACCGGTTAATGAGCATATTATGAGACTAACGATTCGTCACTCCTTGAGTGTCATTTCCATGGTCTCTGTCTTTGCTCCGACTGGGGCGAGTGATCTCACCATGAAGGATGCATTCTATGCCACGCTCGAGTCTGTGGTTGATCAGTGCCCGAGGCGAGATACTCTTCGAGTCTTGGGGATTTCAATGCATCAACTGCAACTGAAAGCGATGGTTATGAGACATTTTTTGTTAGTCCTCATGGGTCTGGAACTGTTAACCAGAATAGCACAAAATTCCTTGACTTTGCAAGAGGTCATGGACTTCAAGTGGCTGATTCATGGTTTCAGCCCCCACAGGCTCATCGCTGGATTTGGTATTCCAACGCTGCTGGTGTGGCAAACGAGATTGACCATATGCTCGTTGATCGTCACTGAAGGATGGTCCAGAACTGCAGGGACTACCAGAGTGCTCAGTTTCTCAATGCTGACCACAGGCTTGTTGTCACAACTCTGAAGTTTCAGCTTAAATCCAGGAGAATGGTATGAGCTCAGCCTTGGCTGGATTTTGGCAGACTCAAGGATGAGAGGGTAGCTGAGGCGTTTCCGAACAGGCTGAGTGTGGATTTGGAGGGTCGAGGTGCTTTGGGGAATCCTGAAGAGTTGTGAAGTGCCTTCAAGATCACCGTCCTTGATGCTGCTGGTGGATGTCTTGGATCTCATCGTCAGGTGAAGAAGAATTTTGTCTCTCAAGGGATACTGGCCACCATTAACCAGAGTTGCAGGGCCAGGCTGAATAGCAGAGCAGAGGTATTCAGGGAAACTGAAGCGTAAAACTGTACGTACGCTGAGGGGAGGCCGATGTGCGAGGAATCTGTGAGGGGGTAGAGTACACCTGTGGTCAAGTGATTCTCGTCCTGCTTACAGGGGAATTCGCACATTGCGTTCCTTCAAGCCCGTCCCTTGGTGTGCTGCAATTAGAGCAGAGGAGTCCAAAGTGAAGGCACACTGGGACGGTTACTTTGAGCGGCTGTACCAGACTGATTCACCAGCTATTGAGTTGGATGTCAGGGTGTTACCATCGCTATTGCTGACCATCCAATCAAATGTGATCCACCTTCTTTTGTGGAAGTACAGGCTGTGGTGAACCAGTTGAAATGGGGTAAAGCTCCTGGGATCTGTGGCATCCATGCTGAACTTCTCAAGGCTGGTGGAAATGCTGCTCCAGATTCGTTGCTTGCAGTTCTGTGTTCTGCCTGGAACACAGGCATCATCCCAACTGACTGGAAGAGCAGCCTTGTTGTCCCTCGTTGGAAAGGGAAGGGTGATCGCCAGGACTGCAACAACTCCCGGGGGATGACGCTGCTCTCAGTGCCGGGCAAGGTCTTTGCTCGGATAATTCTTGATCGGGTTCATCACCATCTGCTTGAGCACCAGCGTCCATAGCAGTCAGGCTTTTCACCAAAGAGGTCAACGGTTGACACTATCCTTGTTCTTCGGGTCCTCAATGAACACAGACGAGAGTTTTGGCAGGGGCTGCTTGCAGCCATTTTTAGGTCATCTTGACCGCGATGACCTAATAAAGCCAGACCAAATGTCCGTACATACGTCCGTCAACTTTTTCTTTCCGATCTTGATGAAACTTAGTATGTGGGTAGAGGTCGATGAGTTTTGCACAACGATATAACTTTTGTCCGGGTTCAAGGTCAGGGACGAGGTCACGAAGTTATAAAAATCGCCATTTTCAAAACCTGTCCAGTCTGCCATTCTACAAGATATTCGGCAACTGTTTATTGATTATGATTGTAAAAAATAATATCTTGTATTTAACCGGACAGATTTTTGAATTTCTTTCCCGTTTGATCGTCGTGTGATCTGGAAGATGGCCAAAAACGCCGTTGCGATTCGCAAAGAAGGAGAAATGAAATATAAATATAAAACATATTTTTAGCCTTTTATATTTATCCATTTTCCGCTGAAGGTGCAAAAGTTTCAAAACCCGAAATGTAAATGTTGGCATTTATTTTCAAAATATAATTTCGTGCGCATGCGCCAAAATGCCGACTCATCTTTCACCAAACTGAGTAGTAGAACTGCGCAACAGTCCGGTCAGGTCATGGCATCTGAACAGTGGCCAGCGTGGTTCAGATTGACTGTGGTTTCTGGGGTGAAGGTGATTGTTACAAAGTATGTCGGCGGTATAAATTCGAGTGACTGTATTGGTGATTTAATCACGCAACGTCTTGACAACGAATATTCTGGCTGAACGATTGCATCAATTCAGTGCATCAGCAGGGATAATTCGCAGGCTCCTCTCGATCGTGCCGATATCCAACATAATCACCGGCAGACATAGGGCTGCAGGCTGTGGGGCGAAGCCACGGATTCTGGATGATGTGATCCACCTTCTTTTGTGGAATTGATAAATTATGCTACATGCTTTGGGCTTTCTGATTAATATATCAATGAGTACATTCCATAATGAATTAATAATAATTAATGAATCTGGCATACAAAATGTTTTTTCATACCTGACATGTTACTTTGTGCAGTGTCACGAAACTTCTGTGGAATTAATAATTTATGAATTTGCTCGCTCTAACGATTTTTCAAACCTCAATATCTGTGTAGATACTTGACCAATTTTCATTCTGAAAGTTGCATTATAATCAGTGAAGAATAATTATCGACAGGATTACCATAATCTCCGAGAACAAAGCCTATTTTTCGTTTTTTCTCCAACCGGAAGTGAAATGTCCCCAGAGAGTGGACGGACCGGAAAACCACGTGTTGCACTGACTGGTGATTCTGATGTGTTAATCCGGGTACAAAATGAACAATACATATTTATTAATTTAATGTCATGAGTAGTATTATCCTTGTGTATCTCTGTGAACTATTTCAATCTAAACGGTCATTTTGGACTGTTTTGCGATTACCTGAACTGAACATTGAGAACTTGTGGTATTATAGAGATGACCGTCACCCCCACACGGGGGTAATTTTTGATCTCTGTAATGTGTTTGATTCAGTGAATCAGGATGCCCTCTGTGTGATTCTTGGTCTTCGTGGGGTGCCACCAAAAGGGATCAATTTGATGTCTGAACTATACTCTGGAACTGAGGGTGCTGTGAGATGTGGTGATTCCATCTCTGACTTATTTCTTGTTGTTACTGGAATTCATCAGGGGTGTATTTTGTCCCTCAAACTTTTCAGCACCTGTATGGACTGGCTTCTGCAGAGGACGTCTGAGAGATCAAACTGCGGTGCATCATTTGGGAATGTCAAGATCTCTGACCTTGATTTCCCACATGATGCAGTCATCTTTGCAGGTACCATAGACATCCTTTTGGGGGCCCGCGGGGTGCTGAAGGAGGAGTCGGAGCCACTGAGAATACGGGTTTCCTGGGTCAAAAGTAACATCCAGGCTTTCATTGACATCCTTGAATGCGAGTATCCTGTCTGTACCTGTTTGTGGCAAGGATGTTGAGGTCACAGAGAGATTCACTTACCTTGGCAGTAATATTCATGTCTTTGCTGGCTGTGAGCCAGAGGTCAGTTGACATTTGGGTCAGGCGTGGGGAGTCATGGATTCATTGGATCATGGGGTGTTGCGCTGCCGGTGCCTGTGCAGGAGGACGAAAGCCCGCATCGAGGTCCTTGGTGCTTGCTATGCAGTCTTGCTCTATGGATGTGAGACTTGGACTCTGACCAGGGATCTGAGACGGCGACTTAATTCCTTTGTTACCACTCTCTTCGGAGAATCTTTGGCTATCGCGAGTCGGACTTTGTGCCCAATAAGCGGTTGCTGAGAGAGACTCAAATGAGATTTGTTACCTGCATCGTGGGTGAGTATCAGCTGCGGCTGCATGGACATGTGGCTCATTTTCCTGATTCTGATCCTGCTCACCAGATTCTCTCAGCGAGGGAGCATCATGAGTGGAGGAGGCCAATGGGCTGGCCATGTGCCTCATGGTTGCAGCACGTTGATTATGATCTCAAGGAGATGGGGTGGGCCAGGCATTTGCCTGGGGGATGGCCCGACAGAGGCTCCTGGTGTACCGGCAGAAAGTGGACGCTGCGACGCTCTGTCCGGTGCATGCTCCCATACCTGACCTGACCTGACCTGACCTGACCTGAATGGAAGGAAGGTGGATCGGCACACGCCCGCATCAAATGTCTGCCAATGCCTTGCCGACAACCTTCAATGTGCAAAAGAAAAATCGGGGGTGAATCATAATCTATCTGTTCTAACGCAGTTTGGATCCTACTGACCCATCCAAAGATAAGCGACAATTCTCAACATTTATTACGGAAATAACTACGCTGAAGGATCTACATGTCGTAAGTGCACATTTTCAAGAGCGGTTTCTCAAAACCGCCACAATACAAACATTTCTTTTATTCAAATGTATTTGTAATATTCATGATATTACATTTTTGAAAGCAATTGAAGCTTAAGGTTTCAGTTTTAAAAACAAACTTATTCATTTCAAAAACTTTTTTTTAATACCCTAAGGACATACACACGGGAGAGCTTGGTGCAGCCCAGAAGTTTGGTCCGATTTCACTAAAGTTTGAGGGCGTAGTTCAGTGACAACATGGTCACTGCACAGCTTTAAAAATTTTAATATACAGGAATAAATTCCTGCATGGGGTGAGTATGAAACAATTCTGTCTAAACCCAGGACTCAAACCCAAGGACGTCATCACTTGCACAGTGACAGTGCGCTCAGCTATCGAGTCTTCAAATATCTGTGGAGTTTTCTCACACGAACAATGAAAGCTTTATAATGGCCGATGTCATTGGCTGCCACCGAAAGTGAAGGAGGTTATGTTTTCACTCCTTTCTGTCTGTTTGTTTTTAACTTGCAAAATCGAACATTTTTTCAGTATTTTGTGTGATTCTGTTTGTGGCCAAAGGGTCAAGATAAAGGCCCATTTCTAAAATTGTCTATTTTCATCCGATAGACTTGAAATTTGAAGAGGAGTTGCATATTTGGTCATTGAATTCAAGCACCAATTATATTTGAGGTCAAATTTGTTTGATGGATTTTGCAAGTATTGTGCTTTGCATGACGTCTTCTTCTTGTTACTTGCAATATCGAAGATTTTTCAAGTATATTTGTCAGTCGATTTTGATATTCCGTCTGTCCGTCTGTCCGTCTGTCCGTCTGTCTGTCTGCCTGTCTGCCTGTCCGCCTGTCTGTCTGTTTGTTTGTCTGTTGATCGCCTGCAGGTCACAATTTCAAACCGATATTGACGAAATTTCACCATCTGGTCGAGTTTGTCATGAGGAAGAAGACTATTTTTTCTGAGGTCACAAGGTCAGCATAAACCAAAGGTCAACAACTTCGGTGTGATTTCTAAAATCCTCAATTTTCATCCGATTTAATTTGAAAAGGAGTTATATTGCCGGTCACTGTATTCAACCAGTGAATTATATTTGAGGTCAACAAAGACCAAAAGGTCAACATCAACCCAATGTGAACAACTAAGGCAGTATTTCTAAAATCCTCAATTTTCATCCGATTGACTTGAAATTTGAAGAGGATTTTGTTCAGGTCATGGAATTTAACCAGCCATTTATTTTTGAGGTCAACATGGACCATGAGGTCCACATCGGCCAAAACGTCAACATAGGCCAGATTTCTCAAAATGTCAATTTTCATCCAATTGACTTGAAATTTGAATAGGAGTTGCAGATTTGGTCATTGAATTCAACCACCAATTACTTTTTAAATCAAATTTGTTTTATGGATCTTGCAAGCTTAGTGCTCTGCACAACATCTTATTTGTCTGTTTGCTTGTTTGTGTGCAGGATATCGCCAAAGGTTGTGGATGAATCTAGATGAAATTTTGTAGACAGGTTGTCGTAGAGGTCCCACAATAGGGTCCCGTGACCGTTTTTCCAGGACCAAGGTTTGAAGGTTGATTTTAGTCAATTTTAGGGTGCTGATTAAAATGAGCTGGTGTGAACCTCATGAAAATGTGGGCAAACTCGGCCAGATGTGAAAATTCAAAATGGCCACCATGCTACTTCCAGTATATCAAAAATTGCATATCTTTGGTTCTGCATGTCCGATTTTTCTGATTTTTGGGTCAAAATATATGTTTTGAAGGTCAAGGATGTCATATATTACCATTACAGATTGTTATATTTCAGGGTTAAGTCAAAAAATATGACATATAACTTTTCGGGTGCCAAATCCAAGATTGTTGTCGAGTCACATCTGGAAAATAGTAAAAAATCAATTTTCTTCTTATAATATTATTGGCAGTGAATCTTTTCATGCAAGTAAATGTTTGTTTATATGTGGGATTGCACAACAAATTGAGACAAGAAGAGAAGGACACAATCATTTTCTTTATTTTCAGAACATGATGTGTACATAATATCAATTTATCAACTTTTACACTGTTCAGGAAGGTTATACCATTCTTTTGTATATCCCTCCTGTACTTTATCTTGAACAGTAATATGATGAAAGAATATCAACATTCCTTCATTTTGTCTGGAGAGCAACAGTGTTTCAATGGAAAAATGAAATAAAACATGAATTATCTGAATTCCCGGCAATTGACACTTTCCCGGTAAGTATTCTTGAAATTTGCATTGACCAAAGTTTGATGTTCTGTCCAAACTGTCTTTTATCGAAGACAGTCATAATAAAATAATATTGACATCTCTTATATTTTGACTGTGGCAATGTTTTTACAGTTGTGAATGAAATTAAATGAAATCTCCATTGAAACACATACATGTAATCCTTCAGTCACTATCTGAGTCACTGGCTCCAGAGTCACAAACTTCATCATTACTTTCAGCCTCATCATCGTGCAACAATGTCTGTTCTTGTTCAACCAAGTCATGTATACTTCTTGGGAGTGCATCATGGGGACCTCACTGACACACATCTACCGTCTTTCATTGTCCATCCATGGTTGGTGGGATTTGGGGGTGCATCCGGCTTGTCATTGTTTAGTTGAATGTAAACTTGGTAGTTAACTCGCGTCACATGCAGATTGTGAGAATCTGGATCTGGTGGGATGCGGACGTGGACTTGTTTTCCATCTGACCCCACTTCCGTGCTCTGGATTCACTTCACGTTTTGCTGATTGTGTCATTATAGATGAGTCTAATCGTGAAGATGGCCATTTGCTGAAGCACCTCTTGTGTCACTGGAAGTGTTTTGCCAACATCTTTCAAAAGATTACGTGCCTCCTGAGTTCCTGTTCCTTTTTCATAAACTGTTTTTTTCCCATGTCCATGGAAGCCAGATGTTGTAACAGATCCACTATGGATGTGTAATGGGATTAATATTTCAGCTACATCATCAGAGCAAAGGTCTCTGCAGCTGATGATTTTGTCTTTCTGTTTGATAGCAAGGGTGCCCTCCAGTTGATGTGCAACATATGCAGAAAGAATCACTACATCTGTGTCCTCGGCATCAATCACGACTGTCTCCATTTTTCCTTCTTTTCGGATTTGCGAGTAGATGAAGATCAACATTGTGTCCGCCTCAATGTGACTACATTTAAATTCTTCCATCCTTTCTCCGGAGGAGATGTTCCAACAATTTTGCCTGATGGAGTACACAAAGTCAATTTCTCTATGATTCTTTACAAGCTTGATGAACTCATCCTTTAGAAACTTTTGCAGCCTTTGTTTGTTTCCCTGATTGCTGAACAGCACCTGGAAGTTCTTTGTGGCAGGAAACCGATCTGATGTTTTCATGTACACATTTCTGGACCCATCTCAATGTGCTGTCGTGGATTTACGACGCTCATGCTCACTGTCTTTGATGGAGTTTTCCACACCATCGGCATCATTTACAAAAACAATCTGGCTTGCATTTGGATGCCTTCTGCAAATAACGGAAAAAAGCTTTTCAGCATAATCTCCCCACGTGAGGGCAGACCCATCAGCTTTCTCACGATCTTCTGCAGTTGGGGTCACGAATCTCTACAGGAAACCCATATCGACTCGGGCAATGTACTGATCTGGAAAAGGTTCGACAGGCTGCATGTTTAATTTCTCAACTAACTGATTTTTGCACTTTCTTCATGGTACCGTTGATGTTAAATTTGGGTTAACACTCATCTGTCACGCGAAATTCCATCATGTGTGCGAGAGTGGACTTCTCTTCACCAGATTCTGCCAGCCAAATTAACGATGCCATTGCTCTGTTTTCCATAGCATCTGTCTTTGTCACTTTGCCTGAGACTGAATCCCTAGTTACAGAAGGTTTGCTGAAAGTGTATCTTGAACATCTGTGTATTGTAGCATCAAATGGTGTCTTCTGTGAAAACATTCGTTCTCTGAAGAATTGAGTCACTCTTGTTTCATCATCTTCGTAAGCACTTTCAAAATCACGTACCAGGTCACCTGAGGCGACAACACCGGATACCAGAGCTCTCAGTTGTGGTTTATTCAAGTCAAATGGGTCACAGTCAAACTCAGTGATGCAACTGTCTCAGTCTTGGACAACCTGTTCGTCAATCTTCAGACGACTGCGGGTATTCTCAATATGCTTCAGAGCAGAGGTCTTCATCTGTGCCAATGTGTGAAGAGCTGCCCTTACTCTGTTGACTGAGTTCATGTTCCTCGTAGTCGTTCACAGCATCTTCTCATTCCGCAGAATTTTCAGCCATCCAGCCTTCATCTTGGAACCTTTGTTCATTGTCATTTCAATCCAGAGGTCTCGAGGCAAACACGAATATGGCCTGCCAGTCATTGATTGTGCAAACAATCCATCTCGTCGGTATCTGGCCTTTTCCTCAGGAAGACTACTTACTTCAAGCCAGAATTCCACAAGCCAGCGAGCATATACCGGTCATTGTCGTAGATATGGAGCCATGGCATCATCATTCGCAATGAAGCCTTGAATTCATCCCAGTTCCTTGTTTTCACTGCATGGATATTCAGCATCAGAACTTCTACCATGGACATGAAACTCAACCAACACTTAACCATGGAACTGTTAGATGACTCGGCGCTCTGGAACACTTGTTCCATGGAGGACACAATATCTGGGTGAGATTCCAACTCTGAGTAGACTTCCTGCTTTTGCTCTGGAGTTGTGGAGGATTCCTGAAGTATGGCAATCTTCTCCTTTGTATTTTCAGACAGGGACACCCCATCCTGCATGCCTTCTCTGATCATCCGTCGACTCAGAGCTTCATACATCAACCGAAGACATCTGATGTTACGTTTGTAGTGTTTCCCACGTAGTGCCTTCTCTACTGAACCTTCAGCAATGGCCTGTGCAGCAACCAGTATGTCAGACAAGCCAGAACCATCAAACCGTTTAAAAATGGCAGACGTGAATGAGCACTGTGTGTGGAAAGGCCCAAGAAATGGCACAATGTCTTTGAAGGCTTCAGGATTTTCATTACTCAGTTGCACCATAAGTCCATAAACTGGTTGATCACCAACTCGCAAAACAAAGGGCATTCTTTTTTTCTCAGCTGCAGCAACCATCCTGCACATCACTTCGTGGACTACAGATTTGTGTGGAGGCTGAGGAAATGTTAAGAAATAGTATGGTTTGCTCTTTTTCACATGTTGCTACACAGTAACCTGAAACCCACCAAATGCACCAGTTATTTGTTCATCAGCAGGCATGTTTGCTTGGTCATCTGCACCACGCACCAAAGCATGGATGACACCCCTCTGTCTCTGTACATCTGTGTTCTGACAACTAATATCAATCTCTGGACGAGGAGCTGGTTGTCCACGTTTCACTGTTTTATAGGGCTGAACAACATGTTGCTCCAGGCACAAACGTTTCAGGTCTTGTGAACTTGTGGGCAGTGGTCGCATGTCTCTTTCTGCATCTGGTAGAGTTACTTCCAGGTTCTGAGGTTGCACAAACATAACATTGGTGCGGTGTGACGTATCAGCGCCTGTCAGTGTGTCTTCACAGAAGTCGTCATTGTCAAGAATGCCAATTCCAGGAATATTCTCTGCAAGCTCTACTGGACATACATCATTTTTTTTCAAGGTCATGCTTTGCCCATGAATCATAGAGTTGAAGAACAGATTTATAGCTGATTCCGAGGGAGAACTTTTTGAGGATGTCCAGAATCTCTCGACTTTGGGTCAGTCCATGCAGTGTCACTGACAGCTGTGTTTGAAATGCAGAGCTTTTTCCTGTGATGTATGACAAAAGCAGCGAGGCAAATGCATGAACCACAGGATCTCTGCTGCTTTCTTCAAAGTTCTGCTTCTGTGGGGTTTTCAACCATGTCAGAAACTTCAAAAGCATGTCATTTGCGTCCTGTGGTGTCTCCAATTCCTCGACACTTTGTGGCCATGCCATTTCAGGAATACTAGCAAGAGCATCTTTCATGCGTCTGGCAACATTGTTGAGCAGCTGATCATCACTGACACCCAATGAATAAATGGCTACTTCAGTGTAGCTGTCACCAGCTGATGTATCATATGCTAGTGTACTTTCATTTTTTCGATGGCAGTCATGAAAGCCAATGTTTTCACCAAATCCTTTCTGAAGCATTTCCTTGATGTTGCTTGACTTCTTGCCACTGGGGTCAAAACCAAAGTTTCTCAGTAAGGCCTTATAATCAGACAGCAGACTCTGTTGAGTTCGCAACTCATGCTCTTCGAACACAACCAAGCGCACATGTTTGAAGAACATCTCTCGTACTTCAGAAAGACGAATATCTTGTACATGGAGCTGACCATCTTCACTGCTTTTTGATGGTGACACGTACTTCTTCCAGCAGGACCGGTGATAGCGGATTTCTGCTGCAAAGGGATCTGGTATTGCATCTATATATAATCGGTAAGATGCGATCACGCATCCTGATGTCATGGAAGTACACTGTATGTGCCTTGAATGCATACCAGGCATCCATCGTTTGCATAATATGCCATCTGTCCCTGGTGGGGTGTTTTTCATCTTCCGGCTTCATGCACCATACGCAACAGTTTTTGTCATGTATCACCCCACTTGCTGCTCGAGATGGTCTCTGGGGTCGCTCCACAGAACAGTGAGCAGAACGGCTACTTTGTTCTTGGAGTATCTCCTCAGCTGCCAAACTTTTGTCTCGTCTCTTCATTGCCAGCTGTATATGACGTTTACCAGAAAATGTAATCTTGCAAATTTTATGAAAGAACATGTTTTGTGGTCCAGCATCCCAATTCATGGTGTCGTATTCTGTTCCAAACCTATCTGGATGATGCCATTGCTGTGCTAAAGTCTTCAGATTGTCCCATGATTCAGGGGTAGTATTGGATTTGTTTTCATCGCAATGCTCACCACAGAGGATGCACTTGTGGCTTTCTTCACTCTCCTCATGTCTCCTTTTTTTTTTACCTTTTCCCTTGGACGACATGGCTACGACTCATTCAAGGATCTCTGTAATAAAATGAAAGTGTGTTAAAACATAGTAACATTGCAGTTTACTTAAAACCTATGCATCATAACTATTCAGGGTGTCTTCCTGGTGTTCTTCGTTGCAGTCAGCTTGCGGCCGTCGAGGATTTTTCTGCAAAAATGATTTAAAAAGCTTTTTTTTAATTCTAATTCTTACTTTTAAAGATATTATGCTGATAAATGAAATATTTGACCTTAAAACATATGTTTAGACCCAAAAATCATAAAAATCGGACATGGAGAACCAAAGATTTTTTTAATATTCTGGAAGCCGTGTGGCGGCCATTTTGAATTTTCGAGTCTGGACAAGTCAGCCCACATTTTCACGAGGTTCACCCCAGCTCATTTTAATCGGCACCTTCAAATTGACTTCAATCAACCTTCAAACCTTGGTCCCGGAAAAACGGTCACGAGACCCGATTGTGGGAACTCTACTATTGGGTGTGTGACGAAGACGAACTGATTAGATTTTGGGAAGATCCAGATCCGGATCCGACTGCAATTATTTTTTTCAGTGATTCTTCACCATTGAGAGATCGGGCCAAACACGTTATATAGTACGAAACCTCAAAAAGTTTGGACGGATTCGGATGAAACTTGGTCGACACGTTGGGTGTGTCACAGGGAAGAACTGATTCAATATTGGTGAAGATCTGGATCCGGATCTGATAATTTTTTAAGTGATTCTTCACCATTAAGAGATCGGGCCAAACCGATATCGAGCACGACATCGCAAAAAGTTGTGGACGAATTCGGACGAAACTTGGTGGACAGGTTAGGTGTGTGACCACGACAAATTGCTTCAATTTTGGTGAAGATCCAAATCCGGATCTGACTACTGGAATGTTTTAAGTGATTCTTCGCTATTGAGAGATCGGGCCAAAAATCGATATAGTACTGTATAGCATGATATTTGAAAAATGTATTGGGTCCGATATGTTCTCGTGGGTCAGGTATGACGTGGTGGTATGCGCTGTATCAAGTGCCCGTCCAGTTCCACTGTGTAATCAAAACGGCAATCGAAACCAACGAAAACTGTTATTCTTTAATAGTACCAACAGGAGGAGCTGCATCTCAGAACACTCCATCTTTCATGATCTGAGATGTACTCTACCCTTGACAGAGCGTTTGTGCTGCCAAAACAGTTTATTGGCAAGGATTATGCTGGGAGAACATAAATCCAGCTGACCTATCTGCATTTAGGTCATGGATGTTAAAGAACCCAGAGTAGCAAAACAAAAAAAACATATTTGTGCCAGTGCATCATGGCTCGGCCTCACTCCGAGCATGCAGTAATAAATGAAGGATGTGTCAACACAGTGCTTGCACAATGCCAATGTATGCAAGCACTGGGAACAGGACAGTTTCCCTTTAATGCACCATCAACTCAAAAACAACTAAAGTGGAAAATAGGACGAGACTGAGTGAGCGAGGCAATTCCATAGATGAGAGAAAATGGGGTCAAGGGAGTGGTAGTGAGTAGAAAGCCTCGACTTTGAGAGGGTAACAAAAATAAGTCACTGGCAGAACATGGGATAGGAGAGGGCTGGGGATTTAAAGTTTATTGCAGAAGAGATTAAAGTTGCAGAGGCCGACAAGTCCACCAACTTGTCTTTGCTGGGAAAGGTGAAGACCCTGTGCTTTGGCTTCCGGACTGCAGACCAATTACTCCCAGGGCGGGCCATGGAGTCCACCCCTTCCAAGATTGCAAAATGGTTTCGGTAGAATCCACCTTCCAACAGAATATATTCCATAACATATGGATAAACACATTATGAATTATTATGGTGATGATGACCAATGAAGGACTGCCTCTTTGAAGTGTTTATATTGGTGCCATCCAGTCATTAAGGCGAGCTCGCCCATCATCGTGAAGCGAAAAGCGGGGTAAAGTGATCGGTCCCGTACATGCGTACGTATGTGCATTTTGTGATTCCATTTTCTCTGGAACCGATTGTCGGATTGACACGAATTTTCACCATAGGTGCAAATACTCATGTAAAATGTTGAAATGATAATTATTCGGTCATTGGTCACATGGTGTGGCTGCCATGTTGGGATAAAAGGAGGAACGTTGGACCTCTTTCTCCGAAACCGCTCCATTGAAAAAATTGAAACTCTGCACATGTCAAGCGCTCCTTGTGCTGAATAAGTGATTTTTTTTTAATGATGTCATCGGTGCCTTTGTGATGACGTCATAATTGTATACGTAGAACACTATATCCGTTCAACATGAAAATTTTTTTGAGGGTCATCCAGGAATAATTTGGTCAACAGAAAAAAAATGTAAAACACCATCGGTCATGTGGTTCTGGCAGCCATTGTTTTTTTTAAAAAACTTCAAAAATCTCTGAAATGGCTGAACAGATTGAGGAGAAACTTTCGAGGTACAACCACCTATTCATGAGGAACAAAAAGTTCCCATTTATGATGTCATTGGTCACATGGTTTGCAAGCGACATTGGACTTACCCGAAAACCTTTAAAAACCGTCTTCTGCAGAACGGCTTGACAGATCGAGGGGAAACTTCACACGCACATTCCCACAGCCTTGGGGATACCAGGGTGTTCATGAATAATTGATAGGTCACATGGTTTGGTCGCCACATTGGATTGAAGGAAAATATATTTTTAAATTTTCTCTCGTGAACCGCTGTATCGATCATTGTGAAACTTCGAAATTATGATCTCGTAATGGTGGAGAATACATGTATGTTATAAATTTCAACCTGATCAGACGCATGGTCTGGCAGCCAGAATTCTTAATTTTTTTTGGAATCTGCATTCTTTTTTATTTTTTGGAATAAGGCTCACTTGGCTGCGTTTGGATGGGTTTGAAGGTGGAGGAGTAGCAGTTGAAACCCGAGTCCTATCCAGGTTCCTCCTGATGACCTCATCTTTGCTTTTTCCTTGTTCAGGTTCCTTCTGATGACTCTAATGCAGTACATATTTTATTTGGTCATCCATTTGATTCGAATTTAAAATTACAAATTTGCCACCAGAAAAGTTGGCTCACACCAAGTCCTTTTCAAGACTGTGTGGGGAAAGTCGTCTATGAATACCATCTTTTGTTTTTGTTCTTCCTGTGAACCAGGCAAGGCAGCCAGGCAGGGTAAGGATGGGGTGGTACAAGAGGGGATTATTGACGTGTTTGCATCCCGTGTGCACCTTTTAAGACTTCCCCATAGCCTGAGATGGATCAAGAAGTGCTATGACACCAGTCAGCCTCTGTGATAGCAATGCGGTGGTAACTATGTACCGCATGAGTGGCACAGCCTGTCTGGGAGGAGGGATACTCAGGCATTGTAGGCAAAGCCATGGCAGAGGTGATAAAAGGGGTAGCTCAGGAGGATCAGGAGGGAGTGGAGCTGACAGCCTGTTGGAGTCAGAGCCGGGAATTAGAGCTTTTGCACGTGCTATTCACTTTCTTGTGTCTTCGCCCTTCCAGCTCTCTTGCCGCTCTTCATGCTGTCTCCCTTGCCGGGCTGTTCTCTCTGACCACTCTTCAAGCACTCTTGCCGCACTGCTCTCCATTCTCTTTGCCCCAGTGGACAATTCGCCTCAATCCCTGGGGGAGGTGAAATTTCTAACGTTCATTTTAAGGGCTGCCACACACCAGCCAACGCAATGCAACAAGATTGTCAATGACAGCTTTTGAGAACGTGTAATGTTCGGCAATTGATGATCGTCGTCAACTTGTTTTTTCAGGTGCATCGGCTACAAGCCAAAAAATTGACCATGTTCAATATTTACGACGAGTTATTGGCAGCAATCGAACATCACCGTGTCGTGTGCGGAAGCCTCTGATAATCGCCGACGCGGCGCAATGTATTGACCAATGACAATTCAGCGTTCAGTAGCTTCTTGCTGGAGTATTTTTGTGGGCCGGGGTCCAGTGGTGATAAACGACCACGACGTGGAGCAGTAGAGCTGTCTCCCACCGAACACCCGGAATTTAGCTCGTGACTCTCGGACAACTCCGAAAGGTCACAGGTCACTTAAAGACCGTGATCGCCAATTCTCTGGACACCAACGGACTCTGTCGAACAGGGGCGCTCTCGCGACCTCAGTCCAGTGTCACTGAGCGGAATTGCCAGAGTCCATCAGACCCAATGACAACTTACGGTCCCAACGGCCTCACTATTTCTCAAGCCCACACCGTGCTGGGTCAATTGTAGAAACGACAGGCAACGAACTGGAACATTTAACAATTGGGGGTTTATTTATAAGGGAGGGAGACACAGAGCAGCGTTATCCGAATAAAAGAAATGCAAATAATGTACGACAAAAAGAAAACGCTTAAGCAATTCTACTTAAGGACAGGGCCCACTCAGACACACACACGCACCCCAAAAGAAATGGATCTCAATGGTCTTTATTTAGTCCGGCCGCTGAGGAGGATAGTTCAGCTGGGGGACCGGGGCCTACGCTTGCACCTGTCCGCCTCGTGCAGTCTGGTCGAGCTTGTCCGGTGGCGGGACTCGAACCCACCGCCACAACGCAGCACCAAGCACCAGGGACGAGGGAAAGAGCGCCGGACGCCAGCCAGCGCGAAGGCGGACGAGTGAGAGATGACGAGCCGACCAGCGATCGAGCCCGAAACAGGTTCCTTGATCAGGCCACACCAGGCGAGGCAGACGTGCACAGCCAGAGAGAACGCGCCGATCACTCCGCCTCTCTTGAAGTCCGAGGGATTTCTTTTCTCGCCCTCGCCTCCTGATTGGACGGTGGCATTGCGTGATTCGCTGGCCGTCCCTCATTGGACAGGCCCACGGTAGGCTGGGCAACTCCCACCTTTCTGGGGTGGAGTCGGAGCTGAGGCGATTGTAGCTCCACCTACCAACTCACCTCAGGCCACATGCATAATGGTGATGGTGGAGCGAGGCGACGGTCCGCTGTTGTTGTTGTCGTCGTTGATAAAAACCTAACGAAAAAAATAAACCCACAGCGCACACATTAAATTTCCTTTAGACACAGGGGATGAACACAGGGGATGAATGACTGATTCAGTCAGTCATTCTAACTATACACATACTTATTGAAATAACTGAACTTAGGGACTGCTGTCTGTTTGTGTGCAAATGGCTTCCAGATTCATAACCGTATCATATCATCGACAGCATTTTTAGTTTCACCACGAAGAGGTTGCGAGATTATTGCGACGTGTGTGTGTTTGTTGTTGGTTGGTATCTCCATATGCAGGTTTCAGAAGGTGGAACGGAGCCTTCCTTGGTCTCTGTGTGCGTGCGTGCATTTCTGTATTCTATATTTTCGCTTAAATTTTTGATATCCTCGTGGAGGATCTCGAAGTCTTCCTCACGTTGTTGTTCTTGTGGACTTTTTTGTTTCACAGCCTACAGTTTTCATCGAAACTTCCTGAAACTTGGCGTATATATGTAAAAATACCCCACGCAGACAGTTACCATCTCAATTTTGAAAATTCCTCCGAGAAAAAAAGTTGTGACGTCAAAATATCTCCGCTCATGGAAATCGCCAAAAAAATTATCTCCGTAACTCGGCAAGCTTTTTGAATTCTGTTTGCGGGAATCGAACAGGGCATTTGCAGAGATGAATTACCGCACATATGATGCATCACTATGACGTCATATCAATTTTTATGACGTCATTCCTATTTTTTGTTTCATTTGTTTCACAGCCTGCAGTTTTCATCGAAACTTCCTGAAACTTGGTATATATATATATATATTGTTGCGGTTTTCGCGCCCGCCGGCGTGCGAACGGCCACGTAACTCGAATCGCGGCACGTCGCCCACCGGACGGACAATCCAGTCGTGACCCTCTCGGACTAACGCCGGGAACCAGTCACGGGTGGACCTTTCGGTCTCACCGCGATCGAGCCAATCAGCCCCCGCGTGGGATAGGGTTGCTCGCCAAATTCGACCTACCTAAGTACCCACGCGGAGGGTAGACCGGGCGATCGCACCTCGCCGCAGGTCGACTTCGGACACGGGCCACTTAAGCGACCCGTTCCGTACTATCAGAATAACCGAGCGGTGTTATCGTCGACCTCGACGGTTCGATTAATTATCGGGCGTACTCAGCCCACTACCAACCCTTTCCGTGAAGCAAGATGAGGGTTCAATGGGGGAAAAGACGAAGCGAAGCGGGAGAACAGTTCAACAATAAAGCACATTTATTCGCGGCACACGGGAAGCACACAAATACAATTCCACCAAAAGCACACAAAAAAAAGAAAACACAATTCCATTTACACAAAAAGCAAATATAAAAGCGAAGACACAGTGCAGAGCTAATACCGACTACCGAGCACACGGCAACACTTATACAATTCTACTTCACAGACGGCGCCGACAACACATACCCAAAACCAAGGAAAGAATACCCTCAAGGATGAGGCGGGCCTGAGGCCGAGACCGGGTCGCGCCTACCCGTCTGGTGATGAGACGCGGAGCGGCGATGGCGCCTCACTCCGCGGGCCTCGCGGACAGTGTCTGGCAGGGGGTGGGAAAGGGGCCCCCTTGGTCGCACTATCTCAGCGCGGGGGGAAACAGGAGGGGGTTGCTGATGCTCGGGGTATAGAGGATCTTTATTATCCCTGGTGTGCGTCTCCACCTCGGCCAGGTCGCGCTGCCGGCCTCCCTCGGGCGTGCAGCTCCTGGCACCGACGCGAGCACCCCCTCGTCTGCCTTCGCCGCTGCCGCCTCTCCGCCCCTGGACTCTCCTCTTTGGACTCTTCTTTGGGCTCTCCTCGTTCGACTCTCTTCAGCTTCTCCAGCTACTGCAGGCTTCGGGCTCCAGACTTCCACACTGCTCTGACTGACGAACACGGTCCTTTTATCCCCCCGTAGCTTCGCCTTTGACCCCCTCCCTTTGACCTTTCACCTCGCTCCCCATTGGCCCGAGAAAAAGTGGGCGTGAAGGCTTTTTGATCCACAAATTTGCATATATCGATCGTTCTGGAGGCGGGGCCAAATCGCCCCTCGCCCACCGATTGGACGGCAAAAAGTGGGCGTGTGTCGTTTTTGATCCGTTTTTGAAGCACAAAATCCGTGATTTTGTACACGCTGTTCAACGTGCGCCCTGCACGAGTCCAACACCGGTACCCACAGCGGGGCAAGAACGGTGGCGATGCTACGGTTGCGAGGTGTGACGTGAAGGTCGTGGCGGTTGTGGTGAAGCGGCGTTGTGGTTGGTGGTTGATGTTGTGGTTGTGGTGGTAATCATGGCGGTTGGTCCAAAATAAAGATAGTAAAAGAAAAACGGCTATCCTGAAGAGTCGCAGCTCGCATAAATGACATGTATTCCCACTAGACAACGGGTTTGGACCTAACTACACATGTACTTGCCGAGATACCTCACCTAAGGGACCTGAATGGTGGTTTGCGAATTTGGTAACCACAACACTACCCCCTTCCCTTTTTACAGACTCGTCCCGAGTCGTCAAATTTTCGTGTGCCATCATGTGTAGTTTTCCCCGAGTACATTTTACCTTCGGATCCCTGAGTGCGACATTCATGGTATTCGTGTCCCCAAAATAAATAACCTGAGGGCTGCGTAACTACCTAAACAAACTCACTCACACGGACGACTTAAATAAAATTGCCGGCGCTAAGACAAACATGCCGGGGGCGCACTCATATTTACAGTACATCTTAACCTTAACTTACAAATTTTACACTAAACCATGGCCCAGGATCACTGAACTCTGCAAAAGAAAAGCAGTTAGCAGGGAGCCAGGCTGCTCGCATGCAGTCTCTGGCTCAAAACAATGCAGGTGACAGGGAACGTGGCTGGCTGCTCACACGCAGTCCAAGGCCTTCCCTTTTTACTGAACGCAGTGAACCACAACGGTGCATGGGCTGCACAAACGCAGTCTCCGTGCCAGCTCAAGTGGCACACGCAATGAGCACAACGAATGGATGCATGGACACAAACACGGTGCACGGGCCGCCACTGCAGGCCCGTGTTGTAGCTGCCAACAGGGCAGTTCTCGCAGCTTGCAAACTGTTGCCTTGATCCTGGCGCACATGGAAATGAACAGGGGGGGCAAAGCAAAAATTGAACGGGGCTGGTGAACATGGGCAGTGGGCATGGCATGGCAAAGGTGAGCAGGCAAACACAGCCCGCAGAAGAAGGCCGCTGCAGGCAAACATAGCGGGCAGATGAACTGGCCGGCACAGGCCTTGAAGCAAACACGGCCAGCCGATGGCACAGGCCTTGCAGCAAAACAACAGCTGCCGATGAAGTTGGCCGGCCTCCGCCTTGAAGCAAAACACGGCCAGCCGATGAAGTTGGCCAGCTCTTGCCGTTCAGTGGAGGTTGGTGGAGGGAGTGCGGTGGTGCTGGCCACTTGGAGGGCGGGCTCGGACCTACCTACCTGTCTCCCTCCCAACCTATCGCCTTTGCCTGTCACTGTACATACCCACTCCCTTAATTTGTCAAACCCCAATTTAGCCCCAACTTATTTTTTTATTGTTTTTATTTTTACTTCCCCACTATAAATCGTCCCCTAACCCCCTTTATCGTCCTTGTTCGGCTAACCTATTCTGTCACCTAGCCTACTCCCAACCCCTACGTTCCCTTCCCAGAGGGGAACAAGGGAGAGCTAACGTTCTGTGTCGAGGCCCAACGAAGCCTCAGAATGGCCTCCCCAGAGTTCGGCGATCTATAACACCAAGTGGGTCCAGCGGCCCACAACGACAGCGAGGGGATGGATGGTGCGGAGGGGTACATCTCCTAATCTACCCTAACCATTTAACTGTTAAACTACCCCGGGGCTTTCAACAAGCGCCTCTCGCTTAAACTATTGGTTCTAACAACCCAGATTCCCGTCGCCTGTGTTGGTGTCCTTACAATTTCGGGCCTCGCCCCCCAATTTTCTCTCCGTGCCCTCACACGGTCTCCTGGCTGGGACACGTGGCTCCCTTTGGCAGGCACGACCCTCTGCCGATTCTCTCGCTATGGCACCCCCGGGCACTACACTGCCTCCGAGCCTACCAGCTCCCTAATACCGGGGAGTGCCCCCCATGGCACCTCCCCTGAAACGCACACGTGGCAGGCCGGCCTCCCGGGCCCCTTTCCGAGGGTCACCCGTGCCCACAACACTGCCCACGCGGCTAATGGCGCCCCGGGCCCCCGCACCAAGCAGGCGCACCCGTGCCCACTACTCTATCCCGGCCCCCCATGGGCCCATGGCCTACCGCGGCCGACTAGCCTGGTGCCCGGGGTACCCACTCAGCGATACTCACCTTTCGCAGCCACGCTCCCAAGCCCGTCAACAGGGCTCCTGCACCCCTCCAAATGGGTCTCGAGCCTACTTTCCCACCAACAACAAAACGACCTCCATTTTTCAATTTGACTAACCCAGCTAACTCACTTTATACTGACCCCGGGGTCCCTTGGGCGGGAGTCACTCCTCCCCCCAATCACTCATCGCACCATGCATTCCCCATTCACTCCATACACACAGACCCGCTGGCCTCACTCACTCACCAAGCACATGCTTCCAATCCACTCACCAACAACTCTTCAACACACACACCGCTGAACTCTGCCATCCTTCTAACTACATCCCCTAACTAACTCGTGCTCCCACGTCGTCCCTTAAACTAGTAGCACGTTCCATTTAACCTACGTAGCTAAGCTACGTCCCCACTACACATTCACAAGTCTGTCACTGTCTCCAAAATAATCCCATTTTATTTCCCAACCTAAATCTCGCTACAATCCCTCTATCTAATCCATTCCACGGACTCCATGAGGACTTACCCCTGCCCCATGAAGTCGGTCTAACTAAGCTAACCCTTCCCCCTAACTAGTTTCCATCCTGTGCCCCGGTAAGGGGGTCTTTCACCCCTTGCCCAGGAATCCTGTACACCCGAAAGTGAGGCTTGCTTTTTTTTTTTTTTTCCATGCGCAGCACCTGCGCGGCAACTCAGAGCTCGCGCACTTTGCACCTGCCCGTGACGTCATGCAGCTGCACGTGTTCCTCGTCCCTCCTTGGACGGGACCATCCGGCAGAGATACCCCTCCTGCCGGATTCCAACCCCACGTGCAGCCATGACGTCACCGTGCGCATAAAAAAAACAAGCCCCACGTCTCGGGGGGTTCCCCACGCGAACACATGTGCTTTGCCCGTTGGAGCTGAACACACACGATCGCGTGGAGAACCCGTCCGGTCCAAATCCATTTACCTGCCTAAACTTTGTCCGTCCGCGGGATCGGCAAATCCACCGCTGGCGTTTCCGGACCGGGACGTCACTCTCGCAAGCGAGCACGTGGTGGTCTCGTGCGTTGCACAGCACGAACCTCGTGCTCGCGGCTGGGTGAACCCGGCACGGTCCCCGAAACAACTACAGCCGCTACCCGGCTTTCTCTCCTCTGTCGCCGTCTCCGTCTCCATTCAATCCACGCATACCTGCGTGTAACGACGCACACAGTCCACACCATCACATTTACACGGGGAGACGCGGCTGCGTGCTCCCGCATGCCAACCGACATCTCCCTGACATACCGCTCTCTCACACACACGGTCTCCCTTGCACACAGCGACCTTGCACACGGCCGTTCACTCACGCGTGCGGGGGCACTCACCCGCGGTGCCTCACTCGCACTCCGTGCCTCATCCACACACGCGGGGGCACTCACCCGCGGTACCTCACTCACACTGGCCGTTTCACTCACACACATGGCCTCACTCACACACACGGCGACACTCACACACGGTCCCTCATCCACACACGGCGTGCTGGGAAGCACGCACTCCGGCACCATCGCCACCACACCACTCACACACGGGGTCGCTTCCACACACGGGGACGCACTCACACCTTGCACCACACACACAGGGACAACCACACTGGGGATTTGTGTCCCCACAAGGGTCTCCGGGGCCTCTACACCCCCCAAGCTCTCCGTGCACCCGTCCACAGCACTCGTCCCCTCAACCTCGCAAAACACGACCGAACTCACCTGGTCGTGACTCGCCTCAAGGGGGCAGACTCCCTCCCCTCGTTCCTGGAGGAGGTCATCCAGGTGCTCGCACTGGGTCTCTACCCAGTCCGCCAGCTCACCCCCATTATCCTCCACTACCTCTGTGTGTGTGTGTGCGTCACTTACCCCGTCTTCCTCGTGTAGTCTTTCCTCTATTTTTTCTATCTCCCGTGTCTCTGCCAACTCTTCACCCTTTACCTCCCTTGTCTCAACTATTATTTCCTTTGTCACGGCCTTCATGCCCGCCTGCAGGCATCGGCCCATGTTCTGCCTCTCACCCCGGAACTTTTTCATTTCCTCCTTCATTTGCTGTGTATTCGCATCCATCGTCGTTTTCACTTCATTTGTATTTGTATCCATTTTTTTCATATTCGCATCCATTTTTTTCGATCATTTGTTTGTTCATTGCCGCCAGCATGGCGCATAGCTGGGCCATGTTGGATGCACTCAGCTGAGCCGTTTCGGCAAGGGTTGGGGAAGGGTTTTGGTGGAGAGGGGGGGGGGAGGTGTCATACACTGCGGCCGCTGCCGCACCCATTTCAGGTTCTGGGTTCAGTTGGGCGAGTCCGTGTTCCTGCACAATCAACATTTCCTGCTCGGGGATTCCATCCTGGACCATGGATCCTACACATTCTACATCCATTTCTAATACCCCCGGCTCCCGCTCGCCTTGAGACGCCATCTTGCTTCTCGTGAAGGGTTAATTTGCTCGCTCGTAATTTGGAGGGAATCGGGGGTCGCTTCTCTCACCCCTGGACCGATTCCCGTGAATTTAGCCGGAGACAGGAGAGCCCGTTTTCCTGTTCTCCGATACCAGTGCCGCGAGGAGGGCGATGAATTTGTATCGCACGACCTGACACCAGTGTTGCGGTTTTCGCGCCCGCCGGCGTGCGAACGGCCACGTAACTCGAATCGCGGCACGTCGCCCACCGGACGGACAATCCAGTCGTGACCCTCTCGGACTAACGCCGGGAACCAGTCACGGGTGGACCTTTCGGTCTCACCGCGATCGAGCCAATCAGCCCCCGCGTGGGATAGGGTTGCTCGCCAAATTCGACCTACCTAAGTACCCACGCGGAGGGTAGACCGGGCGATCGCACCTCGCCGCAGGTCGACTTCGGACACGGGCCACTTAAGCGACCCGTTCCGTACTATCAGAATAACCGAGCGGTGTTATCGTCGACCTCGACGGTTCGATTAATTATCGGGCGTACTCAGCCCACTACCAACCCTTTACGTGAAGCAAGATGAGGGTTCAATGGGGGAAAAGACGAAGCGAAGCGGGAGAACAGTTCAACAATAAAGCACATTTATTCGCGGCACACGGGAAGCACACAAATACAATTCCACCAAAAGCACACAAAAAAAGAAAACACAATTCCATTTACACAAAAAGCAAATATAAAAGCGAAGACACAGTGCAGAGCTAATACCGACTACCGAGCACACGGCAACACTTATACAATTCTACTTCACAGACGGCGCCGACAACACATACCCAAAACCAAGGAAAGAATACCCTCAAGGATGAGGCGGGCCTGAGGCCGAGACCGGGTCGCGCCTACCCGTCTGGTGATGAGACGCGGAGCGGCGATGGCGCCTCACTCCGCGGGCCTCGCGGACAGTGTCTGGCAGGGGGTGGGAAAGGGGCCCCCTTGGTCGCACTATCTCAGCGCGGGGGGAAACAGGAGGGGGTTGCTGATGCTCGGGGTATAGAGGATCTTTATTATCCCTGGTGTGCGTCTCCACCTCGGCCAGGTCGCGCTGCCGGCCTCCCTCGGGCGTGCAGCTCCTGGCACCGACGCGAGCACCCCCTCGTCTGCCTTCGCCGCTGCCGCCTCTCCGCCCCTGGACTCTCCTCTTTGGACTCTTCTTTGGGCTCTCCTCGTTCGACTCTCTTCAGCTTCTCCAGCTACTGCAGGCTTCGGGCTCCAGACTTCCACACTGCTCTGACTGACGAACACGGTCCTTTTATCCCCCCGTAGCTTCGCCTTTGACCCCCTCCCTTTGACCTTTCACCTCGCTCCCCATTGGCCCGAGAAAAAGTGGGCGTGAAGGCTTTTTGATCCACAAATTTGCATATATCGATCGTTCTGGAGGCGGGGCCAAATCGCCCCTCGCCCACCGATTGGACGGCAAAAAGTGGGCGTGTGTCGTTTTTGATCCGTTTTTGAAGCACAAAATCCGTGATTTTGTACACGCTGTTCAACGTGCGCCCTGCACGAGTCCAACACCGGTACCCACAGCGGGGCAAGAACGGTGGCGATGCTACGGTTGCGAGGTGTGACGTGAAGGTCGTGGCGGTTGTGGTGAAGCGGCGTTGTGGTTGGTGGTTGATGTTGTGGTTGTGGTGTAATCATGGCGGTTGGTCCAAAATAAAGATAGTAAAAGAAAAACGGCTATCCTGAAGAGTCGCAGCTCGCATAAATGACATGTATTCCCACTAGACAACGGGGTTGGACCTAACTACACATGTACTTGCCGAGATACCTCACCTAAGGGACCTGAATGGTGGTTTGCGAATTTGGTAACCACAACAATATATATGTCGGGGATTGTATGTACTCTAACAGCAACCAAACATGTCTACTAGTGTTTGGTTAAAACTCTTGAGTTAATTGGAAATGGGGAAAGGATAAATCTTCCCAATGTTTATCTGTGCACTGTCAAGGAACTTGTTCTTCCAGCCAAAGGGCTGGCACTGTTACAACACAGCTGGTCTTGTTGACTGTTTGAAATGGCCTTGCTGATCGGGCAGCTAGGCTACCTGGAATCTGTTGGATCACTGCCCAGAACTGCGAAGGCCCAACAACATGTAGGAGGCTACCTTTGAAAATTCTTTAAGGGAATCAAGGGTGTTGTTTCTGCACTTTCTGTGCTCTCTTATCAGCAGTACTGACAGGAGAATGCTATAAATTAATGAATGGTAATAAATCCTCTTTGACACACAGTTATTCAGAGGTCGCAGTAAACTGAATATAAGGCAGTGCCGAAAGACAGCTCACCAGAGGATTAGGCTGGGTGGACTATTGTGTTCAAAGCCTGTTTTCTCCATATGCATATGTCTGATGTGTAATAAAACCTTCTCTACCAAGATCGGTGGGAACAAAGCTTGATCTTAATCATTGTGGACCTCACCTGGATCTCAACAATTGGCGCAGCGAGCAGGGGCAAGCCGGATCGAGGAGGAGCTCGAGAGCCCTGGTGAGACAAAGGAGGAAAGAGCCGGCCAGCTTAAGGAAAAGGTAAGAAAGCTGCCTCCTTTCTCACACTGGGGATACTCGTTGCTCTCTGAGATCTGTCCTTGCCCTTACAAAACGAACCAGGGGAGAAGGAGGTTTATTTTGCACATCGGAAAGGGGTACCCGGGAAGGTAAGGGCCCATTGGAAGGTTGAGGGGAACCCCAGGACACTCCTTTGGGAGACCGTGGGGGAGACCCAAGAATACGCCAGGGCCAGGATCCGAACGGGAGATTGAGGGGAGGGAAAGGTGTGAAAACCCCTGACCCAACCCAAAGGATTCCGTTGGGAGGGTGAGGGAGCGGGAAGTGTGCATTGGGAGTGTGAAGAAACACCCCAGGTGGAGAACACTAACCCGGCCCAAGAAAACTCTAGGAAGGATCAGTGAAATAAGGAAATATGGGAAATAAGACGTCAAAATCAACAGTGGATAAAGATGCCCCACCCCCGAATACAGCCGCGGGATTAATGTATGAAAAATATGGACCTAAGTCATGCACTCAATTGGCATTGTGGGAAAGGTGGACAAAAGGGGATCCACACCCATTCCCAAGATGGGGTTCTCTAAGATCAGAAATCGTAGATAACCTATCAAGCCGGCTGGAACATCGAATGAATGATAAAGTAAAACCTGAGCCAGACATGCGAGCGTATGATATGTGGGAGGAGGAAGCCCTACAGGTAAATGAGGTGGCTAGAAAATTAGTGGAACAAAAAGTCGAGAAAATGGGAGAAAAAAATAAGGGGATGCAAGTTAAGGGAAATCTTCCCGCCCCTGTAACTGCAGTGCAGAGGTGGGAAGACCAGGGAAACGATGCAGGTGTTCCACCTGCGTGTGTGAATAGCACACCAAGTTTGTATCCGGACCGGGGAGCCATGGGACTGCTGGCCACAGCCTCTGCCTACCCGGTCCAAGAAATAATTCCAGCGGGGCCAGGAGGGCCAGCTCAGTCGGTGTACAGACCGTTTAGAGAAAGTGAATTGAGATCGATGAAGGAACGAGTACTAGAACTGAGAGGGAATGTGGGAGCAACAAAGGAATTGATAGTGCAGTGGGTTGAGGCACACCGCTGCTCGCATAGAGACATTGGAGTATTATGCCATGCAGTGCTGTCCCCATTTGTGTGGAAAAGGGCTAAACAGGATGGTAATTGGCCAGAAGAAGAGCCACAGGGAGCAGCGGCATGGACTGCTGCACAGAGGCAGACTGCACGTCAGCTCCTCTATGATGCAATTGAGAGCGCAATGCGACCGGCAACGTTAGATTGGGATAAGATCTATGAAACAAAGCAACGCCAAGGGGAGCGGGCGACCGAATTCATGCATAGATTAGTGCAGGCATTCTTGCAATATGGGGGTTTTCAAGTTGAACAAGAGATACCACAACGAGCATTGACTAACTTCCTAATGGAAGGGCTCAGACCCCAGATCAAGAAGCGGTTAAAGTATGTAATGCTAGGCTGGCAGGCAAGACCAGCAACTGAGATTTGTACAGCTGCCGACCAATGTTCATCCCGGTCAGAAGAGAAGGAGAGCGCGAAAACAAAAATTAAAGAGGAAGTGTTCCAAATTGTATTATTAGACAAAGTGGCAGAGCAAAGGAAGAATAAAGATTGGAGAAAGTGGGAGCTAGAGGAAGATGACACAGACTCAGAAGACGAAGAAACAGCTAGACAGTGGGATCGCCGAATGAGAATCCAACAAAGACCCCCACTGGCGGCACCGAGCAGAGGGAAACCCAAGAAACAGGTAGGGAAAGGTCAAGGTTGGACACGATCGCCTCTACTGACACGCTCAAAAACTGCAGCAGGCCAAAGCCGAGCACAACCGACAGCGCCGCCGCAGGAATGCTTCCAGTGCGGGAAGCAAGGGCATTGGCGAAGGAATTGCCCTCAAGGACGGCCGGGGTTTCAACAAGACGGTGGATCAAGACGGCTGCAGGGTCGTAAGTCGTATTGACACACCGCGGGTGGACCCGTGTTGCAGGGAGCGATGCTGACACAAACACCAACAGAGGAGCCGACCTTCACTCTGGATGTTTCAGGTAAGAAGCTTCCTTTCTTAGTCGACACGGGAGCCACTTATTCCACTATTGCAGTGAAGGAACTGCCAGGAGTTGAAAAATCAAACACCGAAGTACAAGTAGTAGGATTAGGGGGTAAGGTACAGACACTAAAAGCAACAACACAATTACCAGTACGGTGCGGACCTTTGCAAGAGAAACATGCTTTCCTTCTCACAACCACTACGCCAGTTAATCTGCTAGGTAGAGATTTGTTGTGTCAGCTAGGATGCACGATAGCATGCACAAAGAAAGGGGTTTATGTTGATATTCCCAGGGATAAGACACATTTAGCAATGATGATCCTGATGACACCGCATCCGATTGTTTATTGGTGGAGACTGCCAGAGGAACCAATTAGAAATGCTTGGTCATGCCTCGATCTTATCTCAGACGAAAATAAGGAAATGCAAACGTGGCTTGACAATGCACACATATTATAACCCTCCACATTGTACAATCTATTATGATGCGGGGGGGATGACATTGGATTTGCGGAGAAAATTGCTCCGCATTTGGAAACACGCAATGATTTGTTGCTTGGCCGCCTAATGGTTGGTAAGGAAGGTGTCGCAATGGAGGTTAAGCTCACAGACGAGCAAAAGCAGTTGACAAAGTATCCGCCGGGAGTAACCTCACATGCAACAATGACAACAGCAAAGGGATATCACCCAAAGGATTTGGGATTTATGGTTTACCGCTTACAGGAGGCAGCAGTGAGCTGCACAGAAACAATCGTGCACTGGGAAGTGCATAAGCTGGAGAATAACGAAGGATGGATTTGTGATCTTATGGAAAAAGGAGATACAAGGACTGGTGGAAGAGGTTAATTTACCACCAAAGCGTGAAAAGGCATTGGAGATGATGAACACGATAGAAAAGGTGGAAAATCTGATGGGAGAGGTCCCACCACAATTGTGGACCAAACATGACAATGATGTGGATCGAATCATTGGGGCAACACCCCTAGTGGTTAAACTCAAACCGGGAATGCCTTTGCCAAATGTGCGCCAATACCCTCTCCGAAAGGAGGCAGAGGCTGGTATTGCACCAGTAATTAAGTCCTTGAAGGAACAGGGTATAATTGTGGAAACTACAAGTCCGTGTAATACACCTATATTGCCAGTAAAAAAGCCACAGAAGAATAAATGGAGATTTGTCCAAGATTTGCGAGAAGTGAATGAGATAATTCAAGGTGTTCACCCTGGTGGTACCTAGTGCAGAGGGACTGATAACATCTATTCCCGCTAGCTCCACTCATTTCTCAGTCATCGATTTATGTTCTGCGTTTTTTAGCGCACCCATTGATAAGGAATCGCAGTTTTTATTTGCCTTTACGTACAAAGGCCGTCAGTACACATGGACTGTGTTGCCCCAGGGGTTCGCAGATAGTCCAACATTATTTTCGCGGGCTCTACACAAGGATCTCGAAGATGTTGTTTTCAAAGGTAACTCAGTGCTGCTACAGTATGTGGATGACTTGCTAATTTGCTCCCCAAATAAAGCAGCGTGTACAAATGATACGCTGCAGCTGCTACGGGCGTTAGCAAGAAAAGGCCACAAGGTAAACAAGGACAAACTGCAAATGGTCCAAGAAAGGGTTAAGTATCTGGGACACCACATCTCCCACGGAAAGAGGGAGTTGGACAAAGGGAGGATAACTTCGATCACGGAAGTCCCCCGCCCTCGCACAAAGAAGGAGATGATGCGATTCCTAGGTATGGCAACTTACTGTAGACAATGGGTTGTTGATTATGCAATTCTAACTAAGGAACTGTATGTTGTGGTCGGGAAAAACCAGCCACATCAAATTGTGTGGAATGAGCAGATGGGGGAATGCTTTACAAAATTGAAAGCAGCACTTTCGGTGGCTCCCGCTCTGGGGCTACCAGATTATGACAAAACGTTCTTCCTTTACTCTCATGAAACAAAGGGATTTGCACAGGCTGTGCTAACACAATCGCACGGTGACCGCCAACGTCCAATCGCATATTTCAGTAGAAGGCTGGACCCGGTCGAACGAGGCCTACCTCTTTGTTTACAAGCAGTGGCTGCAGCCAGTTATGCAGTTAAACGCACGGCAGAAATTGTAATGGGGCACCCTCTGGTTTTAAGGGTTCCCCACTGTGTTGCGGCTTTGCTCACACAAAAACAAACACAACATTTAACCAATACACGTTTGATGCAGTATGAGACGACTCTCCTACACCAACCGAATCTACAGATTGAAAGATGCAACGTTCTTAATCCAGCCTCTTTGCTGCCAACGGAGGACGACGGCGACCCACACGATTGCACGGAGGCGATCCAGGAAGTATCCACTGTACGCCCGGATCTAAAGGATCAACCACTATAGCGACCGGACCTCACCTTGTTTGTTGATGGTTCGGCATACCGAGGACCAGATGGCTCGGGGCATGCAGGATACGCTGTGTGTACAGTTGACAAAATAATGGAAGCGTCCCGTCTGCCTTCTCATTTCTCCGCCCAGCAGGCGGAATTGTGTGCCCTTATTAGGGCCTGCGAGCTGTCTGCCGATTCTGCGGTGAACATATATACTGACTCTAACTTTGCTTTTGGTGTTGTACATGACAAAGGTGCGATATGGAAAATGCGAGGGTTTCTCACCTCTGCAGGAACACCAATAAAGAATGGCAGTTTGGTGTCCGAGCTGTTGACAAGCATTGCACTGCCAGCGGAAGTCACAGTTATTAAATGCCGTGCACACCAGAAACTGACAACTGACATTGACAAAGGTAATGATAAAGCAGATAAAGCTGCAAAAGAGGCGGCTCGTCTGCCTTTGCCTTTGATAATGCCAGCACGATTGGCGAAAGAGCAAATCAAGCTGCACCAATACAGCTTGTCAGACATTATTGCAATTCAAGCTGCTGCAACACAGGAGGTTCATGATAAGTGGCAAGCAGCAGGAGGAGCAGCGGATGACGATGGACTTTGGTCAAACAGGGGGAAGGTAATAGCACCTGTTGAAATCCTTCCATGGCTTGCACGCATGGCCCATTTGAATGGACATGTGTGCAAGAGGGGGACTGTGAGACAAGTCCAAGAATCATGGTATGCCCCAGGGATTGGGAAGATAGCAGAAGGGGTCTGTAAAACTTGTCAGGTATGTCAACAACACAACCAACACAAAATTGATAAGATAGGGCAGCCGGGAGCTCACCCGGTCCCCTGGGGTCCTTTTGTGCACCTACAAATAGACTTTATAAATATGCCACCATCATGCAGATATGGAAATGTCTTGGTAGTGGTCGACATGTTCACTAAATGGGTCGAGGCATACCCATGTACAAAGGCAGATGCTGCCACCGTTGTGAAGCACTTGTTAAAAAGCTTCTTCTGCCGATTTGGCATCCCTCACAAAATATCACATGATCAAGGGGGACACTTTACGGGGGAACTAACACAGGCAGCGTGTAAAGCACTGGGAATAAAACAGGCATTTCACTGTGTTTATCACCCACAGTCAGCGGGCGCCGTGGAAAGACAGAACGGTATCCTAAAGAACAAGCTGGCGAAACTAACAACGGAAACAGGGTTGAAGTGGCCAGATGCATTACCCTTGGTACTAATGAGCATGCGATCCACAGTGAACCGGAAGACAGGGTTATCCCCTCATGAAATACTAATGGGAAGGCCGATGCGGCTTCCTGTGACTGCCCCCACCAACATAAACAAATTGAGTATTGCAATGATGGATGAAAACATGCTGACATTCTGTAAACAGCTCTCCAGGATCGCGAGGACGATACACACGAGAGTGAAGGAGGCCTTACCTGAGCCAGTGGAAAGGCCGTATCACACCTTCCAGCCAGGAGACTACGTACTGATAAAGCACTTTACAAGGAAAACGGCCTTGGAACCAAGGTGGAAAGGACCGTTTCAGGTATTGCTGACCACCCCAACTGCCGTAAAGTGTGAAGGTAAGCCTGCTTGGATACACTGTTCACACTGCAAACTTGCCATCCCAACAGAGTAGGAGGTTGTGCAAGAATGAACCCATTACAGCAAATCCTAGTTGCTATAATTGCCTTCTGGATGGGAAGCTGGAAAGTGGAAGGGAAAATTGATAACTGGAAAATCCAACCCATCCAACAGAGGGGGAAAAGAGCAATTGGGAATCACACTGAACATTTACACGAGTTGGGAGTACATGGGATAAATACATTCTTACTTTTTTCGCACAAATATGCTACATTGAGTAATAAGACTAAGTGCTGGGTGTGTGCTTATCTCCCGCACTCCTCACAAACGGGTTTGCCATTATCTGTGATCCCATTTGAGGAAATAGACTATTGTGGTGCTGCTTGGTACAACAATTTTAATTTGACTAAAACAACCGGTAACTCATCATGTGTAGACTTTACAGGTGCGTGGTACCCTCCTTTTAATTTAAAGAAAAGACCTCCGTACTTCAGAATCACATATAAGCATATGGGGTTTATTTGCCTTACTTGGACAAAGCCTCATGCCAGATTTCAGGCAGGGAACTCCACTTGTAATATATCAAAAGAGATAAATGACTTACCAGCCAACAGGAAGGGAGAGAATGGAACATATCCGAAGGTTGCATCTAATGGCACATATTTTGTGTGTGGGTATAGAGCCTACCCATGGCTGCCAAACAAATGGGGCGGTTCATGTTATCTTGCTTATGTCGTACCACACATGCGTTTGATCACTGATCCATTCTCTGGGATAGATCAAACACGACGTAAGAGAGCTATATCAGGCGGGGCGTATGCAGCAATGATAATTTTCCCCCGATATGGGGCCTGGGTGGCAGGAAGAGAACTTATCAGCATGGCATCAACATTGGAAATAATGGGGAACGATACCGCTGATGGGTTTGAAAAAATTAGCGCGGAGCTGGTCGCATTAAGGACTACTGTAATGCAAAATAGAATAGCTTTAGACATGATTCGAGCTGAGAAAGGGGGAACATGTGCTGTAGTTGGCAAAGAGTGTTGTACGTACATCCCAGATAATTCAGAAAACATTAATGACCTCGCGGGTCACATAAGAAAAGAGGCGAGCAAATATAAAGACTACAGTAATGATAACATGAGTAGCTGGTTAAAGGGATTGTTTGGGGGTTGGGGAGGAAGTGTTTTAAGATTCTTTATAACAATCCTGATAATCATCGTGGCAGCCTTTATATTACTGATGGTTTTCAAGGTAATTGCTCAAAAGGCCATTGGAAAGTGTTTTTCAGGATGGACAACAAAGCCCAGTACCCAGCTAGTACAGACGGTGATGGCTCCGGTGAACACTGCTGGACTGCTGCCATCCTCAAACCTCCCTGCACTTACACCTACCCCCCCCCCCATTCCAATACTATGTACCCCACCCATGTCACCCCAACCCACGAACAATGAAACATATTGTAACCTTGCAGTAGTCGCCGATCCATTACTCAGGCTTCCTCCGAGTAATGAACAATTGCTTCAACTCATATTGGACGAATGTCTTTCGTTGCTTGCACCAATTGAAGGGCGAGGTAGAAATACCATTTGATTTGCCTTGTTGGTAATTGCTGGCAAGTTGTGCCTTCATTACACTCTGGCTTGCAGTTTATCAAATATCTTTTTGCTTTGTTCATAAAGAACATTACATTTAAATACTTTAACACTGCCTTACTTGTTGTTCATGAAGTTCATTAAGCGGCAATATGTAATCAAATATTTAATGGAACGTATATTCCTGTATAACTTCATTCTTGTTTAGCCATGAGCAATTCTTGTACGAACAGCTTTTGGGAGTGCTTGGCTTCCTTATATTCTATGTTTACATGTTGCGATATTTCCCGATTTCCCTTGTTGAGGACTTGGGGTGTTAGTGGACCGGTTGGAAAGTGGGTAGGAACCCCCTTTTGGGCGAGGGGGCGCAGGTGGAACTCCCGACCGTCTTGGACCATCTGGAGCTAAACATAAGGATGGCCCACCCACTGGGGGTTGCTATCTGCTGACCTGCCAGCCTGCGGATGCTCCTTTTCTTCATTTGTAGTTTCTTTTGCAAATGTTTCAAAGAAACAAGAGGAGGGAAATGTCGGAGATTGTATGTACTCTAACAGCAACCAAACATGTCTACTAGTGTTTGGTTAAAACTCTTGAGTTAATTGGAAATGGGGAAAGGATAAATCTTCCCAATGTTTATCTGTGCACTGTCAAGGAACTTGTTTTTCCAGCCAAAGGGCTGGCATTGTTACAACACAGCTGGTCTTGTTGACTGTTTGAAATGGCCTTGCTGATCGGGCAGCTCGGCTACCTGGAATCTGTTGGACCACTGCCCAGAACTGCTAAGGCCCAACAACATGTGGGAGGCTACCTTTGAAAATTCTTTAAGGGAATCAAGGGTGTTGTTTCTGCACTTTCTGTGCTCTCTTATCAGCAGTACTGACAGGAGAATGCTATAAATTAATGAATGGTAATAAATCCTCTTTGACACACAGTTATTCAGAGGTCGCAGTAAACTGAATATAAGGCAGTGCCGAAAGACAGCTCACCAGAGGATTAGGCTGGGTGGACTATTGTGTTCAAAGCCTGTTTTCTCCATATGCATATGTCTGATGTGTAATAAAACCTTCTCTACCAAGATCGGTGGGAACAAATCTTGATCTTAATCATTGTGGACCTCACCTGGATCTCAACATATATACCGGGCGCAGACAGTAACCATCTCCGATTTTGAAAATCAATTCCTCCTCGAAAAATTCCTCCGAGAAAAAAAGTTATGAGGTCAAAATATCTCCGCTCATGGAAATCGCCAAAAAAATTATCTCCGAAACTTGGCTAGCTTTTCGAATCCTATTTGCGGAAATCGAACAGGGCATTAGCAGAGATGAAATACCGCACATATGATACATCACTATGACGTCATATAAATTTCTTTGACGTCATTCCTATTTTTTGACATTTTTTGTTTCACAACCCAGAGTTTTCATCAGATCTTCGTGAAACTTGCCATATATATGCAGAACGTCCACGCGCAGGCAGTGACCATCTCCGATCTTGGAAATTCTTCCGAGAAAAAATTTAATGTCACAATATCGCCGCTAATGGAAATCGCTTATACCATTATCTCCGAAACTAGGCAAGCTGTTTGAATTTTGTTTGCGGGAATCAAGCCGGGCATGAGCACAGATAATTTTTTATCGCAAACCTGACACATCACAATGGCGTCATATTCGTTTTTATGACGTCATCATTAAGAGTACGAGGATCTTCGCTTATTCGAGCTTGTTTTTCTCTGCAACCGCTCGTGTCGGATCGATGCAACAATTGAAACATCGGAGGGACTCCCCATTGAGAATATTGAAATGATAACTCTGACGTCATAAGTCACATGTTATGACAGCCATATTGGATTAATCGAAAAAATTGAGCATCTTCTCGAAACCACTCTGAAAAAAAAATTGATAACTGATGTGAAGACTCCATTCTCTGGCCCGGTATGAAGAGAGTCAACAGAAGAGGATTCACCAAAATGCAGCTTTATTGAAGGACCACACGCCAGCCAGCGGAGTTGGTGTTGGCAGCCCAACCGACAATGGAGAGCTCCCTAAACCAAACTGAGTTTTACAGTCACAAACTCTCCTTTATATACAATCTATCTCTAATTCCAATCTATGTCTGGTTATACTCCAACCTAGTTGGTGTGACAAGAACAATCTATCTCTAATTCCAATCTCTGTCTGGTTATATTCTCACCTGAGTTGGTGTGACAAGAGCTCTTATTTTATAGCCTAACAGTCGTCCATCTCCCACGTCCAAAAGTGTTATCACTGTGGGATGGTTGCAGGACAAACAGAAATCCCTTTTAAGTTCACATAAATCCAAAGAGGAAAACAGGTCTGGCTTTGGTAAAAGAACCCAGCTCTATTCGTTTCTCAGACAAAGGAATGTGGGTTGACCATTAGGGGGCAGGCCTGTGCCAATGATGGACTACCTGACAGCATTTTCAGGCGATGACCATTTTAACCTAAACAAAGGCCCAAGATTGGAATGCTTCGGAGAACCTAGGTAACGTTTTCCTCGGGTTGCTTTTACTGAAATAACACAGCCTACGTCTTTAGAGGGCATCTGGTGGATTGACTTGCTGGGACACCGTGCCACTCAAAGACAGAGAGTTTTACAGAGTATTTTAAAAGTGAGTTCGACTTCCGCCATCTAACTAATATATATGTATAAAGTATGGATCGGATGTGACCATAACATCGCACTCCTCACAATCCCTCCTTGGTCACATCTGACCATAATTTGCCATTTCCCCAAGATCACCGAATAGGTGGGCCTCCATTTGACAGCTGAGTTGACCATCCCTTGGCTCCACCACCCCCAAACGGTATTTGCAAATGCCGTGAACAGCCAATGACAACCTCCAAATGAGAAGACCCCGACGACTGGTGGCCCAGTTTAGCATCTGTCCTTCTTGCTGCCACATGCCTCACATCAAATTGTCGTAAATTTTCCTCATTCATATGATTGTGTTGGTAATTTCACAACATGCTAATTGCCCCAATATGATTTTGGTAATTCTACAAACACTAATTGTAACAATATTATTTCGATAATTCTTCAAAACACTCAAAGCAACAATATTATTTCGGTAAGTCTACTTGACACTACTTCCAACAATATTCATGAGGTAACCCTGCTAAAACACCACTTGCCACAATGCTTATTTCGATAATTATGCTTGACACTAATTGCAACAATACTGATTGACAATATGCAAATGTAATAATGGGTGAGCAGCACTGTGAGCACTCAAGGCGTGGTGTAAGCTCCTTTCTCAACTTGCGCTAGAAGACAAAAGAGGCTCATGAGATGCATATTTACATATCAGGGTCATACAAGTATTTTCCACACATGCCTTCACAATCTGGTATTGTCCATTTTCCACGATTATGCATATGCTAGTCAAAAAACTGCCACATCTGTCATAAACCTCCATCAGCATGTTACTTGAAGATTTCCTTTCTTTCTTGTTACAACTTCCTGTATCTTCGTGTGCAGTGAGATGCGTGAGTCCATGTTTGGCTTACCTTTTCACTTAAGTTCGTTGAGTAATCAGTCATACCTGGAAGAATCTTCCCCAGGGCGCCCCTTACCTCCGCCAGAGCACCTTGTTGGCCCCTCAGCTGGTAGGGGTCGGGTCTGATTGTGGCCCCATACGGAGGTCCTGGGGGTCTTCCTCCCTGAGTTCGCTGTTAATTATTATGATGGCCTGGTTGAGGGGTGAGGCTTCACAGCATTTCTTTGGACAAATGGAAATGAGAATCTTAATCAGAAATACTCCAAAAATCACCACCACAATGATTAGAAGAGCTGACCCCATCAAGTGCAGGAACCAACCTCCCCAGCCCTGAAATATGGATCTGCACCACTCATAGCCCTCTTCGAGATCCGTTCGTCCGCGAGTGAGGGCGTTTGCAACTTTTTGCAGTCGGGCCACCGCCCGGTTAGTTATGTCAGTAGGATCCGGAATCCAGACGCAACATTCTCCGTCAATCATCCCGCACACTCCTCCTTGCTCCGCCAAAAGCATATCGAAAGCTTCTCTGTTCTGCATTACCATGGCACGCATTGATACTAACATATCCGATAATTCCGTACTGTAAGCCATGGATACATTGGCTACATATTCCAAGGCTAACGAAAGTTTATCTATTCTATCGCAATTCATGACCATACCAGCTCCCGGAACCATACAAACCCAACAGTCACTACGATTTTGGATGTTGACTCTCTCGGTAGCTATAGCCACAAAGGTGTTTGGAGGTTTTACCAGAGATTCCTTGCTGCGCACCACAAAGAACATTGTGGCGCTTTCATGATGTCCCTTGATTGAACAAGTATAATCCAGATGGGTATTATCGGGGACCAGTGGGATTCAAGTAATTAAAGATGCGTGTTGACCCCATGCGAATCCCGCTTTTCTGCCATGTCCACGGTGTTTTGTTTTTCTTGTTTCTCTTACCTGCCAAGCTACTCTGACTATTTCCCCTTTTGCTGTATCCTCCTTGAGGGTTTTCCAATAAGACCAATTAGCTATTCTTATCTCTTCGTTCTGTTCCACCAGATCATAAGTTCCATTGGCTTGAATGCATGGCAACTCTATGAGTTGTTGTGGTTGGATGAGTTATGGGATTATCCCATGGTCTCCCGTATTCCTTCGGGGAATGAGGAACGAAAAAGGCTTACCCTGTCCTTTTGAAAATACCTTTACGTTATCTAGCTCTGGATTATATGTTTTTCCAAAGGCTGCGTATGTATCTTCTGCCGTTCTTTCTTCATCCGCTTCCCTCCTATGTCGTTGCTGTGTTGCTCCTCGTTCCTTTACGTTCCCTCCTTTACTGCGGAGGTGTGTACGGTCTCTTCGGCTTGAGTGTGTTCGTCCGTTGCCTAGTGACAGGCCCCAGCTGCAAAGGAGTAGTGTCAGTGCCAGGAGACGCATGTTGGATCGTCAAGGGTTCTGCCGCCGGCCCCGGTGCTCCAAGGTCTCTGTTCCCTGGTCCTCCCGGTTCCACGTTCGGCAGGGTGTCTGAGTCCTCCTGTCGTGGGCCTCTCACCACTCAGTCTCTTTGTTTTGCCGGGCCGACTCCTTCCTGGTTTGGTGGCGGTGTAGGGTGCCTTTTTACAGTGCGAGTGGTGTATTCGTGCACTCTTACCTCCCACTTTGACGGCGGAGAGCGTTGTCAAAAGTACAGTGTAAGGTTCCGTCCACTTTGGTTGTAGGGCGTTTTTCTTCAGGAACTCTTTCACCCAAATCCGATCAGTGGGTTGAAGATCATGCAAAGAAACTCCAGCTGGTATCGGTAGCGCTTCTTGCACCTGTGAGTAAAAAAATCCTGATGGTAACAGTTGGCATCTTACAATCATTCCATCATTCCTGCAAGACCAGTCCCCATCTTGCCATATCCGGGGGAGCAGAGGCCGGAAACTGCATAGGGCGTCCTGTTATTATTTTGTGGGGCGAGAGCCCCCTTGTGGCATTGATTGTTGTAATGGCCAAGCCATCGGCTCCTTTACTCATTAATTTTGCCGTGAAGGACCCTCCTTGGTCCGATGACAATCGTGTTGGAATCCCAAATTGCGGAATTACTTCCTGCAAGGCAGTCTGGCCTTCGGTTCTTCCACCAGCACTTGTTCACTCATATGTGCTTCCTCCCTCGTCACCGGTTGGCAGTAGGGAGGCTGGATTCATTGGCAAACATCTTTCGATCGTAATGTTAGTTGCCTGTAATTCAAAATTTCTCCATATTGCTCCTGTCCATCAATACCAGAGCTTGTACAATTCGCCCAAATTTTTCACACTCTTGTTAGCACAGGAGAAAAATTAATCCATGTACTTTCCCATATTTTTTTACGGACACTTTACCATTATTATAATCTAATCTTGGCTTATCACCAACTACTGAACCAACCCCAGAGGGCCGACTCAGCCCGTAAATGGAGGCCCCGCGTCAGTGGCACAGCCATGCCTCAACCAATGATGCAACCAACAGCCAAAAAGGCAGCTCACCTTCTCCACCCCCTCTTTTTTCTTCATTATAAAATAAATGGAAATTTACGCACAAACACCCACACAGGCGCTGCCCAAAGGACTGGCCCATACCAGACACACACACTCCAAAAAGAAATGGACCCCGTCGGGTCTTTATCGATACCCCCAACTCAGAAGGGAAGGTGAGCTGGAGGTGAGAAGCTTCCTTGGACCTTCCCGCCTCATGCGGCCCTTGATGATTTGGCTCGGTGGAACTCGAACCTGCAACTCGATGCTGCTGCAAACCCCAGGTCGGAGGGTAGCGTCGGTTATCAATGGAACTCCCCCCACAGGTGCCCGGTACGCATGCACGTCAGAAAGGCCGATGGTGGACGGAAGCTCGGGAGGATGTTGTCGTTGTTGGTGAATACAAGAAACCAACCACAAAACAACTCACAGCACACGCACACTTAACCCCCATTAGACATCGGACAAAGGGAGATATCCATCCACCTGGACTTCATAAAATAACTGAGCTTTGGGGACCTGAATGTCAAGTACTCATGGCTGCTAGATTCGCACACAGATCAGGCACCCATGCCCCCCAGCTGCCAGCCATTCCCAAAATAAAAATAATTTCCCTCTTACATAGAACACCTTTGAACATCCAAAATAGCCCACAAACCATCACCTCACAACACATGTCCCTCAATACGTTACTTGGGTCCTGCACAGCTGCAACTTTGCCTTTGGCAATTTGAGATTGTGCTTTTGGTCCAAACAACTTTCATCCATCTTTCAAATATATTTTTCCACAATATCAGTGCAAAAATCATTAATCTTTCAATTAACAAATTGAAATTCTTTCCTTGACTGATGTAAACTGGTCCACTATGTGTTCAAAAGTCGGCAATTATACTCAGCAGAGCAAAGCAACAGTCTGTCTTAAATTCTGTTGACCATTTGCTCTTCCTCCTTCGACAACAGGTCCCTCTTGTCTCTCTGCTGGTTGGCGGGCCTATTTTTTTTCTCTTGAGTGTAATTTTACTGTTGTGCAGTTTATAACGGCCATGCGGTGTTGTTGGCAGCTGTTCACAATCTCTTGTCACAGTGATTTTCTTTTTACCCTTGTGCAGTTCATAACGGCCATGTGGTGTTGTTGGCGGCTGTTCACAATCTTCTTTTGCAGCGATTTATTTCCCCGTTCAGGAAACGAGTATTTATCAGTTGTGTGATATATTTTCGAAACAGTGCGAATGTTTTAACAACATAAAAGGCCTTACTAAAAACAATCTGTTTTATTTCAACTGTAACAACGATTCCTTCGTGGAATTCTCAAACTCAAAGGTAATTTAACTTGCTCGAAGGTAAAACGGAACTAGTCGCCTGGTGTTGGCTCGGTGGGTGGCGTGGGGTAGGGTAGGGTAGAGTCCCTTTATAGAGAGAGGAGCGACAACTAACGATTTGACGCCATTTTGAGTCCATTCAGTGCGGTGCACGTGCAGAGCCGCCGTATGGCGCGAGTGCATTGAACCGAGTATTCCATTATGTTCTCCATGTATGAGAGATGGGAATGGTCTTTTCCATGTTGATAATGAACAAATTATGTGAAGATGACAAAATAGAAGATTTATGACAACGAAGAGCCAGATGATAAAGAAGAAATTCACAGAGCTGGTTGTGATTTAACAGTCACAGACATTTAGAACCAAGACAAATAAGGAATGAACGAGACAAGTCCACGTGCTGCTTATTTCAGCCTCATTTTAATTTCAGGGAGGCGAGAGCGAGACTCGAACTCACCTCCCTGTTTATCCATGTACATGTACAATACAATGTTAAGTTATCTTTGTATTTCTGCAGTTGTTTGACCTTGTTTATCGTGTGTGGGAATATATTTGTGTTTCTTTAATTTTCATATTTAAATTATTAATCTAAACTTTGCTGCATGTTGCCGATCATATATTCATCCCACCAAAAATAGATTAGCCCACCCCACCCGGCCTCCTCACTCTCACCCTCTCACCCTCTCACCCTCTCACCCTCTCACCCTCTCACCCTCTCACCCTCTCACCCTCTCACTCTCTCACTCTCTCACCCTCTCACCCTCTCACCCTCTCACTCTCTCACCCTCTCACCCTCTCACTCTCTCGCTCTCTCTCACCCTCTCACCCTCTCACCCTCTCACCCTCTCTCTCTCTCACTCACTCTCTCACTCTCTCACCCTCTCACCCTCTCACCCTCTCACTCTCTCACCCTCTCACTCTCTCACCCTCTCACCCTCTCACTCTCTCACTCTCTCACTCTCTCACCCTCTCACCCTCTCACCCTCTCACCCTCTCACTCTCTCACCCTCTCACCCTCTCACCCTCTCACTCTCTCACTCTCTCACCCTCTCACCCTCTCACCCTCTCACCCTCTCACCCTCTCACCCTCTCACCCTCTCACCCTCTCACCCTCTCACCCTCTCACCCTCTCACTCTCTCACCCTCTCACATACATATACAAATTACATATTTACAATCTCACACATAGACGTGTGTACTAATGCACACACATACAAAATATAAATTGAAAGTCACACACACAAACACAAGTTAATGTCCTCACACATTCAAATCAACAGAGACAAATACATACATTCAATGCATGCCCCCCAGTCCCGACCATGCTCCACTCAGAAGTTAGATGGGCTCCGTTCTGTGCTTCTATGGGGTGTCGACCTGTTTAGTATCCTGAGATCTGGCAGTCTACACCCACACCAATAGATTTTGAATCTTTGGTATAACCTACTCTTAAAAGCTGGGGTTTGGGTTTAGGGTTAGATTTTGGTTTAGGGTGAGGGTCAGAATTGGGGTTAGTGTTGACCCTAACTCCGCCTTTGAAGAGTGGGCCGTGTTAGTCCGTGGGCCGTGTTAGTCCGTGGGCCGAGTTTGCCCGGATCCGTTCTCCGTTCATTCGTCTTTGTTTTGACTTTAGTTTGACTTTGACTTTGAGTCTGAGTCTGACTTTGGAGACATGATCTGGAGTCTCGACCCTATATTAATTGATCCAGCTCGAAGACTCTAACTCAAACTTAATTTTAAATAAAGATGCCTTCCCCTTCAAGTGCTAATTAATCCACGAGCAATGGATAACAAGCCTGGAAAGCCAAAGCAAAGGCCAGTCTCACTCGCTGCACACAAGTATACTCATTTGGGACCATTACCACCATCACACTGACCTGGCAGAGAACTGACCAAGAAGTTGCTTTCCATCCAACACGACTGACTCTGTTCTGCCAGATTTTCCGTCTTTTAGCATCTGATGAAAATCGACATCTTGAATCCCTTCTCAGTTCTATTTGTGCACCCAGAGGCGCAACAACCTGTCATTTTGTCGTTAAATCGATGTAAAACACGAATGAGAACGCTGCGTACAGCGGGAACGTTAAAACGCTGACCGATATGCGTCCGATCCTGTCCGCGATGGACTCAAAATGGCTCCACGCAATCACGTGACGAGATTTTTCCGGACCCTCTATGTCGCTATTCTCTCTATAAAGGGACTCTCGGGTAGGGTGGGGTAGGGTAGTAGGGTGGGATAGGGTAGTAGAGTGGGGTTGGGTAGTAGGGTGGGATAGAGTAGTAGGGTGGGATAGGGTAGTAGAGTGGGGTAGGGTAGCAGGTGGGATAGGGTAGTAGAGTGGGGTTGGGTAGTAGGGTGGGATAGGGTAGTAGGGTGGGGTTGGGTAGTAGGGTGGGGTTGGGTAGTAGGGTGGGGTTGGGTAGTAGGGTGGGGTTGGGTAGTAGGGTGAGGTTGGGTAGTAGGGTGAGGTTGGGTAGTAGGGTGGGATAGGGTAGTAGAGTGGGGTTGGGTAGTAGAGTGGGGTTGGGTAGTAGGGTGGGGTTGGGTCGTAGGGTGGGATAGGGTAGTAGAGTGGGGTTGGGTAGTAGGGTGGGATAGGGTCGTAGGGTGGGATAGGGTAGTAGGGTGGGATAGGGTAGTAGGGTGGGGTTGGGTAGTAGGGTGGGATAGGGTAGTAGGGTGGGATAGGGTAGTAGGGTGGGGTTGGGTAGTAGGGTGGGATAGGGTAGTAGAGTGGGGTTGGGTAGTAGGGTGGGATAGGGTAGTAGAGTGGGGTTGGGTAGTAGGGTGGGGTTGGGTAGTAGGGTGGGGTTGGGTAGTAGGGTGGGGTTGGGTAGTAGGGTGGGGTAGGGTCGTAGGCTGAGGTTGGGTAGTAGGGTGGGATAGGGTAGTAGAGTGGGGTTGGGTAGTAGAGTGGGGTTGGGTAGTAGGGTGGGATAGGGTAGTAGAGTGGGGTTGGGTAGTAGGGTGGGGTTGGGTAGTAGGGTGGGGTTGGGTAGTAGGGTGGGATAGGGTAGTAGGGTGGGGTTGGGTAGTAGGGTGGGATAGGGTAGTAGGGTGGGGTTGGGTCGGGTTGGGTGGCGGCTCGAGCTGCCCGGGTCCTGAGTTCAATCCCCGTCGGCCGCTGAATTAATACACGAGGGAGTTGACTAAGCTTGCCATCCCTCCCAAGGCCGGCGAAATGAGTGCGAGCTCCAGCGCGTCCACTGGTACAGGGGCACTGCATCATCGACACAGTCGCGCTTACAACCACCACACTTTGTACAACTCCAGACACCCGAGATCATCGGTCTATCTCCCGCCCGAGAGAGCTTGCCTGAGATCATGCATCATGCCTAAATCGTAGAGATCTACATATTATGTTTGTATTCGACTTCATAAATTACACGGCACTTTTTTTTTGGCACGGTCGATTCAGCACGGCCCGGATGTCCACCCGGTTTAGCTGTAAACCTTTGCTCTGGCACTCAAGCGAGTCATCACCAGCACAACGATCGAGGATCAACCACAATTCCCTCCAATCGTGTCGATCTTCACCACACATTAACTCACTCATTCTTAGTTCATTCACACCAATTCATTATACCGTTGCGATTCTCAAAAAAATATAGTTTCCTTTATTCATTCATTACCGTGCACTTGTAATGAATGAGGTGAAAACCAACCAATTTTATGAGCCTCGACCCCGTTTCCCAACAAACGTAAATTTCCTTGGTCTACCATTCATTTCCTCTTTGCCGACTTGAGTCGGATACTCAAAACTTCATGTTTTGTTCGGCCGGAAGTGACGTTTCACAACCAACAACAACCGCAAATCAACAAATATTATCGTATCCAGAATCATACCGGAAGCGGAAAAGCCTTTATTGACGCGGAGACAATTCACTCGTGTCTGACAAAAAAAAATGCTTCGATAAACCACAACAACAACAACAACAACAACACAATTACAAGTCAGAATAATACGTCACTTCCCGATCCATTCACCGTGTTGTCTTCTTCTTCCTCTATTTTTGTTCCCCAGCTGTACACATCAATCCGATGTCCGTTCGAGTTGCCCCAAAACGATCATACATGCATCATCATTTTTATTATTATTATTATTATTAATACCAGGTATTCAAATGGTACATCCGAGGAGACCATCCATTTATCATGTATTTATCAACGTACAGTGTTCACAGCCAAGACAGTAGAAAGAGTTCATTCAACAGTGCGCTGAGTCGATGCGCGATGACATCATCACGCACACGTTCGAGCTTTGTTCGTCTCATTGACTCGCCGACTTGACCGCGAACGATCACGTGACAAATATCACAACAATATGTTTAAAACGTTCGTTTCTCATCGGAATTTTTATAGAGCCTTATAAAGGGCGTCTCAAAACCTTGTAGAATGTTCTCATTTATCTCTTAAACCCTCACAATAAGCCGTCCCTCGATGGACCAATTCTCGTGCTTTTGTCCTGCCTGCGAGATCCGCAGCGTCACGTGACTCGCACACGTCACCGTCCTCAGTGCTTGATATATTTTCCTCTTTAAGAGTGGGTTTCACATCGGATTTACTTTTTCACACAGAGACCTCACGTGCCTGCTTCACACTCAAGCTTAGTGCAGATTTCATTTAAAATTCCTGTCTTGCCTGGAAACCACAATCCAAATGTATTCAACACACACACACACACACACACACACACACACACACACACACACACACACACACACACACACACACACACACACACACACACACACACACACAACATACACACAGACACTCACACTCACACACACACACAACATACACACAGACACTCACACTCACACTCACACTCACACTCACACTCACACTCACACAGACACACACACACATACACGCACACACACACACACATAGACACACACACAGACACAGACACTCACACACACACACAGACACACACACACAGACACACACACACACACACACACTCACACACACAAACAGACACACACACATACACGCACACACACATACACGCACACACACACACACACACACACATAGACACACACACACACACATAGACAGACACACAGACACACACACACACACACACATAGACAGACACACAGACACACAGACACACACACAGACAGACACAGACACACAGACACACACACACAGACACACAGACACACACGGACACACACACAGACACACACACACACACACACACACACACACAGACACACAGACACACAGACACACACACACACACACACACACACACACACACACACAGACACAGACACAAGTTCCAGGTTGACACACTCAACTTGCGTCGAACACAAACTCAACCTTTCCAACCACATTCTATCTTATGTTCTTACCTTATCACCTCCCTGATAGCTTCAAATCGTTTCTCCATTTATTGCACGTAACCGGGGTCCCGTTCTTACCAACAGCCTTAAAGCCTAAATCCAGGACTTTAACCGATCTGTCTCTCACACCCAAACTCAGAAAACGGGACTCGAACCTATTTTCTCCTTATTTCACGTGGATATCTATTATCCTCTTCACACAACAACCTTCACGTGGCCGTACTCCCCTTCCACAGAATACAGGACTCGAACCTGTCTCTCCGTATTTCACGTGGATATCCTCATCCTCCACCTTTCACGGTCAATAAATTCAGCCTATCAGCCCCTGTGGTCCTTCAATAAACCCACATCTGACCCTCCTCATATGTTTACCGTTATTAGTTTGTTCCCTCAGCAGGCCCTGGAGCTGCGTTCAACGGAACTCTCTCCGCCAGGTGTGCAGTTCTTACCTAAACTAGGGCTGTCCTTTTGCAGGAGCCCGACGTGTTGCGCACCACGCACCGATTAGCTGAGACCCTTGTAAGTGCTGGACACCAAGCGGAGCTCCTCTGATCCACAGCTTCAGAGTCCTGTGAGGTCCCGTATCTGGGTCGCCAATTGTGAAGACTCCATTCTCCGGCCCGGTATGAAGAGAGTCAACAGAAGAGGATTCACTAAAATACAGCTTTATTGAAGGACCACACGCCAGCGGAGTTGGTGTTGGCAGCCCAACCGACAATAGAGAGCTCCCTAAACCAAACTGAGTTTTACATTCACAAACTCTCCTTTATATACAATCTATCTCTAATTCCAATCTATGTCTGGTTATATTCTCACCTAGTTGGTGTGACAAGAACAATCTATATCTGGTTATATTCTCACCTAGTTGGTGTGACAAGAACAATCTATATCTGGTTATATTCTAACCCGAGTTGGTATGACAAGAGCTCTTATTTTATGGCCTAACAGTCGTCCATCTCCCACGTCCAAAAGTGTTATCACTGTGGGATGGTTGCAGGACAAACAGAAATCCCTTTTCAGTTCCGATAAATCCAAAGAAGAAAACAGGTCTGGCTTTGGGAAAAGAACCCAGCTCTATTCGTTTCTCAGACAAAGGAATGTGGGTTGACCATTAGGGGGCAGCCCTGTGCCAATGATGGACTTGCTGACAGCATTTTCAGGCTCTGACCGTTTTAACCTAAACAAAGGCCCAAGATTGGAATGCTTAGGAGAACCGAGGTAACGTTTTCCTCAGGTTGCTTTCACTGAAATAACACAGCCTACGTCTTTAGGGGGCATCTGGTGGATTGACTTGATGGGACACCGTGCCACGAAAAGACCGAGTTTTACAGAGTATTTTAAAAGTGGGTTCGAATCCCTACATCTAACTAATATATATGTATTAAGTATGGATCGGAAGTGACCATAACATCGTACTCCTCACAAGTGACAAATGTCAAACTCCCCATGGGGGTATCCAGGGTGATAATGATGACATAATCAACGAAGTGGTCTTCCACCCATGATAAGTTGAATATAAATCCTTATTTGAAAAATCTGAAATGTCAATCATCTGGTGAATAATTAAATCTATGAGGTCATCAGTCACGTGGTCTGGCAGCCAGATTCGATTGAAAATAAAAACGCAAAAAATCTTCTCCTCCAGAACCGCTGAACAGATCGATGTGAAACTTCATACATATGATTGACGAGCCATGGGGAATATAGTTTGAATTATTTTCATATTCATCTTGATTGATGCAATTTAGCTTTAATGTTCACAAAAGTGGTCATTAAATATCCTCATAATCAATAGTTAAAGCGACAGATAATGGCAATGTAAGCACTAAAAATGGGGGGGGGGGGGGGAGGGTTGCATGTTTTTTGTGGAGTTCTACTGGAGCTTTCTGATGTGGAATGTAACACACCAAAATTATCGTCATGACCTCCTGAGTTGATTAGACTCATTAACTACAAAGAACCCGGAAGAATTCCCATATTTTAAATGCACGCCATGTTAAGGTGTATAGAGCAGCTCAATAGGTCCTTCCACGGCATGGCATTTTAATTACAAAAAGAATGATAACATTTAAACAAAGCATATATTAATTAATACTCATCATATTCACGATAATAATCATAGTGGTTGTTCCATTTGGCAGTAATAATAAAAATAATAATAATAATAATAATAATAAAAAACATATAATCTCCACCCTGACCCAAACTCATTTGGGCTTGTGGAAAAGGTAAGCCAATGCTCAAACAGTATGGCAGGCAGGTGTGCTGCAAGGCCATGGAGACCAATAAAAATTTGGTCCAACGGATCAACGGCCCACTCGTGTGACAGAAAAGGATGTGATGTGTGACATCAATGATACGGGTGTCATACCCATAATAGGTCGGCCATAAAAGTAGTGTGTTCAGTTAATGATGGTATTGTTGTTTCGTATGAGTGCATGAGGGGATGATTGAATTGTTTGCATCCCGTGTGCACCTTTTAAAACTTCCCCATAGCCTGAGATGGATCAAGAGGTGCTCTGACACCAGTCAGCCCATGTGATGGCATCGCGGTGGTAACTATGGACCGCATGAGTGGCACAGCCTGTCTGGTTGGAGGGATACTCGGGCATTGCAGGCATAGCCATGGCAGATGTGATAAAAGGGGTAGCTCATGAGGATCAGGAGGGAGTGGAGCTGATGTGTTGAAGAAGCTGACAAACTGTTGGAGTCAGAGCCGGGAATCAGGGCTTGTGCACGTCCTATTCACTTTCTTGTGTCTTGGCCCTTCCAGCTCTCTTGCCGCTCTTCATGCTATCTCCCTTGCCGGGCTGTTCTCTCTGACCACTCTTCACACACTCTTGCCGCTCTGCTCTCCATTCTCTTTGCTCCACTGGACAATTCGCCTAAATCCTTGGGGGAGGTAAAGTTTCTAACGTTCATTTTAAGGGCTGCCACACACTAGTCAACGCAATGCAACAAGATTGTCAATGAGAGCTTTTGAGAATCGTGTAATGTTCGGCAGTTGATGATCGTCGTCAACTTGTCAATCTCCTAAGAAGTCAACTGACTTCCATATAAAATAGAGAATGAGATAAGATTAATATCTTGTATCTGTTCCACAAACTACCAACTACCATTCAGGCACTCAAAGACATTTTTCCTTCCAATTTTTTTTTCATGAAATATGTGGAGGCCCCCTGGCAACTGCCCAGCTTGTCCATGCCGAAATCCAGCCCTGGGGCAGTGGGGCTTTTGTAGCCCACTTGACATGTGCTGAGTGTGTCAAGTTTTTTTTGTCGGATTTGGTTACCCTGTTTGAAGCCCAAAAAGCTAAATGTAATAGTCTGAGCTGGCAAGTCTCTGTCTTTGAATTACATTGACATATACCGTGTGTGTGTGTGTGTGTGTACATGTGTGCGTGCGTGCGTGTGCATGCATGTTTGAGTGCTTGCGTTTGAGTCAAAGTCTGTTTCAATTGCAATTTATTGCCTGTAGCCAAAAAAAACCCGCAAAGTTTTGTGACTTGCTCTGCAGCTGAGATGGCACCCCTGAATGTCGCGTTTTGCTTTCCATGGACTGACGCTCCACTACCTCATTAAAGAGTTTTGCCCGAATACCTTGTTTCTGCTGTCATCGAATGATAAAGATGGTGCGTTTGAAAGCCAATAATTGATTAACTTGGTTGGAAAGTCGATAATTGATTTACTTGGAGTAAAATTTATGTTCATTTAATGATAAAAATGGAGAAGAAGCTGATATTTGAGTTTATTCCAACGGTACATTCCCAGGGTGAACGGGTACCTGAATTTACTCGTAAATATAAATAGGGTTTATCTTTGACAGCAAGTTCCACGAGCAAGTTGTTGAATGCTCTCTGAGTGGCCTTCTGTCCAGCCAGAAGATGACCCACAGCCATTTCTTTCTCCCAGTACGTGGTCAGCGAGGTATCAGCACTAAATTGCCAAAGCAGCATTGCTCATAGCTTTCACCGTTCTCATCCTCTACCTCCATTTCTTCTTCAATACCATTTTGTTTCAGGAAAACAGTGTCGTCAACACTCGTGTATTGTGTAACAGTCTCTGACAGACCGAGACGAGACGAAGATCCTCTTTTGTCACGTCGGCATTGTGTCGGATCGTGTGCGGTACCTCAAGCGACCGGCTGGATGAGCAATTCTGACCAGAGGACCGGGTGAAGGAAGAATTGCGCTAACCGCTTGATCATGGCTCCTTTTGATTTTGGCTATTCATGAAGCTGTATCTTTGGCGTAAGGGGTCAGTATTGACAGGCCCGTTGACAATAACATTCTAGAATTGTTGGAAAATTGAACCTACTGTGTATTATTATGCCTGGTGTTGACTTAATGGTGAGGGTTGTGGGCTTGGGATCCCATGATCTTGAGTTCAAACCCAAATCGACTGTTGAATTAATACCAGGTGGGGTAGACTCAGCCTGTCATCCTTCCTCGGTCGTCAAAAAGAGTGCCAGCTTGCTGGTATAGTGTGACGGAGTGGTGACCCATCCAGGATTGTGTCCAATAGCCAAGGGGTCTGCTTAGGCAGCACCAACACTCTGCACAGAGTATAGCCCCAGTGGATGGAAAACACCCCTTTTGAACATACGTAATGAACAGCCTTATTTAATTATATCCTTCATCAGGCTATCCTCGGCCACCTCACTCTCTGGGGTCTGAAGGCGTACCTAGGTTATGTAGCTAGGCCTGAAGGCGCTGTGTTTTTTGGCCTGCTCAACTGTGCCTTGACTTAACAGGCCACAATGATTTTTTTTGTAGACCTTGTTGAAGCTCGTATGAGAGCTAACACGCAACACACAGCAAGGGGGGCATGAGACAATCGGGGCGGGAGAGGGAAGGACAAAACAGTGGGGAACAGTGACATTCAGAGATCTGTGGAAGGGAACATGGGGTATACAAGATGGACACCACAGGGACTTTCAGGAAGAAAAGCAGGGAATTTGAATAAGGTGGGTTTGAGGTGGATTAACGGGGTAAGAAAAGATTGAGGATTTGGATGGGGAAAGATAAGAGGTGGTGGTGAACAGTTGTTTTGGAGGTTTGGAGGGAAGAATGGGATTAAACAGAGTTTTGGAGTTTATTTCAAAGGCGGGAAAAAAGAGGAATAAAAGAGTGAAGGTGAGCAGTGATTCGTGATTTTGGTATTTTTCCAGAAGGGGGTTGTTGGAAGACCTTGAGCGCCCTGCGGAAATATGATGGGGACAAATTGCAGACAGATCGGGGAGGGGGGTGAGACCAGAGAGGACAGAAAGACCACCGACTTGCCTGCAGTGAGAGAGTGAGAGGCCAAAGACAGCCTCATCGTGGGAGATGCCAATGATCCGAAATGCCTTGGTTTCCACAGGGTGAAGCCGAGAAAGGTGAGAAGCTGGAGCACCAGCCCAGAGGGGAGAGCAGTACTCCATCAGGCTGCAGATAAAAGCTTTGTATGTAGTCAGGAGCTCAGGTGGGCTGAGGAATGACTTTGCACGATGGAGGATTCCCAGTCGGTGACTGGCTTTGGAGGCCAGGTTGGAAATATGGCTTTCCTTGGAAAGATCATGGCAGATAGTGGGACCCAGAAGCTTGAAAGGAAAGGACTTCTTCCAGAGGATTGTTGAGAAAGTAGATGGGGGAGGAGGGGGTTCCGAACGGTCCTTTTGGAGAGACATAGTGAGAGTGTGAGATTTGTCAGAGTTGAAGGACATGCTCCACGTGTTGGACCAGCTTGTGATTTTATCCAAATCTGCAGAGAGCGAAGAGGCTGCTGCTTGCTGATATGATGGATGACAGATGGTACGGCAAACAGTGGAGTCCTCAGCGAAGAGATAAAGAGGATTTTCCAGAGAGATCATTAATGAAAACCAGAAAAATAACAGGGCCCAGAACGCTGCCTTGAGGAACTCCAGCCTGGACAGGATGAGGAGATGAGAGAACTCCATGAAGGACCACACGTTGGCTGCGACAGGAGAGGAAGTCTGCGAGCCATGAGTGGAGATGTCCTTGGATACCACAGGAAAATACTAAGAGAGGGGGCAGAGAGATAGGGGGAGGTAGAGGGACGGAGGGGGAGATTGGGGAGAGAGGGAAGGTGTGCGGGGGGGGGGGAGAGGAGCGGGCTGGAGGAAAGAGAAAGAGAGAGACAGGTGAGAAACAGCAAATGAGATCAAGGCTTACCGTGCTGTATTTAACCCCCGGGGATCTTTAACTGGTCAAGGGTTAAACATGACCATCACCGCCGCGCCTCAACACAAAGCGCCATTTCCTGTGTGTTTTGTATTTTACGGCGATGGCCCCGCTTCACACAGGGGCGGCAAAGGTTTCATCGGCTTTACCTGTGTCCTTCTGAACCAAGTAAGACGGACAACTGACTGAAGTACAACACAATGACTGTGAGATCGCAGGTACGGGGGGGGGGGGCAGAATGCAGTCATTGTTGCGATGCTTGCTTCTCGTACTGATATAATTGAAGAGTGGAGGATTGGATGCTGGAGTGAAATGAAAAACCAAGGTTGGAGAAACAAGGAAAGATGCTTTTGGAAAGGAACCTTCCTTCAGGTCGAGCAATGAGAAGAGAAATTTAAAATAATTTTTACAGTCAATGGTTTAAGAACAGGATTTGAATTCGATATTGATTGAAGTTCTCATGGAATCTGCAAGTGGGTTTGGTAAGCTGGTAGGAGTGAAGGATGTTGGAAAAACGAAGCAGATTTCTGATTGACAGTCCTTCCAGAGGTTTGTTGAGAAAGTCGATGGGGGGGGGGGGGGCTCTAAACGGTCCTTTCGGAGAGACATAGTGAGAGTGTGAGATTTGTCAGAATTGAAGGACGTGCTCCACGTGTTTGACCAGCTTGTGATTATATCCAGATCTGCAGAGAGCGAAGAGGCTGCTGCTTGCTGAAATGAGGGATGACAGATGGTACGGCAGAGGGTGGAGTCATCAGCAAAGAGATAAGGAGGATTTTCCAGAGTTGGAGAGATCATTGATGAAAACCAGAAAAACACCAGGGCCCAGAATGCTGCCTTGAGGAACTTCAGCCTGGACAGGATGAGGGGATGAGAGAACTCCATTAAGGACCACACATTGGCTGCGACAGGAGAGGAAGTCTGCGCGCCATGAGTGGAGATGTCCTTGGATACCACATGAAAATACGAAGAGAGGGAATACAAAGAGTCGGACTGCAGCATAGCAAACCGATTGTTCAAATTTACATAAAAGTACCAAAATTGGTACACATGTAGAATAATGTATTCCGAGCAATTCGAGATATGGAGCCACCCGAGATTGTGCCTTGGTCAGCATACATCCATCTATAATTACAGCAGTGTGTGTGTGTGTGTGTGTGTGTGTGTGTGTGTGTGTGTGTGTGTGTGTGTGTGTGTGTGTGTCTGTCAGTGTGTGTGTGGGGGTGTGACCGCTGTTTCTTGAGAACCACTGGTCCGATCGAATTGAAACTTGCCAGATATATTGCTTTCGACCTGAGGATGTGCCTTTTCAAGGTTTGATATTAATCGGACAAGTGCTTCCCAAGTTACGGCTATTTATTTACCAAACCAATGACGAGACACATTGTTGCGTGGGCGTGGCCGATGGGGAAGGGAACCTCAGCCGCGTTCCCCATTACAGGTTACAACGTACGGGCTTCCGGATAATGATGACTTCGTGTATTCTAATAATTTCTCAATTTCTTATGCGCATTTATAGATAAACACAATGCCCCAACTTATGATCGTTTTCATGTTAGACGGTGTATAAATTTCGGTAACATCAGAGTGCTGGTATGCTCCGAACCAGGAAGTAAATTTTTTTCTCTCTCTTCTCTTCTCTTTTTGTTTTTCCTTGCCACGACATTGCGAAAAGGTAAAATACGTTGGCGCTAATTCAATAATTGGGTATTAAAACTAAATTGCGAATAATATGTGAAAATCCGGGCCACGCCCTTACAGGCACGCGAGAGCGAAGAAACGGCCTGTGTGGTTGTTGTTTGTTGCTCGCGGTTTGAATAATTATTTAATATAATTTTTTATTATAATTATTATTTTTTACGGGCACGTACTAGTTATTCTACATGTGTACCCATTTTGGTGCTTTTATGCAAATTTGAACAAATTATCTGAAATATCAGACGACGCTGCTGGACGAGAGAGGGGACAGAGAGATGGGGGGAGAGTTAAATCAAGATGAGTTAAAATTCTTGTGATCTATCCGACATGGGGATGACTGTGCCAAGAAGGTAACTTTCCCACCAAAATTATCGTAACAATTATGTTCACAATTAAGGATATTCTTCTCCATTAAAGGAAGTATTTACAGCAATATATATATATATATTTATATATATATCTATATATATATATATATATATATATATATATATATATATATATATATATATATATATATATATATACATATAAATATATATACATATACATATATATATATATATATATATCTACATATATATATATATATATATATATATATATATATATATATATATATATATATATATATATATATATATATATATATATATATATATGAATATACACGATGATGTGCACTAATGAAGTCACACATGATGTACAGTAATGAAGTCATGTATGATGTACAGTAATGAAGTCATGTATGATGTGCAGTTATGAAGTCATGTATGATGTGCAGTAATGAAGTCATGTATGATGTACAGTTATGAAGTCATGTATGATGTACAGTAATGAAGTCATGTATGATGTACAGTAATGAAGTCATGTATGATGTTCAGTAAGGAAGTCATGTATGATGGACAGTAATGAAGTCATGTATGATGTTCAGTAACAAGGTCACGCATGATGTCCAGTCATGAACACCAAGGGTTCATATCTGTAGTTCCCTTCATGATTGGCGTTGATTGTGTGAATCAGGGAGGGACCTCACCTTCTTTATGTATTCATTTGAATTATTAAATTTTCCACAGTCATAGTTATTAAGTTCTCATCATGATCGTCTTCACAAGGAAGTGACAGATTGACAAACATGGACAAAAAAAGGATTCAGGTGATGAAATAAGTCCAGAGTGTTTATCGTACCTTAGTTCTGGACACCGTTCAGTTGAAAAATTTTGAATCGGCCATCTGCATGAGCCTGGTGTATCTTTTTGCATTTCTGGAGAGCTTATATGATGGAGTGATGAGAGAGTCACTCCCAAACATGGCATCCTCCTCTCCAGCGGGCATCACGAGGACTTCTTCCTCTGCACACAAACATCAACAAAAGGAAGTCAAAATCACTCAAGAGCATTGTCATCATAATCTCCATCATTATTCTGCCTTCTAACACAATCCTGGAATGAATATCTCTCTCGATCTCTCTGTGCTTCTCCCTCTCCCTCATTTTGTGCATTTCAGTTCATGTTTTATTTCACCTTCCCCTCCACTTTCACATCTTGATTTTCTTCATCACCAAATCCCACTGTGTCACCGAACAAGGGAATTGAGGCAATTTGGTCCATCATTTCTGTGCTTCATACAGAGCCCACAAATCCCCACTTACTGCACAAACTGAAATAACAAAACCTCATCTGATGACGTCGAAGCGAACCAGGATGGACTGCTTCGTGGGAGGCAGCTCGAGTCACCCGTCGATGATTGAAGGTGGGATTGTAAAGATTTGATTTTTCAAACAATTAATTTTAATGAACATCTTGGTGTTCACAACGATTTCTTTATGGATATGTTAACACTCATTCCAGACTTTCACTGATTGGAATAATTGTTTGGTGCTTGTCTGGCTTCCAGTGAAACAATATATTCATTTGTTCTCAACACTACTGAAGCACAGACCAAATGGGACACGATGGAGGTGAAGAACATGTAATTTAGATAAAGTTTGGAATATTTTGTAATGTAAGGCAAGATCTTGGTAACTTACGTGCCAGCCGGTAAGATGGTTTCTTGTACTTGGGTGGTGGTGGAGGGAACGGGCCCCTCTTCTGAGGGGTCTTTGGAAAAACAATAAAAATATGAAAGATTAAATATATTTTTGTGTTCATCAGTTTGATAACTTGTTCAGGATGTGGCACAGAAGGAAATGCACTGATAGAACAGGTAACCAATGAAAAGGTGAATTATTTGATCTCATCCAATCAAGGGAGTTAAAATTATTGCGATCTATCCTGCATGGGGATGACCGCAGCAATAAGTTACCTTTCCCACTAAAATTATAATTACAATTATCTTCACAATCAAGGATATTCTTCTTCATCAAAGGAAGTATTTACAGCAATGTTTATAAAAGACTAAATGCTAAAATCTATTTCAACTTCAGGTCTTCATCTTGAGGATAGCTGTGTTTGTACCCAGAATGTTCACCCCTTCATCGACAAAGTACTGATGGATGTTTACCTGTTGAAGGTCCTGAATATGGTGTGGCCCCTCAACACCTTGCTGCTTCTGCTGATGTTTCAGCCCTTGATCAGCGCAAGGTTTTTGTTCCTGCTGGAACCCTTGAACAACATGCTGTGGCTGTTGTTGCTGCTGTTTTGCTTCATTATCACGGGGAGGGTTCTGTTGTTGCTGCAACTCTTCAACAATGTGCTGTGTATGTTGTTGCTGTTGTTGGAGGCCGTGATCATGGCGAGGATTCTGTTGTTGCTGCGTCCCGTGAACACCGTGGGGTTTCCTTTCAACCCAAACACTTTTCTCTGCTGCCTTGCTTTGTTTCTTCATTTGCTTTTTGAACAACTGTTTCTGTTGCTGCTTCAGCCGTTGCTTGTCATTCCATTTCTGAGACCACTCTTGGGAAGTCTCATTCTGTTGTTGCTGTTGATGCACTTTCCCATCAGCAAGTTTTTCCACATGTTCTGTGTCCTCCACATCAAGACTCGCTTTCCCCTCCTTTTTGGTCTCGTCGGATTTCTGAAAGGGTTTCTCGAGTTCTTGATCCATTGCCGACTCTTTTTCCCGTTCAACTCCTCGATTCTTTTCTTGTTCGAGTTGTTTCTGCTTTTCACATTCGACTCGTCTCTGTACTTCCTGCTCTCGTCGTGTTTCCTCCCTTTCCTCACTTTTCCACACCTCGTATTCCCGTGTGCGCACATCGTTTTCCCTCTTATTAATCCCCTGCTCCAGCTGATGTGCCTCTTTCTCTCGAAGGAAAAAATCTTCCTCTTTTATTTTTTTTCTCTCTAAAAATCTCTCTTGTTCCCTCCGCTCCTCCTCTTCTCGTTGGTACATCACTCTCGCCATTTCCTCAACATCCTTTTCTCGTTCTCTCATCTCCTTCTCTTGTTGACACGTCTCAATCTCTCGATGTTTTATTTCCCCTTCTTTTAACACCTTCCTTTTTTCGAATCGTGCCCGTTTTTCCCACTCCATTTCCTCGAGTTCAGAAATCCCTTTCTGTAATTTCTCCACCACATGCTCACTCTTTAACACCTCTTTCTCTTTTTGTTCGATCTCAAGGTGTCTACGTGCATGCTCCTGATACACCGATTCCCTCCATTTTTCAAATTCTTCGAGTTCTCCCCGAACTTCCTCTTCTATTCGTCTCCACTCTGAAGAGTTTTTTTTCTTTTTCTCTTCATCATGTTTTTCCATTTGCTCCTCCTCATCTTTTTTCCTCAGTTCCTCTTCCTTGCTTTTCCTCTGCTGTTCTTCCTCTATTTCTTTCTGCATTTCCTTCTCTTTTTTCCATTCCTCTTCCTCATATTTTTGTTGCACAACTTTTCCCTGAACTGTTTGCTCTCCAAGCTGAATGAGGAGTTCTCTTTCCTTCAGTTCTTCCTCTTTTTGGTGCAACTTTTCACCCCTTTCCTGTAGTTTTTCATGCTCTCTCAGCCACAACTTTGTTCTTTCATCCTCTTGTTCCTTCACATTCTGCATCTCCACGGCTTTGTTTTTTGGAACTTCCTCGAGCAACGGCTGCTCTTTCTTCCCCATGTTCTTTAAATGTCTCCGGCCACATCCAAAACTGCAAGAAACAAACACAATACTTGTCAGTTCGAGCTAAAATGAAGCACAGTATCTATTACATAATGTGAAGTGTGGTGTCTGTTTGTGTGTGTGTTTGTATGGTTACACGTTCGGCTGTCTCCCATATCCGGCGGCCGCTTCCCACACTGTGTTTTAAAAGCTCTGCATGCAGGAAAAGCTCAACATTGAAGCAGAAGAAAAGCATAACACCAAACGAGATACCTTTTAAATGTATAAATACAACATGGAATCGCAGTTTGTTTTACAGTGCATGAAGATACGACCTGGGCTGACAGTGTGGCTTTGACGTACGCACACTCATCGACCCATAAGGGTTCGATCACCGAACAACATTACATTTGTGTTTGAAGCTTGTTATTTATTTATTTATTTATTTATTATGCAATGTAAAGGCTCAGAGAAGAGCTCACACACAGAACATATAAAAAGTGACCAGGAGACAAGAGGGACGGGAGAGGAAGCACAAAACAGTGGGAAACAGAGATATGAGGAGATCTGTGGAAGGGAGAGGGATGGAGCGGGGTACACGGGGTAAACAAGATGTATGATGCACAGTCATGAAGTCATGTATCATTGATGATTGTTGAAAATCGCTTGATGAAAAAATACAATTACTGAACATGACTTCATTACTGTACATCATACATGACTTCATTACTGAACATCTTACATGACTACAGGGACTTTCAGGAAGGAAGGCAGGGAATTTGAAGGAGGGAGGCTTGGGTGGATTAACGGGGATCATGAAAAGATCATGGACAAGATCGTGGTTTTGGATAGGGCAAGATAAGAGATGGTGGTGAACAGCTGTTTTTAAAACCTGGAGGGAAGAGTGGGATTCATGAGTGTGTGGGAGTTTGCTCTAAAGCTGGAAAAAAAGAGGAATAAAAGAAAGAAGGTGAGCAGTGATTCGTGATTTTGGTAGTTTTCCCAGAAGGGGGTTGCTAGTGGACCATGAGCTCCCTGCAGTAATATGGGCGGTGCAGAAAGCAGACAGATCCAGGGGGGAGGTCGGAGAGGAGACTGTAGAAGACCTGCCTCTGGTGTGAGAATGAGAGACCCAAAGACTCAGCCTCATCATGGGAGATACCAATGATACGAAATGCCTTGGTTTCCACAGTGTGAAACAGCTGAGAAAGGTGAGAGGTGGGAGCACCAGCCCAGAGGGAAGAGAAGTACTCCATCAGACTGTGGAGGATGAAAGCTTTGTACATGGTCAGGAGGTCAGGTATGCCAATGACGGACTTTGCACGATGGAGGATGCCCAATCGGCGACTGGCTTTGGAGGCCAGCTTGGAGATGTTGCTTTCCCAGGAAAGATCATGGCAGATAGTGAGACCAAAAACTTTAAATAAAGGACTTCTTCAAGAGGATTGTTGAGAAAGTAGATGGGGAGGGAGGGTGGGTGGTTCCAGATGGTCCTTTTGGAGTGATGTTGAGTGTGAAATTTGTAAGCATTGAAAGGCATGTTCCACGTGTTGGACCAGCGTGTGATTTTATCCAGATTTGCAGAGTCAAGAGGCTGCTGCTTGCCGGTCTGATTGATGACATGGTACAGCAGATGGTGGAGTCATCAGCAAAGAGATAAATAGGATTTTTCAGAGTTGGAGAGATCATTGATGAAAACCAGAAAAAGCACTGGGCCCAGAAGACTGCCTTGAAGAACTCCAGCCTGGACAGGAAAAGGGGATGAGAGAATTAAATTGAGGGCCATACGTTGACTGCTTCAGGAGAGGAAGTCTGCGAGCCATGAGTGGAGATTGTCGTGGATACCATAGGAAGAGAGTTTGTTGAGCAGGGCAGGATGCCAGACCGTATCAAAAGCACACGATATGTCTAAGAGATGGCTCTGATCTCATGTCTGGCATTGAGGGCCTCCATCCATTTTTGGGAAAGCAGAAGCAGCAAGTCCAGGGTGGAGTGACCTGGTCTGAATTTAATTTTGTGATTGGAAATCAGGCCATTGGAGAAGAGGAAGGATTTAATGTTAGAAGCGATGATGGATTCTATAACCTTGATGATGATTGGGAGGGATCTGTTTTTGCACCTTTTTATACAGGGCAGTGATGTTTGCTGATTTCCAAGCAGATGGCAGATGACCTTGAGCAAATGAGAGGGTGAATAGAACAGAGAGAAGGTGAGTAAGAGCAGCAGAGGAGGTGTTTTGGACAATCGGGCTGATGCCGTCTGGACCGATTGAAGAATCTGAGTCGAGGTTTGACAGCAAGCTGTCCACCTTTTCATGAGAAAAGGACACAAAGTCCCGGAACAGCTGGATGCGACTGGGTAAGGTGAGTACAGAAAGCGATGTGTTTGGTACACAAGATTTCGAAGCAAACACAGAGTTTAAGCATTCAGCCTTTTCATGTGCAGTGTCAGCTGTGCATCTCTGAGGTTAGGGAGGGGGTGGCGGGGGATCATCCACCAGAAACAGACTTGATGAGATGTCACCAGGATTTGGAGGAGGGAGACAGGTTTGTGAGTTCAGACTTAAGGTTGGAAAATTGTTGCTTCATGGCTTTCTTCAGGGTAGACACACTTTTTCCGAGCTTTGTGGAAGGAACTGAGATTGCCCTCAGTTGTATTTGCTTTCCATGAGGCGAAGGCAATTTGTTTCAGGACAACTGCCTCACCACAAGCTTCAGTGTACCATGGGAGGGAAGAAGGGTGGGAAAATGAAGACGAGATGGGTTCAGCATAGTCCTCGCCGTTTGATAAGAAAACGATCACAGGCGTTGGACAGAAAGAGAACATCCCTTTGGACCATGATGAAGGATAATTTGCAGAGGTTTCCCGACCAGGTTCAAATGGTTCAAGAATTTAGTTAAGATGATTGACAAAGAAGGATGTAATTGTGTGGCACATTTCTTCAGATGTTCGAGGAAGATGGCAGGTTTATTGAAATAAATAATCATGTCAGATGAAGCTAATTTTGAGCTTCCAGGTTTTGTTAACAAACAGAACACTCGATTCGGGGTGGAAGAAAATCCTGAGCAGTTCCACCAACAACCTTTACATGGCAAACGTGTCACAGTGTGGTGTGGCATTTCTTGTGCTGGAGTCATTGGGCCATATTATTTTTCAGCTGCCAATGGAGCAACTGTTGCGGTGATACTTGAGCGACAAAGAAATGATAAGATACTTTCTTGCTCCAAAACTAAGGAACTTGGGATTTGATGGTTAAACCTGGTTCCAACAAGGTGGGGCAACTGCTCATTCTGCTTGTGCATCAATGTCATTCCTGAAGGACCTTTTCCTCGATCATCTCATTTCATGATCTGGAGATGTTCCATGGCCAGCCAGAAGTCTGGATTTAACAGCGCTTGATTTCTTCTTGTGGAGGTACCTTAAATCAACTGCCTACCAGACAAGAGCAAGGACTATTCAAGACTTATGGAAGCAAATTGAAGAGGAACGAACCTTTATTCCACTTGAAGGCTTCAGGAAAATAATGCAAAACATTGCTGTTCGTGTGCGTCAAGACATACAGGAAAATGGTGGTCACTTTAAGGGTGTTATTTTGAAGATCAAGGAGTAATAATAAGCTGAAGTATTCCCCTGGAAGGGCTGTTTTGTTTAAATATACATATGAATATTCTCATTTTCTATTAAATTTCTATTTCAACATGAAATATAAATGTGTCAGTTATTTATTGTCCACCCAGTAGAATGGAGCAAGTGCATGTCCACCGACTAACCCACGTGATTAAATACTGTTGTGGTTGACGAAATTCGCAAACCACCATTCAGGTCCCTTAGGTGAGATATCTCTGTAAGTATATGTGTAGTTAGGCCCAAACCCGTTGTTTAGAGGGAATAAATGTCATTCATGCGGGCTGCGACCCTTCTAGATAGCCGTTTTTCTTTTACTATCTTTATTTTGGACCAGCCGCCATTACTACCACCACCAACCACGTCTCAGCAGCCATCACACAACAACCACCAACCGCAACGACGCTTCACAACAACAGCCACGACCCTTACCGTCACAACTCGCCCTCGCAACCATCGCATCACCGTCATTCCCACGCCGCTTGTGGGCACCGATACTGGACTCGTGCAGGGCGCGCACCGAGCAGGGGTGCAAAAGCGCCGGCCTTTCCGAAGAAAACGGATCAAAAACGACTCACGCCCACTTCTGTTCCGTCCTATCGGCGAGCGTGGGGCGATTTGGCCCCGCCTCCAGGTGCGTTGGAGTAATATCGCTATATGCAAATTCATGGATCAAAAAGCATTCACGCCCACTTTTCCTCGGTCCAATGGGGAGCCAGTTGGAGGTGAAGGGTCGGAGGTAAAGGGTCGAAGGTGAAGGAGCGAGGCCACGGGGCATATAAGGGGCTGCGTTCGTCAGTCAAGGCAGTAAGAGTTCGGAGTCGGTGGAGTTGGGAAAAGAAGAAGAAGTAGTAGTAGTAGTCAGGCAGTTAAGAGTTCGGAGGGGAGAGAGTGAAGAGTTCGGAGTCGGAGAAGGCGGTTGGACGGAGCTGTGGAGAGGTGGCGGCGGCGAAGGCGGTCGAGGGGGTGCTCGTGTCGGAGTCGGGGAGCTGCGGAGGGAGAGGCCGGCGGCGCGACCGAGGTCGTGGTGGAGACGCTCGTCGCGGGACCCGAGACAGGGAGATATCCACCCCCCCCCCGAGCATCAACAACCCCCTCCTGTTTCCCCCCGCGCTGAGATAGTGCGAGAAGGGGGCCCCGTTCCCACCCCATACCAGGCAGTCCCAGCGAGGCCCGCGGAGTCGGGGCGCCAGCGCCATTTTGCGGCTCATCACCAGACGGGTAGGCCCGACGCGGTCTCAGCCCCAGGCCCGCCTACCCCCCTCATCCTTGAGGGTGGTCCTTTTCTTTTGCTTTGAGTGTATGTGTTGTCGGCGCCGTCTGTGAAGTAAAATTGTATAAGTGTTGCCGTGTGCTCGGTAGTCGGTTAGATCTGCATTGTTGCATTTGCTTTTTGTGTATTATTGTGTTTCTTCTTCTTTTACATTTGCTTTTGGTGTAATTGTATATGTGTGCTTTCCGTTCATCGCGAAATAAATGTGCTTTATGTTGAACTGTTTTCCCGTTTCGCTTCGTCTTTTCCTTTATTGAATCTCCATCTTACTTCACGTAAAGGGTTGGTCGTGGGCTAAAACGCCCGATAATTAATCGAACCGTCGAGGCCGACGATAACACCGCTCGGTTATCCCGATAGTACGGAACGGGTCGCTTAAAGTGGCCCGTGTCCGAAGTCGACCTGCGGCGAGGTGCGATCGCCCGGTCTACCCTCCGTGTGGGTACTTAGGTAGGTCGAATTTGGCGAGCAACCCTATCCCACGCGGGGGGCCGGTTGCACGATCGTGGTGAGGCCGAAAGGTCCACCCGTGACTAGTTCCCGGCGTTAGACCGAGAGGGTCACGACGGGATTGTCCGTCCGGTGGGCGACGTGCCGCGATTCGAGTTACGTGGCCGCTCGCACGCCGGCGGGCGCGAATCCGCAACACTGGTGTCAGGAGTGGGATATAAACTCATCGCCCTCCTCGCGGCACTGGTATCGGAGAACGGGAAAACGGGCTCTCCTGTCTTCAGCTAAATTCACGGGAATCGGTCCAGGGGTGAGAGGAGCGACCCCCGATTCCCTCCAAATTACGAGCGAGCTAAATTAACCCTTTACGAGAAGCAAGATGGCGTCTCAAGGCGAGCGGGAGCCGGGGGTATTAGAAATGGATGTAGAATGTGTAGAATCCATGGCTCAGGATGAAATCCCCGTGCAGGAAATGTTGGTTGTACAGGAAAACGAACTCGCCCAACTGAACCCAGAGCCCGAAATGGGTGCGGCGGCGGCCGCGGTGTATGACACCTCCCCTCCCCCTCTCCACCAAAACCCCCCGATCCTTGCCGAATCGGCTCACCCAAGCGCACCCGACATGGCCCAGCTATTCACCATGCTGGCAAAGATGAATGCAGATGCGCAACAAATGAATACGGAAATGAAAACGAAAATGGATGCAAACACAAATGAAATGAAAGACATGAACGAAAAGATGGATGCGAATACACAGCAAATGAACGGAATGGAAACAAACATGAAGGAAGAAACGAAAAAGCTGCGGGGTGAGAAGCAGAACATGGGCCGAAGCCTGCAGGCGGGCATGAAGGCAGTGACCAGGGAGCTAAAAATGGCGACTCCACGTGTGGGAGCGAACGAGCTCGGAGGGAGTGCAACGGCTGTCGGGCCCGCGGTGGAGGCGGGTGAAAAAATAATTCGGGGGACGTGTTGGGCGAGGGTCGTGACGGTAACCGAGAGGGACAAACTAATTGGGGTGACGGAGACGTGCACGAGGGAGATAACAAGGGAAGAGACAGAAATAATAGTTGAGCCAAGGGAGGTAAAGGGTGAAGAGGTGACTGAGTTGGCAGAGACACGGGAGATGGGAACGATGGAGGGAAGACTACACGATGAAGACGGGGTAAGTGACGCACACACACACGGAGGTAGTGGAGGATAATGGGGGTGAGCTCGCGGACTGGGTGGAGGCCCGGTGCGAGCAGTTGGATGGCCTCCTCCAGGAACGAGGGGAGGGAGTATGCCCCCTTGAGGCGAGTCACGACCAGGTGAGTTCGGTCGTGCTTTGCGAGGTTGAGGGGACGGGTGCTGTGGACAGGTGCACGGAGAGCTTGGGGGGTATAGAGGCCCCGGAGACCCTTGTGGGGACACGAATCCCCAGTGTGGTTGTCCCTGTGTGTGTGGTGCAAGGTGTGAGTGCGTCCCCGTGTGTGGAAGCGACCCCGTGTGTGAGTGGTGTGGTGGCGAATGTGCCGGAGTACGTGCTTCCCAGCACGCCGTGTGTAAAAGGGGCACCGCAAGTGGAAGAGGCCGTGTGTGTGAGTGAAACGGCCAGTATGAATGGAGCACCACGTGTGAGTTGTGTGGTGGCGAGTGTGCCGGAGTGTGTGCTTCCCAGCACGCCGTGTGTGGATGAGACACCGCGGTTGAGTGCCCCCGCATGTGTGTGAGGCACGGTGTATGAGTGCCCCCGCGTGTGTGAGTGAGGCACGGTGTGTGAGTGAGGCACCGCGGGCGAGTGCCCCCGCGTGTGTAAGTGGTATGGTTTGTGTGAGGAAAATGGCACGAGTGAGTGAACGGCCGAGTGCAAGGGAGACAGTGTGTGTGAGAGAGCGGTATGTGAGGGAGATGTCGGTTGGCATGCGGGAGCACGCAGCCGCGTCTCCCGGTGTGAATGTAATGGAATGGAGTGTGAGCGTCGTTACACGCAGGAATGCGTGTGTTGAATGGAGACGACGACGGCGACAGAGGAAAGAAAGCCGGGTAGCGGCTGTAGTTGTTTCGTGGACCGTGCCGGGTTCACCCAGCAGTGAGCACGAGGTCCGTGCTGTGCAACGCACGAGGCCCCCACGTGCTCGCTTGCGAGAGTGAAGTCCCGGTCTGGAAACGCCAGCGGTGGATTTGCCGATCCCGCGGACGGACAAAGTTTAGGCAGGATTACGGATTTGGACCGGACGGGTTCTCCACGCGATCGTGTGTGTTAAGCTCCAAGGGGAAAAGCACATGTGTTCGCGTGGGGAACCCCTCGAGACGTGGGGCTTGTTTTTTATGCGCACGGTGACGTCATGGCTGCACGTGGGGTTGGAATCCGGCAGGAGGGGTATCCCTGCCGGATGGTACCGTCCAAGGAGGGACGAGGTACACGTGCAGCTGCATGACGTCATGGGCAGGTGCAAAGTGCGCGAGCTGTGAGTTGCCGCACTGGTGCTGCGCATGTAAAGAAAAAAAAAAAAAGCAAGCCTCACTTTCGGGTGCACAGGATTCCTGGGCAAGGGGTGGAAGACCCCCTTATCTGGGCACAGGATGGAAACTAGTTAGGGGGAAGGGTTAGCTTAGTTAGACCGACTTCATGGGGCAGGGGTAAGTCCTCATGGAGTCCGTGGAATGGATTAGTTAGAGGGATTGTCGCCAGATTTAGGGTGGGAAATAAAATAATTTTTGGAATAGATTTAGAGACAGTGACAGACTTGTGGATGTGTAGCGGGGACGTAGCTTAGCTACGTAGGTTAAAAGGAACGTGCAACTAGTTTAAGGGACGACGTGGGAGCACGAGTTAGTTAGGGGAGGTAGTTAGAAGGATGGCAGAGTTCACTGGTGTGTGTGTTGAAGAGTTGTTGGTGAGTGAGTGAGGCCAGCGGGTCTGTGTGAGTGGAGCGAATGGGGAATGCATGGTGCGATGAGTGATTGGGGGGAGGAGTGACTCCCGCCCAATGGACCCCGGGGTCAGTGTAGAGTGAGTTAGGGGTTTAGTCAAATTGAAAAATGGAGGTTGTTTTGTTGTTGGTGGGAGTGTAGGCTCGAAACCTGTTTGGAGGGGTGCAGGAGCCCTGTTGACGGGCTGGGAGCGTGGCTGCGAAAAGTGAGTATCGCTGAGTGGGTACCCCGGGCACCAGGCTAGTCGGCCGTGGTAGGCCAAGGGCCCTTTGAGGGGCCGGGATAGCGTAGTGGGCACGGGTGCGCCTGCTTGGTGCGGGGGCCCGGGGCGCCATTAGCCGCGTGGGCAGTGTTGTGGGCACGGGTGACCCTCGGAAAGGGGCCCGGGAAGCCAGCCTGCCACGTGAGCGTTTCAGGGGAGGTGCCATGGGGGGCACTCCCCGGTGTTTTGGGAGCTGGTAGGCTCGGAGGCAGTGTAGTGCCCGGGGGTTCCATAGCGGGAGATTCGGCAGAGGGTCGTGCCTGCCAAAGGGAGCCACGTGTCCCAGCCATGAGACCGTGTGAGGGCACGGAGAGAAAATTGGGGGGCGAGGCCCGAAATTGTGAGGACACCAACACAGGCGACGGGATTCTGGGTTGTTAGAACCAATAGTTTAAGCGAGAGGCGCTTGTTGAAAGCCCCGGGGTAGTTTAACAGTTAAATGGTTAGGGTAGATTAGGAGATGTACCCCTCCGCACCATCCATCCCCTCACTCTCGTTGTGGGCCGCTGGACCCACTTTGTGTTATAGATCGCTGAAGTCTGGGGAGGCCATTCTGAGGCTTCGTTGGGCCTCGGCACAGGACGCTCGCTCTCCCTTGTTCCCCTCCGGGAAGGGAACGTAGGGGTTGGGAGTAGGCTAGGTGACAGGATAGGTTAGCCGAACAAGGACAGTACAGGGGGTTAGGGGACGATTTATAGTGGGGAAGTAAAAAAAATAATAATAATAAAAAAATAAGTTGGGGCTAAATTGGGGTTTGACAAATTAAGGGAGTGGGTATAGACAATGACAGGCAAAGGCGATAGGTTGGGAGGGAGACCGTAGGGTAGGCCCGAGCCCGCCTTCCGAGTGGCCAGCACCACCGCACTCCCTCCACCAACCTCCACCGAACGGCAAAGGCTGGCCAGCTTCATCTGCTGACTGCGTTGCTGCAAGGCAAAGGCCGGCCCACTTCATCAGCAGCTGTTGTTTTGCTGCAAGGCCTGTGCCGGCTGGATCGTCTGCAGCTGCTGTGCTGCAAGGCCTGTGCCGGCCGGATCGTCTGCAGCTGTTTTCTGCAAGGCCTGTGCCGGCCAGTTCGTCTGCCGGCTGTGTTTGCCTGCAGCGGCCTTCTTCTGCGGGCTGTGTTTGCCTGCTGCCTTTGCCATGCCATGCCCACTGCCCCTGTTCACCAGCCCCGTTCAATTTTTGCTTTGCCCCCCCCCCCTGTTCATTGCCATGTGCGCCAGGATCAGAAAGCAACAGTTTGCAAGCTGCGAGAACTGCCCTGTTGGCAGCTACAACACGGGCCTGCAGTGGCGGCCCGTGCACCGTGTTTGCGTTCAGTTCAAACCATTCATCCATCCATTCGTTGTGTTCATTGTGTGTGCCACTTGAGCTGGCACGGAGACTACGTTTGTGCAGCCCATGCACCGTTGTGGTTCACTGCGTTCAGTTCAAAAGGGAAGGCCTTGGACTGCGTGTGAGCAGCCGGCCACGTTCCCTGTCACCTGCATTGTTTGAGTCAGAGACTGCATGCGAGCAGCCTGGCTCCCTGCTAACTGCTTTCTTTTTGCAGAGTTCATTGATCCTGGGCCATGGTTTAGTGTAAAATTTGTAAGTTAAGGTTAAGATGTACTGTAAATATGAGTGCGCCCCCGGCATGTCTGTCCTAGTGCCGGCAATTTTATTTAAGTCGTCCATGTGAGTGAGTTTGTTTAGGTAGTTACTCAGCCCTCAGGTTATTTATTTTGGGGACACGAATACTATGAATGTCGCACTCAGGGATCCGTAGGTAAAATGTACTAGGGGGAAAACTACACATGATGGCACACGAAAATTTGACGACTCGGGACGAGTCTGTAAAAAGGGGAGGGGGTAGTGTTGTGGTTGACGAAATTCGCAAACCACCATTCAGGTCCCTTAGGTGAGATATCTCTGTAAGTATATGTGTAGTTAGGCCCAAACCCGTTGTTTAGAGGGAATAAATGTCATTCATGCGGGCTGCGACCCTTCTAGATAGCCGTTTTTCTTTTACTATCTTTATTTTGGACCAGCCGCCATTACTACCACCACCAACCACGTCTCAGCAGCCATCACACAACAACCACCAACCGCAACGCCGCTTCACAACAACAGCCACGACCTTTACCGTCACAACTCGCCCTCGCAACCATCGCATCACCGTCATTCCCACGCCGCTTGTGGGCACCGATACTGGACTCGTGCAGGGCGCGCACCGAGCAGGGGTGCAAAAGCGCCGGCCTTTCCGAAGAAAACGGATCAAAAACGACTCACGCCCACTTCTGTTCCGTCCTATCGGCGAGCGTGGGGCGATTTGGCCCCGCCTCCAGGTGCGTTGGAGTAATATCGCTATATGCAAATTCATGGATCAAAAAGCATTCACGCCCACTTTTCCTCGGTCCAATGGGGAGCCAGTTGGAGGTGAAGGGTCGGAGGTAAAGGGTCGAAGGTGAAGGAGCGAGGCCACGGGGCATATAAGGGGCTGCGTTCGTCAGTCAAGGCAGTAAGAGTTCGGAGAAAGTTAAGAGTTCGGAGTCGGTGGAGTTGGGAAAAGAAGTAGTAGTAGTCAGGCAGTTAAGAGTTCGGAGGGGAGAGAGTGAAGAGTTCGGAGTCGGAGAAGGCGGTTGGACGGAGCTGTGGAGAGGTGGCGGCGGCGAAGGCGGTCGAGGGGGTGCTCGTGTCGGAGTCGGGGAGCTGCGGAGGGAGAGGCCGGCGGCGCGACCGAGGTCGTGGTGGAGACGCTCGTCGCGGGACCCGAGACAGGGAGATATCCACCCCCCCCGAGCATCAACAACCCCCTCCTGTTTCCCCCCCCCACGCTGAGATAGTGTGAGAAGGGGGCCCCGTTCCCACCCCATACCAGGCAGTCCCAGCGAGGCCCGCGGAGTCGGGGCGCCAGCGCCATTTTGCGGCTCATCACCAGACGGGTAGGCCCGACGCGGTCTCGGCCCCAGGCCCGCCTACCCCCCTCATCCTTGAGGGTGGTCCTTTTCTTTTGCTTTGAATGTATGTGTTGTCGGCGCCGTCTGTGAAGTAAAATTGTATAAGTGTTGCCGTGTGCTCGGTAGTCGGTTAGATCTGCATTGTTGCATTTGCTATTTGTGTATTATTGTGTTTCTTCTTCTTTTACATTTGCTTTTGGTGTAATTGTATATGTGTGCTTTCCGTTCATCGCGAAATAAATGTGCTTTATGTTGAACTGTTTTCCCGTTTCGCTTCGTCTTTTCCTTTATTGAATCTCCATCTTACTTCACGTACAGGGTTGGTCGTGGGCTAAAACGCCCGATAATTAATCGAACCGTCGAGGCCGACGATAACACCGCTCGGTTATCCTGATAGTACGGAACGGGTCGCTTAAAGTGGCCCGTGTCCGAAGTCGACCTGCGGCGAGGTGCGATCGCCCGGTCTACCCTCCGTGTGGGTACTTAGGTAGGTCGAATTTGGCGAGCAACCCTATCCCACGCGGGGGGCCGGTTGGCACGATCGTGGTGAGGCCGAAAGGTCCACCCATGACTAGTTCCCGGCGTTAGTCCGAGAGGGTCACGACGGGATTGTCCGTCCGGTGGGCGACGTGCTGCGATTCGAGTTACGTGGCCGCTCGCACGCCGGCGGGCGCGAATCCGCAACAATACTTTCAACATCTCATGTTTAAATGTAAGTTGGACCGTGACTGTGTCTATTACAAGTACTATTGGAAGGTATCTTTGGAACCTTTGGACCCTTTATATGCTGAGACCCCTCAGTACCCCAAATCCTCATGTTTGCCTTGTTGGTTGACCAAGTAAGTTGCACATTAAAACTCCTGAGAAAAGTGAAGGAGTTTAATTTTTTAGTTTAATCACTGATTACATACACATGAAACCTATTACTGTGCACTTATTTTGAAACCTTTCAAACCAATAATTTTCTCCTGAAGTGATTTAGGGTTAATTGGGAAAAGGGGTTGAATGCTTATGCAACTGAGAATCATCTGATTACCCATGCCAACAAAGGTGGATGGAGGTTATGTTTTCACCCCCATCTGTTTGTTTGTTTTTGAACAAAATTTCTCAAAAAGTTGTTGACGGATTTGGACGAAATTTGTTGGAGAGCTTGGGTATGCGATCCGGACAATATGATTAGATTTTGGTGATGATCCCAATCCGGATCTGGATGCAATAGTTTTCCAAGTGATTCTTCGCCATTGAGTGATTGGCCAAAAACGACGGATAGAAGGTTATCTCAAAAAGTTGTGGATGAATTTGGACGAAACTTGATGGAGAGGTTTGGTATGTAACGAGGAAGTATTCATTTCGATTTTGGTGAAGATTTAATCCAGATCCAGATCAGAGTATTTTTAAGTGATTCTTCACTGTTGAATCATCAGGCAAAACCGATGTACAAGAGTGATATTTCAAAAAATTATGCACGGATTCGGCCAAAATTTGGTGTTCCATGCATGTTCCAGACCCCTCGCGACCTTTAAACCCCTTGACACCTGAAGACCCCTTTGTACTCTCAAAGACCCCTAAGATCCCCAAGGACCTTGAGAACTCAAAGATATGTTGAAATCCTTCAGGTGCTTGAGACTCCTCATGACCTTGAAGACCCACCACCCACCCAAAAAACTTTCAGACTCCAAAGACAACCAAAACCCTTAGGACCCCCTCCCCCCCCCCCCCCGCGACCACGATCCTTTCGACTCCACAGACCATTTCTACATTTACTGCCCTTATGGATGAAGTAAGGATCACATTGATGAAAACGTCACTTGTCTTCCTTACCAGTGAATGTGGAGCTTTTTTTTGTGCTTCCTCTGTCGATTGAACCAGGAAGATGGTTTAAATGATGTTACGATAACAAATAAAAAGATGCCAATTGTGACGAACACGACGTCACGAAGTTTGGAGACCACTGATTCCTCCACAGCGTTTTTCTCGAAAATCTATGGACATGGAAAAAAGGGCAGGGAGAGGAGAAAAGTTTGTTAACCCGTCCCTCACGCAGTGGAAGGTGGGGTTTTGCAATCACGTGTGTGTGCGTGCGTGCGTCCGGTCCGTAACTTGTGACAATTTGAAATTTTTAAATCAAATTTTCAAGAAAGCTTTATTATTAGAATATTAGAATATGGAGAAGAAAAAATAAAATAATTTTGTGAAAAGGTCAAAAGGTCAAATTCACCGAAAATCATCAATTTAATGCAATTCACCTGAAATTCCAATTTACCATTTGAGCTTTGTCATTAAATTTTCAGCATAACTTTCTCATGAGAATATGGAGAAAATAAATTAATGTTTTGGTCAAAAGGTCAAAGTTCAGCATCACATAAAATCACTAATTTTCATGCAATTGATCTGAAATTTTAAGAATTAGCATATTGGGTTACTGAATTGGTTCACCAATTAAAAGGTAGAAGCAGAATTAAATGGTTTTTTTTTTGATCAAACGGCAAAGGTCAAGATCACCCAAAATCGTGAACAGCTTTCACTGAAGGTGAAAGGAGGTTATATTTTCCAGCTGTTATAATCATCATCATCATCATCATCATCATCATCATCATCATCATCATCATTATCATCATCAGCCTGTTTTCAATCCTCTGCAGGATGAAGGTGTTGAACTCACACTGGGTATATTGGTTTCATGACCATGCTTGTCAAGCACAGTTTAACAAGAGAGTTTGGGAAGCAATTTGTGATTTGTTCAGAATGCTGGCGATAACTCGTCGAGTCTTTGCAAGAAACACCTTGGGATCTTTAATGTCCACCAACGAGAAAAGCATTCCATGAAGATTCCTCCATCAACACGACCATGAAGATTCCTCCATTTACACGACCATGCCGATTCCTCCATCTACACGACCATGAAGATTCCTCCATCTCCACGACCATGAAGATTCCTCCAGCTTCATGACCATGAAGATTCCTCCATCTACACGACCATGAAGATTCCTCCATCTACACGACCATGAAGATTCCTCCATCGACACGACCATGAAGATTCCTCCATCGACACGACCATGAAGATTCCTCCATATACACGACCATGAAGATTCCTCCATCTACACGACCATGAAGATTCCTCCATATACACCACCATGAAAATTCCTCCATCTACATGACCATGAAGATTCCTCCATCTACATGACCATGAAGATTCCTCCATCTACACGACCATGAAGATTCCTCCAACTCCAGGACCATGAAGATTCCTCCATCAACACGACCATGAAGATTCCTCAATCTACACGACCATGAAGATTCCTCTATCCTCACGACCATGAAGATTCCTCCATCTACATGACCATGAAGATTCCTCCATCAACACGACCATGAAGATTCCTCCATATACACGACCATGAAGATTCCTCCATATACACCACCATGAAAATTCCTCCAACTCCAGGACCATGAAGATTCCTCCATCAACACGACCATGAAGATTCCTCAATCTACACGACCATGAAGATTCCTCTATCCTCACGACCATGAAGATTCCTCCATCGACACGACCATGAAGATTCCTCCATCAACACGACCAAGAAGATTCCTCCATCTACACGACCATGAAGATTCCTCCATCAACACGACCATGAAGGTTCCTCCATCTACACGACCATGAAGATTCCTCCATCTACACGACCATGAAGGAACTTTTGCCTTGAAGCGACAAATTCCAACTTTACCTAATGGGGAAACTTATCCCGAAACCTGCAGTTTCCAACCAAATACAAACTCTCTTTATATTCCTCATCACATCCTCATGGCAATGAGGTATCACAACCGTTTAAAGGGCAGACAAGGAAGATTAAATATGGGATTTAATCTGGGCACCAACACACAATGGACTACTCTTTTTAAAGGCTACTCCAGGAATCATAGACTTACACAAAAAAGTGCCACTGAACAAGGCAGCCAACTTAATTTGGTCTCTGAATATCCTGGTTGTGGTGCACAAGGACGACAGTTTTTAATCTTCGGATCCGATAACATTGGAATCAAACTCACAGAAGAAAACAGAAAATGTCCTTTACAGTTTCCCTGTAAAATTACAAATGTATCCTATTTATCCCACTTGAAAAGTACCAACGTGTATTTCCCACGTATCAGAAACAAGATGTTCCCAGAAAAATAACTCATTTTCACTCTGCTTTATAAAGCTGTTTCCATTTTTGCATGAAATTAAGCTATCCAAACATTATTCTACATCTCTGACAACAAAGGAAATATGTTCACGTTATTCCTTGACCCTCCAAACATGTGTAGATTCCTTATTTACAAATGTCCATGAACCAGAAGTTGAGATATTTACGAAAATGAGAATTTCCATAATGGCGGATCCGAATGAAAACATCAATGCATTTAAAATTATTTCCACTACTTTTACTCAAACAGAAAATAGTTGTGTTTCCCTCAAACACCAACAGACATCATAAGTCACAGTTATGTACACCAGGCCCAGGTAATTCATTCTATTGATTAATCTGATTTTGCATGATTTTCGAATGATTCATTGTGCTTTGTATTTTATGCTAATTAGCCAACTTAAAAAAATTCAAAAATATTTTAATATATTTTTTGCCAACCTGTCTTGTATCTGGCAACACGTAAGTTCCGATTTTTTGACAAAAAACTGACATGTGGTAATTACAAGTAAAGAAAATGGAAATTTTTGCATTTTTGTGGGAATTCTTGTGTTTTCGTCAAATTGAATTTACATGCAAATAGGCTAATTTGCATAAACAAAATATATTTTAATACGTAAATGTATAAACTTTAATTTGACACCAACTTTGTGATTTTATGTTTATATTTGACAGAGATGTTGACATTTTGCCGATCTTTGTGAGATTCGTCTATTTTTGATTGGTTGCCATGGAAACAGATAAAGCAGAGTGAAAATGAGTTATTTTTCTGAGACTTGGGACAAATATGAACACTGGTAGCAGGGCGGGGGAGGGTGTGGGGTGTGGGGCGGGGGGTGTGGGAGAAGGGGTCGGGGTGGGGGGGAGGGGGTGCAAGGGAGGTCCTACTGGACCCCGGCCCATAATAAATGTGAATTGTTACAACTTCCCGACTCCATGATACAAGACGCCATTTGTATTTTTCCCTCCTCCATCCGTACTGTGTGGGGAATCCCGTGCGGACACGAACAACTTGCTCATGTTACAAACTCACAATACACCCCCTGTTCTCTCTAACATCAAACCACACAAACTCCTGATAAACTCACTCCTTCCGTGTTGTGTCCCTTCCCGACTCCACCATCCCTTACAATCCCCACTTACCTGCAGCGGAGGTCGCCATGTCCCACCAAGGACGAACAACACCAAGATCACCGTAACAATCCACATCTCTGTCCTGTTCGTCGATGCTCGATCCTCCAACTGACGCTTCACATCCATCACCTCTCCACCTTGTCTGTTCCCGAACGTTGGAATGATCATTGTGACGTCACACAACCTCTGTGACGTTGAGGTTCGGTGTTTGACGACGACGAATTGATCGGTTCCAGATACAGAGAGGAGAATTTATTTTAATTTTTCACCGATTCTTCACAATTCAGGGATGGGGTAAAAACGATATATGGCACGATATCCCAAAAAGTTATATGGACGGAATATGATCAGTGACGTCATGCCAAATATTGAGATCCCGGATGTTGACAAATGGCTGTGACGTCATCGACAGATCAACTGTCACATTCGGTTTTAACATCACACACATAATATCATTTGAATCCCAAAACGAGTGATAAATGAAATAAACACATTTTATCTTGGAAAACAAAACCATAATTAACACTCACACGTCACACTCACGAAATCTCGATGAAGAATTGATTTTAACACCAAACTGTGTATTTTAATAAATAATGTGTGAACGACATGGATTCACTTCCTGTGTTGTTATCGGTAATTTTGACTGTTATTATGTAAATATACAATGTTCAATGTAAATATGCAATACATAATTACGTCACAGGATGTGACGTCAGATGTGGGAGGAATCTGGTGGGCTGGGTCAGAATGGCGGATGTGGGTCGAGTCGTGAGTTGTCGGCACATCCTTCTTCCCACGTTATGACGTATTTGTTTTCATCTGTAATAAACAGTTAATATTTGGCTGTTGTTGAATCCTTGAAAACATCATCGTGACATTAATATCTGAAATGAACGTGATGACCTTTGATTGAACCGGATGTTATTGTATGTTATGACAAATCACGTGATGTTGAAGAAGGATTAATTTTGTTTTTGTTCATATTGAGATTTCCTCAACATTGTTCACATAAATTCAAAATCTTCGAGAAAATTTGGGCGGGGCCTGCGCGCAGATTGTTGTTCCCCCTCCGTCATTGGGCGGGGCCTGCGCGCAGATTGATGTTCCCCCTCCGTCATTGGGCGGGGCCTGCGCGCAGATTGATGTTCCGCCTCCCTCGCCCCGCCCATTCGAGTTTCTCAAGTGAGTCCTCTCAGTCGCGCCCTCTGGTTGTCGTTCGAGTCGGACCCCACTTGTCACCGCTGAAGGTGAGCGAGCATTGGGCGGGTTTGAGGTGAACAAGAACGATCTTGGGGAAACGAACAGAACCGATTCCTCTCAGGTCAATGCTGACTAAACATCGTCCGGTCACGTGATCGCCATCATGAAGGTTTCTGATGGGGTGAATGGTTGAGGGTTGTGGGATGAGGGATCTCCTTGAGAGGGAGCAAGTTTGAGGTTCTGTAAGTGAACTTCATGTCTTGATTGCTTGACGTGTGAAGGAAGAGATCGAGTCAAACCACAGTGTGTATTAAATAAAAGTGTGTGTACTTACTTGTGGTGTGAGGAGAGAGAGAGGAAACGAACGATGAAGGGAATGTAAGGAATCCAATCTGAGAGAGAAGACAAGAAATGTGACGATCCACTCCGTGGGATTACCTCCTGTGTCGCTGTCCTCCATCGGGGAAACTCACCGGATGACTGGATTGGGGCAAAGCCTTCGGGATTCCCAATCTTTGATGACAGGAGGGAAACCATGGGGTAACATTACCGGGTCAGATTGTGGTGGTGTGTGTCGGGGTGGTGCTGAGGTGTCGTCCACTAGACGGCGATCTCCTTGTGTTAACCTGAGACGGTCCCTTCGGGTGGGTGCCTGGAATGTCCTATCCCGAAGAGAGGATGATCACCTGTCTGTTATCATCTGAGGTCAAGCGTTTGAACATCGGTATTGCAGCACACTCTGAGGTTCAGAGACCAGATTGCGGAAACATCATGGTGGGTGGTTGCACCTACTATTAGTCTGGTCACTCTGATGGTTTCCAAGCCCAAGGAGTTGCTGAATTTGTGTCCATTAAGTTGACTCTCATGATGATTGAGGTAACACCGGTTCATGAGCATATTATGAGACTAACGATTCGTCACTCCTTGAGTGTCATTTCCATTGTCTCTGTATATGCTCCGACTGGGGCGAGTGATCTCACCATGAAGGATGCATTCTATGCCACGCTCGAGTCTGTGGTTGAGCAGTGCCCGAGGCGAGATACTCTTCGAGTCTTGGGGATTTCACTGCATCAACTGCAACTGAAAGCGATGGTTATGAGACATTTTTTGTTAGTCCCCATGAGTCTGGAACTGTTAACCAGAATAGCACAAAATTCCTTGACTTTGCAAGAGGTCATGGACTTCAAGTGGCTGATTCATGGTTTCAGCCCCCACAGGCTCATCGCTGGATTTGGTATTCCAACGCTGGTGGTGTGGCAAACGAGATTGACCATATGCTCGTTGATCGTCACTGAAGGATGGTCCAGAACTGCAGGGACGACCGGAGTGCTCAGTTTCTCAATGCTGACCACAGGCTTGTTGTAGCAACTCTGAAGTTTCAGCTTAAATCCAGGAGAATGGTATTATCTCAGCCTTGGTTGGATTTTGGCAGGCTCAAGGATGAGAGGGAAGCTGAGGCGTCTCCGAACAGGCTGAGTGTGGATTTGGAGGGTCGAGGTGCTTTGGGGAATCCTGAAGAGTTGTGAAGTGCCTTCAAGATCACCGTCCTTGATGCTGCTGGTGGATGTCTTGGATCTCATCGTCAGGTGAAGAAGAATTTTGTCTCTCAAGGGACACTGGCCACCATTAACCAGAGTTGCAGGGCCAGGCTGAATAGCAGAGCAGAGGTATTCAGGGAAACTGAAGCGTAAAACTGTACGTACGCTGAGGGGAGGCCGATGTGCGAGGAATCTGTGAGGGGGTAGAGTACACCTGTGGTCAAGTGATTCTCGTCCTGCTTACAGGGGAATTCACACATTGCGTTCCTTCAAGCCCGTCCCTTGGTGTGCTGCAATTGGAGCAGAGGAGTCCAAAGTGAAGGCACACTGGGACGGTTACTTTGAGCGGCTGTACCAGGCTGATTCACCAGCTATTGAGTTGGATGTCAGGGTGTTACCATCGCTATTGCTGAACATCAAATCAAATGTGATCCACCTTCTTTTGTGGAAGTACAGGCTGTGGTGAACCAGTTGAAATGGGGTAAAGCTCCTGGGATCTGTGGCATCCATGCTGAACTTCTCAAGGCTGGTGGAAATGCTGCTCCAGATTCGTTGCTTGCAGTTCTGTGTTCTGCCTGGAACACAGGCATCATTCCAACTGACTGGAAGAGCAGCCTTGTTGTCCCTCTTTGGAAAGGGAAGGGTGATCGCCAGGACTGCAACAACTCCCGGGGGATGACGCTGCTCTCAGTGCCGGGCAAGGTCTTTGCTCGGATAATTCTTGATTGG
>NC_140972.1:38706871-38762871 GCF_056783735.1 Eptatretus burgeri
CGCAGCCAACGTGTGGTCCTTAATGGAGTTCTCTCATCCCCTCATCCTGTCCAGGCTGAAGTTCCTCAAGGCAGCATTCTGGGCCCTGGTGTTTTTCTGGTTTTCATCAATGATCTCTCCAACTCTGGAAAATCCTCCTTATCTCTTTGCTGATGACTCCACCCTCTGCCGTACCATCTGTCATCCCTCATTTCAGCAAGCAGCAGCCTCTTCGCTCTCTGCAGATCTGGATATAATCACAAGCTGGTCAAACACGTGGAGCACGTCCTTCAATTCTGACAAATCTCACACTCTCACTATGTCTCTCCGAAAGGACTGTTTAGAGCCCCCCCCCATCGACTTTCTCAACAAACCTCTGGAAGGACTTTGTCAATCAGAAATCTGCTTAGTTTTTCCAACATCCTTCACTCCTTCCAGCTTACCAAACCCACTTGCAGATTCCATGAGAAGAACTTCAATCAATATCGAATTCAAATCCTGTTCTTAAACCATTGACTGTAAAAATTATTTTAAATTTCTCTTCTCATTGCTCGACCTGAAGGAAGGTTCCTTTCCAAAAGCATCTTTCCTTGTTTCTCCAACCTTGGTTTTTCATTTCACTCCAACATCCAATCCTCCACTCTTCAATTATTTCAGTACGAGAAACAAGCATCGCAACAATGACTGCATTCTGCCCCCCCCTGTACCTGCGATCTCACAGTCATTGTGTTGTACTTCAGTCAGTTGTCCGTCTTATTTGGTTCAGAAGGACACAGGTCAAGCCGATGAAACCTTTGCCGCCCCTGTGTGAAGCGGGGCCATCGCCGTAAAATACAAAACACACAGGAAATGGCGCTTTGTGTTGAGGCGCGGCGGTGATGGTCATGTTTAACCCTTGACCAGTTAAAGATCCCCGGGGGTTAAATACAGCACGGTAAGCCTTGATCTCATTTGCTGTTTCTCACCTGTCTCTCTCTTTCTCTTTCCTCCAGCCCGCTCCTCTCCCCCCCCCCCCCCGCACACCTTCCCTCTCTCCCCAATCTCCCCCTCCGTCCCTCTACCTCCCCCTATCTCTCTGCCCCCTCTCTTAGTATTTTCCTGTGGTATCCAAGGACATCTCCACTCATGGCTCGCAGACTTCCTCTCCTGTCGCAGCCAACGTGTGGTCCTTCATGGAGTTCTCTCATCTCCTCATCCTGTCCAGGCTGGAGTTCCTCAAGGCAGCGTTCTGGGCCCTGTTATTTTTCTGGTTTTCATTAATGATCTCTCTGGAAAATCCTCTTTATCTCTTCGCTGAGGACTCCACTGTTTGCCGTACCATCTGTCATCCATCATATCAGCAAGCAGCAGCCTCTTCGCTCTCTGCAGATTTGGATAAAATCACAAGCTGGTCCAACACGTGGAGCATGTCCTTCAACTCTGACAAATCTCACACTCTCACTATGTCTCTCCAAAAGGACCGTTCGGAACCCCCCCTCCCCCATCTACTTTCTCAACAATCCTCTGGAAGAAGTCCTTTTCTTTCAAGCTTCTGGGTCCCACTATCTGCCATGATCTTTCCAAGGAAAGCCATATTTCCAACCTGGCCTCCAAAGCCAGTCACCGACTGGGAATCCTCCATCGTGCAAAGTCCTTCCTCAGCCCACCTGAGCTCCTGACTACATACAAAGCTTTTATCTGCAGCCTGATGGAGTACTGCTCTCCCCTCTGGGCTGGTGCTCCAGCCTCTCACCTTTCTCGGCTTCACCCTGTGGAAACCAAGGCATTTCGGATCATTGGTATCTCCCACGATGAGGCTGTCTTTGGCCTCTCACTCTCTCACTGCAGGCAAGTCGGTGGTCTTTCTGTCCTCTCTGGTCTCGCCCCCCTCCCCGATCTGTCTGCAATTTGTCCCCATCATATTTCCGCAGGGCGCTCAAGGTCTGCCAACAACCCCCTTCTGGAAAAATACCAAAATCACGAATCACTGCTCACCTTCACTCTTTTATTCCTCTTTTTTCCCGCCTTTGGAATAAACTCCAAAACTCTGTTTAATCCCATTCTTCCCTCCAAACCTCCAAAACAACTGTTCACCACCACCTCTTATCTTTCCCCATCCAAATCCTCAATCTTTTCTTACCCCGTTAATCCACCTCAAACCCACCTTATTCAAATTCCCTGCTTTTCTTCCTGAAAGTCCCTGTGGTGTCCATCTTCTATACCCCATGTTCCCTTCCACAGATCTCTGAATGTCGCTGTTCCCCACTGTTTTGTCCTTCCCTCTCCCACCCCTATTGTCTCATGCCCCCCTTGCTGTGTGTTGCGTGTTAGCTCTCATACGAGCCTCAACAAGGTCTACAAAAAAAAAAATCATTGTGGCCTGTTAAGTCAAGGCACAGTTGAGCAGGCCAAAAAACACAGCGCCTTCAGGCCTAGCTACATAACCTAGGGTACGCCTTCAGACCCCAGAGAGTGAGGTGGCCGAGGATAGCCTGATGAAGGATATAATTAAATAAGGCTGTTCATTATGTATGTTCAAAAGGGGTGTTTTCCATCCACTGGGGCCATACTCTGTGCAGAGTGTTGGTGCTGCCTAAGCAGACCCCTTGGCTGTTGGACACAATCCTGGATGGGTCACCACTCCGTCACAGTATACCAGCAAGCTGGCACTCTTTTTGACGACCTAGGAAGGATGACAGGCTGAGTCTACCCCACCTGGTATTAATTCAACAGCCGATTTGGGTTTGAACTCAAGATCATGGGATCCCAAGCCCACAACCCTCACCATTAAGTCAACACCAGGCATAATAATACACAGTAGGTTCAATTTTCCAACAATTCTAGAATGTTATTGTCAACGGGCCTGTCAATACTGACCCCTTACGCCAAAGATACAGCTTCATGAATAGCCAAAATCAAAAGGAGCCATGATCAAGCGGTTAGCGCAATTCTTCCTTCACCCGGTCCTCTGGTCAGAATTGCTCATCCAGCCGGTCGCTTGAGGTACCGCACACGATCCGACACAATGCCGACGTGACAAAAGAGGATCTTCGTCTCGTCTCGGTCTGTCAGAGACTGTTACACAATACACGAGTGTTGACGACACTGTTTTCCTGAAACAAAATGGTATTGAAGAAGAAATGGAGGTAGAGGATGAGAACGGTGAAAGCTATGAGCAATGCTGCTTTGGCAATTTAGTGCTGATACCTCGCTGACCACGTACTGGGAGAAAGAAATGGCTGTGGGTCATCTTCTGGCTGGACAGAAGGCCACTCAGAGAGCATTCAACAACTTGCTCGTGGAACTTGCTGTCAAAGATAAACCCTATTTATATTTACGAGTAAATTAAGGTACCCGTTCACCCTGGGAATGTACCGTTGGAATAAACTCAAATATCAGCTTCTTCTCCATTTTTATCATTAAATGAACATAAATTTTACTCCAAGTAAATCAATTATCGACTTTCCAACCAAGTTAATCAATTATCGGCTTTCAAACGCACCATCTTTATCATTCGATGACAGCAGAAACAAGGTATTCGGGCAACACTCTTTAATGAGGTAGTGGAGCGTCAGTCCATGGAAAGCAAAACGCGACATTCAGGGGTGCCATCTCAGCTGCAGAGCAAGTCACAAAACTTTGCGGGGTTTTTTTGGCTACAGGCAATAAATTGCAATTGAAACAGACTTTGACTCAAACGCAAGCACTCAAACATGCACGCACACACACGCACGCACACATGTACACACACACACACACACACACACACACACACACACACACACACACACACACACACACACACACACACACACACACACACACGGTATATGTCAATGTAATTCAAAGACAGAGACTTGCCAGCTCAGACTATTACATTTAGCTTTTTGGGCTTCAAACAGGGTGACCAAATCCGACAAAAAAAACTTGACACACTCAGCACATGTCAAGTGGGCTACAAAAGCCCCACTGCCCCAGGGCTGGATTTCGGCATGGGCAAGCTGGGCAGTTGCCAGGGGGCCTCCACATATTTCATGAAAAAAAAAATTGTAAGGAAAAATGTCTTTGAGTGCCTGAATGGTAGTTGGTAGTTTGTGGAACAGATACAAGATATTAATCTTATCTCATTCTCTATTTTATATGGAAGTCAGTTGACTTCTTAGGAGATTGACAAGTTGACGACGATCATCAACTGCCGAACATTACACGATTCTCAAAAGCTCTCATTGACAATCTTGTTGCATTGCGTTGACTAGTGTGTGGCAGCCCTTAAAATGAACGTTAGAAACTTTACCTCCCCCAGGGATTTAGGCGAATTGTCCAGTGGAGCAAAGAGAATGGAGAGCAGAGCGGCAAGAGTGTGTGAAGAGTGGTCAGAGAGAACAGCCCGGCAAGGGAGATAGCATGAAGAGCGGCAAGAGAGCTGGAAGGGCCAAGACACAAGAAAGTGAATAGCACGTGCACAAGCCCTGATTCCCGGCTCTGACTCCAACAGTTTGTCAGCTTCTTCAACACATCAGCTCCACTTCCTCCTGATCCTCATGAGCTACCCCTTTTATCACATCTGCCATGGCTGTGCCTACAATGCCCGAGTATCCCTCCAACCAGACAGGCTGTGCCACTCATGCGGTCCATAGTTACCACCGCGATGCCATCACATAGGCTGACTGGTGTCAGAGCACCTCTTGATCCATCTCAGGCTATGGGGAAGTTTTAAAAGGTGCACACGGGATGCAAACAATTCAATCATCCCCTCATGCACTCATACAAAACAACAATACCATCATTAACTGAACACACTACTTTTATGGCCGACCTATTATGGGTATGATACCCGTATCATTGATATCACACATCACATCCTTCTCTGTCACACGAGTGGGCCGTTGATCCGTTGGACCAAATTTTTATTGGTCTTCATGACCTTGCAGCACACCTGCCTGCCATACTGTTTGAGCATTGGCTTACCTTTTCCACAAGCCCAAATGAGTTTGGGTCAGGGTGGAGATTATATGTTTTTTATTATTATTATTATTATTATTATTATTATTATTATTATTATTACTGCCAAATGGAACAACCACTATGATTATTATCGTGAATATGATGAGTATTAATTAATATATGCTTTGTTTAAATGTTATCATTATTTTTGTAATTAAAATGCCATGCCGTGGAAGGACCTATTGAGCTGCTCTATACACCTTGACATGGCGTGCATTTAAAATATGGGAATTCTTCCGGGTTCTTTGGAGTTAATGAGTCGAATCAACTCAGGAGGTCATGACGATAATTTTGGTGTATTACATTCCACATCAGAAAGCTCCAGTAGAACTCCACAAAAAACATGCAACCCTCCCCCCCCCCCCCATTTATAGTGCTTACATTGCCATTATCTGCAGCTTTAACTGTTGATTATGAGGATATTTAATGACCACTTTTGTGCACATTAAAGCTAAATTGCATCAATCAAGATGAATATGAAAATAATTCAAACTATATTCCCCATGGCTCGTCAATCATATGTATGAAGTTTCACATCGATCTGTTCAGCGGTTCTGGAGGAGAAGATTTTTTGCGTTTTTATTTTCAATCGAATCTGGCTGCCAGACCACGTGACTGATGACCTCATAGATTGAATTATTCACCAGATGATTGACATTTCAGATTTTTCAAATAAGGATTTATATTCAACTAATCATGGGTGGAAGACCACTTCATTGATTATGTCATCATTATCACCCTATATACCCCCATGGGGAGTTTGACATATGTCATTTGTGAGGAGTGCTATGTTATGGTCACTTCCGATCCATACTTAATACATATATATTAGTTAGATGTAGGGATTCGAACCCACTTTTAAAATACTCTGTAAAACTCGGTCTTTTCGTGGCACGGTGTCCCATCAAGTCAATCCACCAGATGCCCCCTAAAGACGTAGGCTGTGTTATTTCAGTGAAAGCAACCTGAGGAAAACGTTACCTCGGTTCTCCTAAGCATTCCAATCTTGGGCCTTTGTTTAGGTTAAAACGGTCAGAGCCTGAAAATGCTGTCAGGAAGTCCATCATTGGCACAGGGCTGCCCCCTAATGGTCAACCCACATTCCTTTGTCTGAGAAACGAATAGAGCTGGGTTCTTTTCCCAAAGCCAGACCTGTTTTCTTCTTTGGATTTATCGGAACTGAAAAGGGATTTCTGTTTGTCCTGCAACCATCCCACAGTGATAACACTTTTGGACGTGGGAGATGGACGACTGTTAGGCCATAAAATAAGAGCTCTTGTCACACCAACTCGGGTTAGAATATAACCAGATATAGATTGTTCTTGTCACACCAACTAGGTTAGAATATAACCAGACATAGATTGGAATTAGAGATAGATTGTATATAAAGGAGAGTTTGTGAATGTAAAACTCAGTTTGGTTTAGGGAGCTCTCCATTGTCGGTTGGGCTGCCAACACCAACTCCGCTGGCGTGTGGTCCTTCAATAAAGCTGCATTTTGGTGAATCCTCTTCTGTTGACTCTCTTCATACCGGGCCGGAGAATGGAGTCTTCACAATTGGCGACCCAGATACGGGACCTCACAGGACTCTGAAGCTGTGGATCAGAGGAGGTCCGCTTGGTGTCCAGCACTTACAAGGGTCTCGGCTAATCGGTGCGTGGTGCGCAACACGTCGGGCTCCTGCAAAAGCACAGCCCTAGTTTAGGTAAGAACTGCACACCTGGCGGAGAGAGTTCCGTTGAACGCAGCTCCAGGGCCTGCTGAGGGAACGAACTAATAACGGTAAACATATGAGGAGGGTCAGATGTGGGTTTATTGAAGGACCACAGGGGCTGATAGGCTGAATTTGTTGACCGGGAAAGGTGGAGGATGAGGATATCCACGTGAAATACGGAGAGACAGGTTCGAGTCCTGTATTCTGTGGAAGGGGAGTACGGCCACGTGAAGGTTGTTGTGTGAAGTGGATAATAGATATCCACGTGAAATAAGGAGAAAATAGGTTCGAGTCCCGTTTTCTGAGTTTGGGTGTGAGAGACAGATCGGTTAAAGTCCTGGATTTAGGCTTTAAGGCTGTTGGTAAGAACGGGACCCCGGTTCCGTGCAATAAATGGAGAAACGATTTGAAGCTATCAGGGAGGTGATAAGGTAAGAACATAAGATAGAATGTGGTTGGAAAGGTTGAGTTTGTGTTCGACGCAAGTTGAGTGTTTCAACCTGGAACTTGTGTCTGTGTGTGTGTGTGTGTGTGTGTGTGTGTCTGTGTGTGTGTGTGTGTCTGTGTCAGTGTGTGTGTGTGTGTGTGTGTGTGTGTGTGTGTGCCTGTGTGTCTGTGTGTCTGTGTGCCTGTGTGTGTGTGTGTGTGTCTGTGTGTGTGTGTGTGTGTCTGTGTCAGTCTGTGTGTGTGTGTGTGTGTCTGTGTGGGTGTGTCTGTGTGGGTGTGTCTGTGTGTCTGTCTGTGTGTGTGTGGATGTGTCTGCGTGTGTGTGGGTGTGTGTGTGTGTGTGTCTGTGTGTGTGTGTGTGTGTGTGTGTGTCTGTGTGTGTGTGTGTGTGTGTGTGTGTGTGTGTGTGTCTGTGTGTGTGTGTCTATGTGTGTGTGTGTGTGTGTGTGTGTGTGTGTGTGTCTATGTGTGTCTGTGTGTGTGTGTGTGTGTCTATGTGTCTGTGTGTGCGTGTATCTGTGTGTGTGCGTGTATGTGTGTGTGTGAGTGTGTGTGTGTGTGTGTGTGTGTGTGTGTGTGTGTGTAGTGTGTGTAGTGTGTGTAGTGTGTGAGTGTGTGAGTGTGTGAGTGTGTGAGTGTGTGTGTGTGTGTGTGTGTGTGTGTGTGTGTGTGTGTGTGTGTGTGTGTGTTGAACACATTTGGATTGTGGTTTCTAAGCAAGACAGGAATTTTAAATGAAATCTGCACTAAGCTTGAGTGTGAAGCAGGCACGTGAGGTCTCTGTGTATGAAAAAGTAAATCCGATGTGAAACCCACTCTTCAAGAGGAAAATATATCAAGCACTCAGGACGGTGACGTGTGCGAGTCACGTGACGCTGCGGATCTCGCAGGCAGGACAAAAGCACGAGAATTGGTCCATCGAGGGACGGCTTATTGTGAGGGTTTAAGAGATAAATGAGAACATTTTACAAGGTTTTGAGACGCCCTTTATAAGGCTCTATAAAAATTCCGATGAGAAACGAACGTTTTAAACATATTGTTGGGATATTTGTCACGTGATCGTTCGCGGTCAAGTCGGCGAGTCAATGAGACGAACAAAGCTCGAACGTGTGCGTGATGACGTCATCGCGCATCGACTCAGCGCACTGTTGAATGAACTCTTTCTACTGTCTTGGCTGTGAACACTGTACGTTGATAAATACATGATAAATGGATGGTCTCCTCGGATGTACCATTTGAATACCTGGTATTAATAATAATAATAATAATAAAAATGATGATGCATGTATGATCGTTTTGGGGCAACTCGAACGGACATCGGATTGATGTGTACAGCTGGGGAACAAAAATAGAGGAAGAAGAAGACAACACGGTGAATGGATCGGGAAGTGACGTATTATTCTGACTTGTAATTGTGTTGTTGTTGTTGTTGTTGTGGTTTATCCAACGCATTTTTTTTGTCAGACACGAGTGAATTGTCTCCGCGTCAATAAAGGCTTTTCCGCTTCCGGTATGATTCTGGATACGATAATATATGTTGATTTACGGTTGTTGTTGGTTGTGAAACGTCACTTCCGGCCGAACATAACATGAAGTTTTGAGTATCCGACTCAAGTCGGCAAAGAGGAAATGAATGGTCGACCAAGAAAATTTACGTTTGTTGGGAAACGGGGTCGAGGCTCATAAAATTGGTTGGTTTTCATCTCGTTCATTACAAGTGCACGGTAATGAATGAATAAAGGAAACTATATTTTTGAGAATCGCAACGGTATAATGAATTGGTGTGAATGAACTAAGAATGAGTGAGTTAATGTGTGGTGAAGATCGACACGATTGGAGGGAATTGTGGTTGATCCTCGATCGTTGTGCCGGTGATGACTCGCTTGAGTGCCAGAGCAAAGGTTTCCAGCTAAACCGGGTGGACATCCGGGCCGTGCTGAATCGACCGTGCCAAAAAAAAAGTGCCGTGTAATTTATGAAGTCGAATACAAACATAATATGTAGATCTCTACGATTTAGGCATGATGCATGATCTCAGGCAAGCTCTCTCGGGCGGGAGATAGACCGATGATCTCGGGTGTCTGGAGTTGTACAAAGTGTGGTGGTTGGAAGCGCGACTGTGTCGATGATGCAGTGCCCCTCTACCGGTGGACGCGCTGGAGCTCGGACTCATTTCGCCGGCCTTGGGAGGGATGGCAAGCTGAGTCAACTCCCTCGTGTATTAATTCAGCGGCCGACGGGGATTGAACTCAGGACCCGGGCAGCTCGAGCCGCCACCCAACCCGACCCAACCCCACCCTACTACCCAACCCCACCCTACTACCCAACCCCACCCTACTACCCAACCCCACCCTACTACCCAACCCCACCCTACTACCCTATCCCACCCTACTACCCTATCCCACCCTACTACCCAACCCCACCCTACGACCCAACCCCACCCTACTACCCAACCCCACTCTACTACCCTATCCCACCCTACTACCCAATCCCACCCTACTACCCAACCCCACCCTACTACCCAACCCCACCCTACTACCCAACCCCACTCTACTACCCTATCCCACCCTACTACCCTATCCCACCCTACGACCCAACCCCACTCTACTACCCTATCCCACCCTACTACCCTACCCCACCCTACTACCTAACCCCACTCTACTACCCTATCGCACCCTACTACCATACCCCACCCTACCCGAGAGTCCCTTTATAGAGAGAGTCGCGACATAGAGGGTCCGGAAAAATCTCGTCACGTGATTGCGTGGAGCCATTTTGAGTCCATCGCGAACAGGATCGGACGCATATCGGTCAGCGTTTTAACGTTCCCGCTGTACGCAGCGTTCTCATTCGTGTTTTACATCGATTTTACGACAAAATGACAGGTTGTTGCGCCTCTGGGTGCACAAATAGAACTGAGAAGGGATTCAAGATGTATCGATTTTCATCAGATGCTAAAAGACGGAAAATCTGGCAGAACAGAGTCAGTCGTGTTGGATGGAAAGCAACTTCTTGGTCAGTTCTCTGCCAGGTCAGTGTGATGGTGGTAATGGTCCCAAATGAGTATACTTGTGTGCAGCGAGTGAGACTGGCCTTTGCTTTGGCTTTCCAGGCTTGTTATCCATTGCTCGTGGATTAATTAGCACTTGAAGGGGAAGGCATCTTTATTTAAAATTAAGTTTGAGTTAGAGTCTTCGAGCTGGATCAATTAATATAGGGTCGAGACTCCAGATCATGTCTCCAAAGTCAGACTCAGACTCAAAGTCAAAGTCAAACTAAAGTCAAAACAAAGACGAATGAACGGAGAACGGATCCGGGCAAACTCGGCCCACGGACTAACACGGCCCACGGACTAACACGGCCCACTCTTCAAAGGCGGAGTTAGGGTCAACACTAACCCCAATTCTGACCCTAACCCTAAACCTAAATCTAACCCTAAACCCAAACCCCAGCTTTTAAGAGTAGGTTATACCAAAGATTCAAAATCTATTGGTGTGGGTGTAGACTGCCAGATCTCAGGATACTAAACAGGTCGACACCCCATAGAAGCAAAGAACGGAGCCCATCTAACTTCTGAGTGGAGCATGGTCGGGACTGGCTTTTATCTTCGAGGGGGGGGGGCATGCATTGAATGTATGTATTTGTCTCTGTTGATTTGAATGTGTGAGGACATTAACTTGTGTTTGTATGTGTGACTTTCAATTTATATTTTGTATGTGTGTGCATTAGTACATGCGTCTATGTGTGAGATTGTAAATATGTAATTTGTATATGTATGTGAGAGGGTGAGAGAGTGAGAGGGTGAGAGAGTGAGAGAGTGAGAGAGTGAGAGAGTGAGAGAGTGAGAGAGTGAGAGAGTGAGAGAGTGAGAGAGTGAGAGAGTGAGAGAGAGTGAGAGGGTGAGAGGGTGAGAGAGTGAGAGAGTGAGAGGGTGAGAGTGAGAGAGCCAGAGAGTGAGAGTGAGAGAGTGAGAGAGTGAGAGTGAGAGGGTGAGAGAGTGAGAGGGTGAGAGCCAGAGAGTGAGAGAGTGAGAGAGTGAGAGAGTGAGAGAGTGAGAGTGAGAGAGTGAGGGTGAGAGGGTGAGAGTGAGGAGGCCGGGTGGGGTGGGCTAATCTATTTTTGGTGGGATGAATATATGATCGGCAACATGCAGCAAAGTTTAGATTAATAATTTAAATATGAAAATTAAACAAACACAAATATATTCCCACACACGATAAACAAGGTCAAACAACTGCAGAAATACAAAGATAACTTAACATTGTATTGTACATGTACATGGATAAACAGGGAGGTGAGTTCGAGTCTCGCTCTCGCCTCCCTGAAATTAAAATGAGGCTGAAATAAGCAGCACGTGGACTTGTCTCGTTCATTCCTTATTTGTCTTGGTTCTAAATGTCTGTGACTGTTAAATCACAACCAGCTCTGTGAATTTCTTCTTTATCATCTGGCTCTTCGTTGTCATAAATCTTCTATTTTGTCATCTTCACATAATTTGTTCATTATCAACATGGAAAAGACCATTCCCATCTCTCATACATGGAGAACATAATGGAATACTCGGTTCAATGCACTCGCGCCATACGGCGGCTCTGCACGTGCACCGCACTGAATGGACTCAAAATGGCGTCAAATCGTTAGTTGTCGCTCCTCTCTCTATAAAGGGACTCTACCCTACCCTACCCCACGCCACCCACCGAGCCAACACCAGGCTACGAGTTCCGTTTTACCTTCGAGCAAGTAAAATTACCTTTGAGTTCGAGAATTCCACGAAGGAATCGTTGTTACAGTTGAAATAAAACAGATTGTTTTTAGTAAGGCCTTTTATGTTGTTAAAACATTCGCACTGTTTCGAAAATACATCACACAACTGATAAATACTCGTTTCCTGAACGGGAAAGAAATCGCTGCAAAAGAAGATTGTGAACAGCCGTCAACAACACCACATGGCCGTTATGAACTGAACAACGGTAAAAAGAAAATCACTGTGAGAAGAGATTGTGAACAGCTGCCAACAACACCGCATGGCCGTTATAAACTGCACAACAATAAAATTACACTCAAGAGAAAAAAAATCGGCCCGCCAACCAGCAGAGAGACAAGAGGGGCTGTTGTCGAAGGAGGGTGAGCAAATGGTCAACAGAATTTAAGACAGACTGTTGCTTTGCTCTGCTGAGTAGAATTGCCGACTTTTGAACACATAGTGGACCAGTTTACATCAGTGAAGGAAAGAATTTCAATTTGTTAATTGAAAGATTAATGATTTTTGTACTGATATTGTGGAAAAATATATTTGAAAGATGGATGAAAGTTGTTTGGACCAAAAGCACAATCTCAAATTGCCAAAGGCAAAGTTGCAGCTGTACAGGACCCAAGTAACGTATTGAGGGACATGTGTTGTGAGGTGATGGCTTGTGGGCTATTTTGGATGTTCAAAGGTGTTCTATGTAAGAGGGATATTATTTTTATTTTGGGAATGGCTGGCAGCTGGGGGGCATGGGTGCCTGATCTGTGTGCGAATCTAGCAGCCATGAGTACTTGACATTCAGGTCCCCAAAGCTCAGTTATTTTATGAAGTCCAGGTGGATGGATATCTCCCTTTGTCCGATGTCTAATGGGGGTTAAGTGTGCGTGTGCTGTGAGTTGTTTTGTGGTTGGTTTCTTGTATTCACCAACAACGACAACATCCTCCCGAGCTTCCGTCCACCATCGGCCTTTCTGACGTGCATGCGTACCGGGCACCTGTGGGGGGAGTTCCATTGATAACCGACGCCACCCTCCGACCTGGGGTTTGCAGCAGCATCGAGTTGTAGGTTCGAGTTCCACCGAGCCAAATCATCAAGGGCCGCATGAGGCGGGAAGGTCCAAGGAAGCTTCTCACCTCCAGCTCACCTTCCCTTCTGAGTTGGGGGTATCGATAAAGACCTGACGGGGTCCATTTCTTTTTGGAGTGTGTGTGTCTGGTATGGGCTAGTCCTTTGGGCAGCGCCTGTATGGGTGTTTGTGTGTAAATTTCCATTTATTTTATAATGAAGAAAAAAGAGGGGGTGGAGAAGGTGTGCTGCCTTTTTGGCTGTTGGTTGCATCATTGGTTGAGGCATGGCTGTGCCACTGACGCGGGGCCTCCATTTACGGGCTGAGTCGGCCCTCTGGGGTTGGTTCAGTAGTAGGTGATAAGCCAAGATTAGATTATAATAATGGTAAAGTGTCCGTAAAAAAATATGGGAAAGTACATGAAGATTAATTTTTCTACTGTGCTAACAAGAGTGTGAAAAATTTGGGCGAATTGTACAAGCTCTGGTATTGATGGACAGTAGCAATATGGAGAAATTTTGAATTGCAGGCAACTAACATTACGATCGAAAGATGTTTGCCAATGAATCCAGCCTCCCTACTGCCAACCGGTGACGAGGGAGGAAGCACATATGAGTGAACAAGTGCTGGTGGAAGAACCGAAGGCCAGACTGCCTTGCAGGAAGTAATTCCGCAATTTGGGATTCCAACACGATTGTCATCGGACCAAGGAGGGTCCTTCACAGCAAAATTAATGATTAAAGGAGCCGAGGGCTTGGGCATTACAACAATCAATGCCACAAGGGGGCTCTCGCCCCACAAAATAATAACAGGATGCCCGATGCAGTTACCGGCCTCTGCTCCCCCGGATATGGGAAGATGGGGACTGGTCTTGCAGGAATGATGGAATGATTGTAAGATGCTAACTGTTACCATCAGGATTTTTTTACTCACAGGTGCAAGAAGCGCTACCGATACCAGCTGGAGTTTCTTTGCATGATCTTCAACCCACTGATCGGATTTGGGTGAAAGAGTTCCTGAAGAAAAACGCCCTACAACCAAAGTGGACGGAACCTTACACTGTACTTTTGACAACGCTCTCCGCCGTCAAAGTGGGAGGTAAGAGTGCACGAATACACCACTCGCACTGTAAAAAGGCACCCTACACCGCCACCAAACCAGGAAGGAGTCGGCCCGGCAAAACAAAGAGACGGAGTGGTGAGAGGCCCACGACAGGAGGACTCAGACACCCTGCCGAACGTGGAACCGGGAGGACCAGGGAACAGAGACCTTGGAGCACCGGGGCCAGCGGCAGAACCCTTGACGATCCAACATGCGTCTCCTGGCACTGACACTACTCCTTTGCAGCTGGGGCCTGTCACTAGGCAACGGACGAACACACTCAAGCCGAAGAGACCGTACACACCTCCGCAGTAAAGGAGGGAACGTAAAGGAACGAGGAGCAACACAGCAACGACATAGGAGGGAAGCGGATGAAGAAAGAACGGCAGAAGATAAATACGCAGCCTTTGGAAAAACATATAATCCAGAGCTAGATAACGTAAAGGTATTTTCAGAAGGACAGGGTAAGCCTTTTTCGTTCCTCATTCCCCGAAGGAATACGGGAGACCATGGGATAATCCCATAACTCATCCAACCACAACAACTCATAGAGTTGCCATGCATTCAAGCCAATGGAACTTATGATCTGGTGGAACAGAACGAAGAGATAAGAATAGTTAATTGGTCTTATTGGAAAACCCTCAAGGAGGATACAGCAATAGGGGAAACAGTCAGAGTAGCTTGGCAGGTAAGAGCAACAAGAAAAACAAAACACCGGGGACATGGCAGAAAAGCGGGATTCGCATGGGGTCAACACGCATCTTTAATTACTTGAATCCCACTGGTCCCCGATAATACCCGTCTGGATTATACTTGTTCAATCAAGGGACATCATGAAAGCGCCACAATGTTCTTTGTGGTGCGCAGCAAGGAATCTCTGGTAAAACCTCCAAACACCTTTGTGGCTTTAGCTACCGAGAGAGTCAACATCCAAAATCGTAGTGACTGTTGGGTTTGTATGGTTCCGGGAGCTGGTATGGTCATGAATTGCGATAGAATAGATAAACTTTCGTTAGCCTTGGAATATGTAGCCAATGTATCCATGGCTTACAGTACGGAATTATCGGATATGTTAGTATCAATGCGTGCCATGGTAATGCAGAACAGAGAAGCTTTAGATATGCTTTTGGCGGAGCAAGGAGGGGTGTGCGGGATGATTGACGGAGAATGTTGCGTCTGGATTCCGGATCCTACTGACATAACTAACCGGGCGGTGGCCCGACTGCAAAGTTGCAAACGCCCTCACTCGCGGACGAACGGATCACGAGGAGGGCTATGAGTGGTGCAGATCCATATTTCAGGGCTGGGGAGGTTGGTTGCAGCACTTGATGGGGTCAGATCTTCTAATCATTGTGGTGGTGATTTTTGGAGTATTTCTGATTAAGATTCTCATTTCCATTTGTCCAAAGAAATGCTGTGAAGCCTCACCCCTCAACCAGGCCATCATAATAATTAACAGCGAACTCAGGGAGGAAGACCCCCAGGACCTCCGTATGGGGCCACAATCAGACCCGACCCCTTCCAGCTGAGGGGCCAACAAGGTGCTCTGGTGGAGGGCGCCCTGGGGAAGACTCTTTCCAGGTATTACTGATTACTCAACGAACTTAAGTGAAAAGGTAAGCCAAACATGGACTCACGCATCTCACTACACACGAAGATACAGGAAGTTGTAACAAGAAAGAAAGGAAATCTTCAAGTTACATGCTGATGGAGGTTTATGACAGATGTGGCAGTTTTTTGACTAGCATATGCATAATCGTGGAAAATGGACAATACCAGATAGTGAAGGCATGTGTGGAAAATACTTGTATGACCCTGATATGTAAATATGCATCTCATGAGCCTCTTTTGTCTTCTAGCGCAAGTTGAGAAAGGAGCTTACACCACGCCTTGAGTGCTCACAGTGCTGCTCACCCATTATTACATTTGCATATTGTCAATAAGTATTGTTGCAATTAGTGTCAAGCATAATTATCGAAATAAGCATTGTGGCAAGTGGTGTTTTAGCAGGGTTACCTCATGAATATTGTTGCAAGTAGTGTCAAGTAGACTTACCGAAATAATATTGTTGCTATGAGTGTTTTGTAGAATTATCGAAATAATATTGTTACAATTAGTGTTTGTAGAATTACCAAAATCATATTGGGGCAATTAGCATGTTGTGAAATTACCAACACAATCATATGAATGAGGAAAATTTACGACAATTTGATGTGAGGCATGTGGCAGCAAGAAGGACAGATGCTAAACTGGGCCACCAGTAGTCGGGGTCTTCTCATTTGGAGGTTGTCATTGGCTGTTCACGGCATTTGCAAATACCGTTTGGGGGTGGTGGAGCCAAGGGATGGTCAACTCAGCTGTCAAATGGAGGCCCACCTATTCGGTGAGCTTGGGGAAATGGCAAATTATGGTCAGATGTGACCAAGGAGGGATTGTGAGGAGTGCGATGTTATGGTCACATCCGATCCATACTTTATACATATATATTAGTTAGATGGCGGAAGTCGAACCCACTTTTAAAATACTCTGTAAAACTCTCTGTCTTTGAGTGGCACGGTGTCCCAGCAAGTCAATCCACCAGATGCCCTCTAAAGACGTAGGCTGTGTTATTTCAGTAAAAGCAACCCGAGGAAAACGTTACCTAGGTTCTCCGAAGCATTCCAATCTTGGGCCTTTGTTTAGGTTAAAATGGTCATCGCCTGAAAATGCTGTCAGGTAGTCCATCATTGGCACAGGCCTGCCCCCTAATGGTCAACCCACATTCCTTTGTCTGAGAAACGAATAGAGCTGGGTTCTTTTACCAAAGCCAGACCTGTTTTCCTCTTTGGATTTATGTGAACTTAAAAGGGATTTCTGTTTGTCCTGCAACCATCCCACAGTGATAACACTTTTGGACGTGGGAGATGGACGACTGTTAGGCCATAAAATAAGAGCTCTTGTCACACCAACTCAGGTGAGAATATAACCAGACAGAGATTGGAATTAGAGATAGATTGTTCTTGTCACACCAACTAGGTTAGAGTATAACCAGACATAGATTGGAATTAGAGATAGATTGTATATAAAGGAGAGTTTGTGACTGTAAAACTCAGTTTGGTTTAGGGAGCTCTCCATTGTCGGTTGGGCTGCCAACACCAACTCCGCTGGCTGGCGTTTGGTCCTTCAATAAAGCTGCATTTTGGTGAATCCTCTTCTGTTGACTCTCTTCATACCGGGCCAGAGAATGGAGTCTTCACATCAGTTATCAATTTTTTTTTCAGAGTGGTTTCGAGAAGATGCTCAATTTTTTCGATTAATCCAATATGGCTGTCATAACATGTGACTTATGACGTCAGAGTTATCATTTAAACATTCTCAATGGGGAGTCCCTCCGATGTTTCAATTGTTGCATCGATCCGACACGAGCGGTTGCAGAGAAAAACAAGCTCGAATAAGCGAAGATCCTCGTACTCTTAATGATGACGTCATAAAAACGAATATGACGTCATTGTGATGTATCAGGTTTGCGATAAAAAATTATCTGTGCTCATGCCCGGCTTGATTCCCGCAAACAAAATTCAAACAGCTTGCCTAGTTTTGGAGATAATGGTATAGGCGATTTCCATTCGCGGCGATATTGTGACATCAAATTTTTTCTCGGAAGAATTTCCAAGATCGGAGATGGTCACTGCCTGCGCGTGGACGTTCTGCATATATATGGCAAGTTTCACGAAGATCCGATGAAAACTCTGGGTTGTGAAACAAAAAATGTCAAAAAATAGGAATGACGTCAAAGAAATTTATATGACGTCATAGTGATGTATCATATGTGCGGTAATTCATCTCTGCCAATGCCCTGTTCGATTTCCGCAAATAGGATTCGAAAAGCTTGCCAAGTTTCGGAGATTATTTTTTTGGCGATTTCCATGAGCGGAGATATTTTGACCTCATAACTTTTTTTCGAGGAGGAATTGATTTTCAAAATCGGAGATGGTTACTGTCTGCGCACGGTATATATGTTGAGATCCAGGCGAGGTCCACAATGATTAAGATCAAGCTTTGTTCCCACCGATCTTGGTAGAGAAGGTTTTATTACACATCAGACATATGCATATGGAGAAAACAGGCTTTGAACACAATAGTCCACCCAGCCTAATCCTCTGGTGAGCTGTCTTTCGGCACTGCCTTATATTCAGTTTACTGCGACCTCTGAATAACTGTGTGTCAAAGAGGATTTATTACCATTCATTAATTTATAGCATTCTCCTGTCAGTACTGCTGATAAGAGAGCACAGAAAGTGCAGAAACAACACCCTTGATTCCCTTAAAGAATTTTCAAAGGTAGCCTCCTACATGTTGTTGGGCCTTAGCAGTTCTGGGCAGTGATCCAACAGATTCCAGGCAGTCGAGCTGCCCGATCAGCAAGGCCATTTCAAACAGTCAACAAGACCAGCTGTGTTGTAACAATGCCAGCCCTTTGGCTGGAAAAACAAGTTCCTTGACAGTGCACAGATAAACATTGGGAAGATTTATCCTTTCCCCATTTCCAATTAACTCAAGAGTTTTAACCAAACACTAGTAGACATGTTTGGTTGCTGTTAGAGTACATACAATCCCCGACATTTCCCTCCTCTTGTTTCTTTGAAACATTTGCAAAAGAAACTACAAATGAAGAAAAGGAGCATCCGCAGGCTGGCAGGTCAGCAGATAGCAACCCCCAGTGGGTGGGCCATCCTTATGTTTAGCTCCAGATGGTCCAAGACGGTCGGGAGTTCCACTGCGCCCCCTAGCCCAAAAGGGGTTTCCTACCCACTTTCCAACCCGTCCACGAACACCCCAAGTCCTCAACAAGGGAAATCGGGAAATATCGCAACATGTAAACATAGAATATAAGGAAGCCAAGCACTCCCAAAAGCTGTTCGTACAAGAATTGCTCATGGCTAAACAAGAATGAAGTTATACAGGAATATACGTTCCATTAAATATTTGATTACATATTGCCGCTTAATGAACTTCATGAACAACAAGTAAGGCAGTGTTAAAGTATTTAAATGTAATGTTCTTTATGAACAAAGCAAAAAGATATTTGATAAACTGCAAGCCAGAGTATAATGAAGGCACAACTTGCCAGCAATTACCAACAAGGCAAATCAAATGGTATTTCTACCTTGCCCTTCAATTGGTGCAAGCAACGAAAGACATTCGTCCAATATGAGTTGAAGCAATTGTTCATTACTCGGAGGAAGCCTGAGTAATGGATCGGCGACTACTGCAAGGTTACAATATGTTTCATTGTTCGTGGGTTGGGGTGACATGGGTGGGGTACATAGTATTGGAATGGGGGGGGGGTAGGTGTGAGTGCAGGGAGGTTTGAGGATGTCAGCAGTCCAGCAGTGTTCACCGGAGCCATCACCGTCTGTACTAGCTGGGTACTGGGCTTTGTTGTCCATCCTGAAAAACACTTTCCAATGGCCTTTTGGGCAATTACCTTGAAAACCATCAGTAATATAAAGGCTGCCACGATGATTATCAGGATTGTTATAAAGAATCTTAAAACACTTCCTCCCCAACCCCCAAACAATCCCTTTAACCAGCTACTCATGTTATCATTACTGTCGTCTTTATATTTGCTCGCCTCTTTTCTTATGTGACCCGCGAGGTCATTAATGTTTTCTGAATTATCTGGGATGTACGTACAACACTCTTTGCCAACTACAGCACATGTTCCCCCTTTCTCAGCTGGAATCATGTCTAAAGCTATTCTATTTTGCATTACAGTAGTCCTTAATGCGACCAGCTCCGCGCTAATTTTTTCAAACCCATCAGCGGTATCGTTCCCCATTATTTCCAATGTTGATGCCATGCTGATAAGTTCTCTTCCTGCCACCCAGGCCCCATATCGGGGGAAAATTATCATTGCTGCATACGCCCCGCCTGATATAGCTCTCTTACGTCGTGTTTGATCTATCCCAGAGAATGGATCAGTGATCAAACGCATGTGTGGTACGACATAAGCAAGATAACATGAACCGCCCCATTTGTTTGGCAGCCATGGGTAGGCTCTATACCCACACACAAAATATGTGCCATTAGATGCAACCTTCGGATATGTTCCATTCTCTCCCTTCCTGTTGGCTGGTAAGTCATTTATCTCTATTGATATATTACAAGTGGAGTTCCCTGCCTGAAATCTGGCATGAGGCTTTGTCCAAGTAAGGCAAATAAACCCCATATGCTTATATGTGATTCTGAAGTACGGAGGTCTTTTCTTTAAATTAAAAGGAGGGTACCACGCAACTGTAAAGTCTACACATGATGAGTTACCGGTTGTTTGAGTCAAATTAAAATTGTTGTACCAAGCAGCACCACAATAGTCTATTTCCTCAAATGGGATCACAGATAATGGCAAACCCGTTTGTGAGGAGTGCTGGAGATAAGCACACACCCAGCACTTAGTCTTATTACTCAATGTAGCATATTTGTGCGACAAAAGTAAGAATGTATTTATCCCATGTACTCCCAACTCGTGTAAATGTTCAGTGTGATTCCCAATTGCTCTTTTCCCCCTCTGTTGGATGGGTTGGATTTTCCAGTTATCAATTTTCCCTTCCACTTCCCAGCTTCCCATCCAGAAGGCAATTATAGCAACTAGGATTTGCTGTAATGGGTTCATTCTTGCACAACCTCCTCCTCTGTTGGGATGGCAAGTTTGCAGTGTGAACAGTGTATCCAAGCAGGCTTACCTTCACACTTTACGGCAGTTGGGGTGGTCAGCAATACCTGAAACGGTCCTTTCCACCTTGGTTCCAAGGCCGTTTTCCTTGTAAAGTGCTTTATCAGTACGTAGTCTCCTGGCTGGAAGGTGTGATACGGCCTTTCCACTGGCTCAGGTAAGGCCTCCTTCACTCTCGTGTGTATCGTCCTCGCGATCCTGGAGAGCTGTTTACAGAATGTCAGCATGTTTTCATCCATCATTGCAATACTCAATTTGTTTATGTTGGTGGGGGCAGTCACAGGAAGCCGCATCGGCCTTCCCATTAGTATTTCATGAGGGGATAACCCTGTCTTCCGGTTCACTGTGGATCGCATGCTCATTAGTACCAAGGGTAATGCATCTGGCCACTTCAACCCTGTTTCCGTTGTTAGTTTCGCCAGCTTGTTCTTTAGGATACCGTTCTGTCTTTCCACGGCGCCCGCTGACTGTGGGTGATAAACACAGTGAAATGCCTGTTTTATTCCCAGTGCTTTACACGCTGCCTGTGTTAGTTCCCCCGTAAAGTGTCCCCCTTGATCATGTGATATTTTGTGAGGGATGCCAAATCGGCAGAAGAAGCTTTTTAACAAGTGCTTCACAACGGTGGCAGCATCTGCCTTTGTACATGGGTATGCCTCGACCCATTTAGTGAACATGTCGACCACTACCAAGACATTTCCATATCTGCATGATGGTGGCATATTTATAAAGTCTATTTGTAGGTGCACAAAAGGACCCCAGGGGACCGGGTGAGCTCCCGGCTGCCCTATCTTATCAATTTTGTGTTGGTTGTGTTGTTGACATACCTGACAAGTTTTACAGACCCCTTCTGCTATCTTCCCAATCCCTGGGGCATACCATGATTCTTGGACTTGTCTCACAGTCCCCCTCTTGCACACATGTCCATTCAAATGGGCCATGCGTGCAAGCCATGGAAGGATTTCAACAGGTGCTATTACCTTCCCCCTGTTTGACCAAAGTCCGTCGTCATCCGCTGCTCCTCCTGCTGCTTGCCACTTATCATGAACCTCCTGTGTTGCAGCAGCTTGAATTGCAATAATGTCTGACAAGCTGTATTGGTGCAGCTTGATTTGCTCTTTCGCCAATCGTGCTGGCATTATCAAAGGCAAAGGCAGACTAGCCGCCTCTTTTGCAGCTTTATCTGCTTTATCATTACCTTTGTCAATGTCAGTTGTCAGTTTCTGGTGTGCACGGCATTTAATAACTGCGACTTCCGCTGGCAGTGTAATGCTTGTCAACAGCTCGGACACCAAACTGCCATTCTTTATTGGTGTTCCTGCAGAGGTGAGAAACCCTCGCATTTTCCATATCGCACCTTTGTCATGTACAACACCAAAAGCATAGTTAGAGTCAGTATATATGTTCACCGCAGAATCGGCAGACAGCTCGCAGGCCCTAATAAGGGCACACAATTCCGCCTGCTGGGCGGAGAAATGAGAAGGCAGACGGGACGCTTCCATTATTTTGTCAACTGTACACACAGCGTATCCTGCATGCCCCGAGCCATCTGGTCCTCGGTATGCCGAACCATCAACAAACAAGGTGAGGTCCGGTCGCTCTAGTGGTTGATCCTTTAGATCCGGGCGTACAGTGGATACTTCCTGGATCGCCTCCGTGCAATCGTGTGGGTCGCCGTCGTCCTCCGTTGGCAGCAAAGAGGCTGGATTAAGAACGTTGCATCTTTCAATCTGTAGATTCGGTTGGTGTAGGAGAGTCGTCTCATACTGCATCAAACGTGTATTGGTTAAATGTTGTGTTTGTTTTTGTGTGAGCAAAGCCGCAACACAGTGGGGAACCCTTAAAACCAGAGGGTGCCCCATTACAATTTCTGCCGTGCGTTTAACTGCATAACTGGCTGCAGCCACTGCTTGTAAACAAAGAGGTAGGCCTCGTTCGACCGGGTCCAGCCTTCTACTGAAATATGCGATTGGACGTTGGCGGTCACCGTGCGATTGTGTTAGCACAGCCTGTGCAAATCCCTTTGTTTCATGAGAGTAAAGGAAGAACGTTTTGTCATAATCTGGTAGCCCCAGAGCGGGAGCCACCGAAAGTGCTGCTTTCAATTTTGTAAAGCATTCCCCCATCTGCTCATTCCACACAATTTGATGTGGCTGGTTTTTCCCGACCACAACATACAGTTCCTTAGTTAGAATTGCATAATCAACAACCCATTGTCTACAGTAAGTTGCCATACCTAGGAATCGCATCATCTCCTTCTTTGTGCGAGGGCGGGGGACTTCCGTGATCGAAGTTATCCTCCCTTTGTCCAACTCCCTCTTTCCGTGGGAGATGTGGTGTCCCAGATACTTAACCCTTTCTTGGACCATTTGCAGTTTGTCCTTGTTTACCTTGTGGCCTTTTCTTGCTAACGCCCGTAGCAGCTGCAGCGTATCATTTGTACACGCTGCTTTATTTGGGGAGCAAATTAGCAAGTCATCCACATACTGTAGCAGCACTGAGTTACCTTTGAAAACAACATCTTCGAGATCCTTGTGTAGAGCCCGCGAAAATAATGTTGGACTATCTGCGAACCCCTGGGGCAACACAGTCCATGTGTACTGACGGCCTTTGTACGTAAAGGCAAATAAAAACTGCGATTCCTTATCAATGGGTGCGCTAAAAAACGCAGAACATAAATCGATGACTGAGAAATGAGTGGAGCTAGCGGAAATAGATGTTATCAGTCCCTCTGCACTAGGTACCACAGGGTGAACACCTTGAATTATCTCATTCACTTCTCGCAAATCTTGGACAAATCTCCATTTATTCTTCTGTGGCTTTTTTACTGGCAATATAGGTGTATTACACGGACTTGTAGTTTCCACAATTATACCCTGTTCCTTCAAGGACTTAATTACTGGTGCAATACCAGCCTCTGCCTCCTTTCGGAGAGGGTATTGGCGCACATTTGGCAAAGGCATTCCCGGTTTGAGTTTAACCACTAGGGGCGTTGCCCCAATGATTCGACCCACATCATTGTCATGTTTGGTCCACAATTGTGGTGGGACCTCTCCCATCAGATTTTCCACCTTTTCTATCGTGTTCATCATCTCCAATGCCTTTTCACGCTTTGGTGGTAAATTAACCTCTTCCACCAGTCCTTGTATCTCCTTTTCCATAAGATCACAAATCCATCCTTCGTTATTCTCCAGCTTATGCACTTCCCAGTGCACTATTGTTTCTGTGCAGCTCACTGCCGCCTCCTGTAAGCGGTAAACCATAAATCCCAAATCCTTTGGGTGATATCCCTTTGCTGTAGTCATTGTTGCATGTGAGGTTACTCCCGGCGGATACTTTGTCAACTGCTTTTGCTCGTCTGTGAGCTTAACCTCCATTGCGACACCTTCCTTACCAACCATTAGGCGGCCAAGCAACAAATCATTGCGTGTTTCCAAATGCGGAGCAATTTTCTCCGCAAATCCAATGTCATCCCCCCCGCATCATAATAGATTGTACAATGTGGAGGGTTATAATATGTGTGCATTGTCACTTGTGCATTGTCTAACCACGTTTGCATTTCCTTATTTTCATCTGAGATAAGATCTAGGCATGACCAAGCATTTCTAATTGGTTCCTCTGGCAGTCTCCACCAATAAACAATCGGATGCGGTGTCATCAGGATCATCATTGCTAAATGTGTCTTATCCCTGGGAATATCAACATAAACCCCTTTCTTTGTGCATGCTATCGTGCATCCTAGCTTACACAACAAATCTCTACCAAGCAGATTAACTGGCGTAGTGGTTGTGAGAAGGAAAGCATGTTTCTCTTGCAAAGGTCTGCACCGTACTGGTAATTGTGTTGTTGCTTTTAGTGTCTGTACCTTACCCCCTAATCCTACTACTTGTACTTCGGTGTTTGATTTTTCAACTCCTGGCAGTTCCTTCACTGCAATAGTGGAATGAGTGGCTCCCGTGTCGACTAAGAAAGGAAGCTTCTTACCTGAAACATCCAGAGTGAAGGTCGGCTCCTCTGTTGGTGTTAGTGTCAGCATCGCTCCCTGCAACACGGGTCCACCCGCGGTGTGTCAATACGACTTACGACCCTGCAGCCGTCTTGATCCACCGTCTTGTTGAAACCCCGGCCGTCCTTGAGGGCAATTCCTTCGCCAATGCCCTTGCTTCCCGCACTGGAAGCATTCCTGCGGCGGCGCTGTCGGTTGTGCTTGGCTTTGGCCTGCTGCAGTTTTTGAGCGTGTCAGTAGAGGCGATCGTGTCCAACCTTGACCTTTCCCTACCTGTTTCTTGGGTTTCCCTCTGCTCGGTGCCGCCGGTGGGGGTCTTTGTTGGATTCTCATTCGGCGATCCCACTGTCTTGCTGTTTCTTCGTCTTCTGAGTCTGTGTCATCTTCCTCTAGCTCCCACTTTCTCCAATCTTTATTCTTCCTTTGCTCTGCCACTTTGTCTAATAATACCATTTGGAACATTTCCTCTTTAATTTTTGTTTTCGCGCTCTCCTTCTCTTCTGACCGGGATGAACATTGGTCGGCAGCTGTATAAATCTCAGTTGCTGGTCTTGCCTGCCAGCCAAGCATTACATACTTTAACTGCTTCTTGATCTGGGGTCTGAGCCCTTCCATTAGGAAGTTAGTCAACACTCGTTGTGGTATCTCTTGTTCAACTTGAAAACCCCCATATTGCAAGAATGCCTGCACTAATCTATGCATGAATTCGGTCGCCCGCTCCCCTTGGCGTTGTTTTGTTTCATAGATCTTATCCCAATCTAACGTTGCCGGTCGCATTGCACTCTCAATTGCATCATAGAGGAGCTGACGTGAAGTCTGCCTCTATGCAGCAGTCCATGCCGCTGCTCCCTGTGGCTCTTCCTCTGGCCAATTACCATCCTGTTTAGCCCTTTTCCACACAAATGGGGACAGCACTGCATGGCATAATACTCCAATGTCTCTATGCGAGCAGCGGTGTGCCTCAACCCACTGCACTATCAATTCCTTTGTTGCTCCCACATTCCCTCTCAGTTCTAGTACTCGTTCCTTCATCGATCTCAATTCACTTTCTCTAAACGGTCTGTACACCGATTGAGCTGGCCCTCCTGGCCCCGCTGGAATTATTTCTTGGGCCGGGTAGGCAGAGGCTGTGGCCAGCAGTCCCATGGCTCCCAGGTCCGGATACAAACTTGGTGTGCTATTCACACACGCAGGTGGAACACCTGCATTGTTTCCCTGATCTTCCCACCTCTGCACTGCAGTTACAGGGGCGGGAAGATTTCCCTTAACTTGCATCCCCTTATTTTTTTCTCCCATTTTCTCGACTTTTTGTTCCACTAATTTTCTTGCCACCTCATTTACCTGTAGGGCTTCCTCCTCCCACATATCATACGCTCGCATGTCTGGCTCAGGTTTTACTTTATCATTCATTCGATGTTCTAGCCGGCTTGATAGGTTATCTACGATTTCTGATCTTAGAGAACCCCATCTTGGGAATGGGTGTGGATCCCCTTTTGTCCACCTTTCCCACAATGCCAATTGAGTGCACGACTTAGGTCCATATTTTTCATACATTAATCCCGCAGCTGTATTCGGGGGTGGGGCATCTTTATCCACTGTTGATTTTGACGTCTTATTTCCCATATTTCCTTATTTCACTGATCCTTCCTAGAGTTTTCTTGGGCCGGGTTAGTGTTCTCCGCCTGGGGTGTTTCTTCACACTCCCAATGCACACTTCCCGCTCCCTCACCCTCCCAACGGAATCCTTTGGGTTGGGTCAGGGGTTTTCACACCTTTCCCTCCCCTCAATCTCCCGTTCGGATCCTGGCCCTGGCGTATTCTTGGGTCTCCACCACGGTCTCCCAAAGGAGTGTCCTGGGGTTCCCCTCAACCTTCCAATGGGCCCTTACCTTCCCGGGTACCACTTTCCGATGTGCAAAATAAACCTCCTTCTCCCCTGGTTCGTTTTGTAAGGGCAAGGACAGATCTCAGAGAGCAACGAGTATCCCCAGTGTGAGAAAGGAGGCAGCTTTCTTACCTTTTCCTTAAGCTGGCCGGCTCTTTCCTCCTTTGTCTCACCAGGGCTCTCGAGCTCCTCCTCGATCCGGCTTGCCCCTGCTCGCTGCGCCAATTGTTGAGATCCAGGTGAGGTCCACAATGATTAAGATCTTCTATCTTCTAAGGACCATCTTCTATCTTCTCATCCAAACTCTCTCTTCCTCTTATGTGGTGACTTCAATTGTCATCATGCCAGTTGGCTAGGTGTGGGTACCTCTCTCACCTGCCATGGCACCTCAGCAAAAGCTTTCTGCGACTCATTGGGACTGACTCAATCGGTCAACTTCCCGACCCGGATCTCAACCAATGGTACTCCATCTCTTCTGGATCTGATTTTGACAAATTTCCCTGACAATATCTGCTGCTCTTCCTTCGCTCCAATTGGTTCTTCTGACCACGTCCTTGTTAAAGTGGACATCTCTCTGGCTGTTATCAGAGAACCACCTCACCGCCGTCGAGTCTGGCATTTCACTCAAGCCGACTGGCAGGGTCTCCGAGCAGCCATCAAACTTACAGACTGGTCTCCTATCACTACTTTCTCAAACATCAACTCATCCTGGGAATTCTTTCAAAGAAACTTGCTCTCCCTCATGCACAGATTTATCCCCTCTCGTGTTCAGTTGTCTTACCCTTCCTCCCGCCCTTGGTTTCCTGAAGCTTGTGGTGAGGCAGTTGTCCTGAAACAACTTGCCTTTGCCTCATGGAAAGCAAACCCAACTGAGGGCAATCTCAGTTCTTTCCACAAAGCTCGGAACAAGTGTGTATCTACCCTCAGGAGAGCCAGAAAACAACATCTTTCTCATCTCAAGTCTGAACTCTCAAACCTCTCTCCCTCCTCAAAATCCTGGTGGCGTTTAATCAAATCTGTTTCTGGTGTATGTTCCCCCTCCATCCCCTCCCTTACCTCAAATGGCCGCACTGCTGATTCCACACGTGATAAAGCTGAATGTCTAAACTCTGTGTTTGCAGCTAAATCTTGTGTCCTAAACCCATCACTATCTCTACCCACTTTACCCAGTCGCACCCAACTGTCCCTGGACTCTGTATCCTTTTCTCCTGACAAGGTGGAGAGCTTGCTTTCAAACCTCGAGTCAGATTCTGCAACCGGTCCAGACGGTATCAGCCCACGTGTCCTCAAAGCCTGCTCTTCTGCTCTTGCTCACCCTCTCTCTGTTCTATTCACCCTCTCATTTGCCCAAGGTCATCTGCCATCTGCTTGGAAATCTGCTAACATCACTGCCCTGCATAAAAAAGGTGCAAAAACAGATCCCTATAACTACAGACCAATCAGCCTTCTCCCAATCATCAGCAAGGTGATGGAATCCATCATCGCCTCAGATATGAAATCCTTCCTCTTCTCCAATGGCTTGATTTCCAATCATCAATTTGGTTTCAGACCAGGTCACTCTACCCTGGATATGCTGCTTCTGCTCTCCCATCAATGGATGGAGGTCCTCAATGCCAGACAGGAAATCCGAGCCGTATCCCTGGACATATCACGTGCTTTTGACACAGTCTGGCACCCTGCCCTACTCACCAAACTCTCTTCCCATGGTATTCAAGGCCATCTCCGCTCATGGCTCGCAGACTTCCTCTCCTGTCGCAGTCAACGTGTGGCCCTAAATGGAGTTCTTTCATCCCCTCTTCCTGTGCAGGCTGGAGTTCCTCAAGGTAGCGTTCTGGGCCCTGTTCTTTTTCTGGTTTTCATCAATGATCTCTCGGACTCTCTGGAAAATCCTCTATTTCTCTTTGCCGACGACTCCACCCTCTGCCGTACCATCTGTCATCCCTCACACCGGCAAGCAGCAGCTTCTTCACTCACTGCAGATCTGGATAAAATCACAAACTGGTCCAACACGTGGAACATGTCTTTCAATCCAGACAAATCTCACACTCTCACTATGTCTCTTCGAAAGGACCGTTTACAAACCCCCCCCATCCACTTTCTCAACAATCCTCTGGAAGAAGTCTTTTCTTTCAAGCTTCTCGGTCTCACTATCTGCCATGACCTTTCCTGGGAAAGTCACATTTCTAACCTCGCTTCAAAAGCCAGTCGCCGACTGGGAATCCTCCGTCGTGCTAAGTCCTTCCTCGGCCCTCTTGAGCTCCTGACCACATACAAAGCTTTTGTCCGTAGCCTGATGGAGTACTGCTCTCCCCTCTGGGCTGGTGCTCCTGCCTCCCACCTTTCTCGGCTTCACGCTGTCGAAACCAGGGCATTTAAGATCATCGGCATCTCCCGCAATGAAGCTGAGTCTTTGGGCCTCTCACTCAATCACCGCAGGTTGGTCGGTGGTCTTTCTGTCTTCTACCGACTCCTCTCCAGCCTTGCCCCCACCACATTTCCACAGGGCGCTCAAGGTCCGCCAACAACCCCCTTTTGGTAAAACTACCAAAATCACGAATCACTGCTCATCTTCACTCTTTCATTCCTTTTTTTTCCCGCCTTTGGAATAAACTTCCTCACTCTATTCTTTCCCATTCTTCCCTCCAGGCTTTCAAAACAGCTGTTCACCACCACCTCTTATCTTCCCCCATCCAAATCCTCGATCTTTTCTACCCCCGATAATCCACCCAAGCCCACTTCCTTCATTTCTCCTACTTTCCTTCCTGAAAGTCCCTGAAATGTCCATCTTCTCTTCGCCATGTTCCCCATCCCATCCCCATCCCTCTCCCTTCCACAGTTCACCTAATGTGTCTGTTCCCCACTGTTTTGTCCCTTCCACTCCCGCCCCTCTTGTCTCATGCCTCCTTGCTGTGAGTTGTGTGTTCGCTCTCATACGAGCCTCGACCAAGGTATACAATAAAAAAAATAAAAAATAAAAAAAGATCAAGCTTTGTTCCCACCGATCTTGGTAGAGAAGGTTTTATTACACATCAGACATATGCATATGGAGAAAACAGGCTTTGAACACAATAGTCCACCCAGCCTAATCCTCTGGTGAGCTGTCTTTCGGCACTGCCTTATATTCAGTTTACTGCGACCTCTGAATAACTGTGTGTCAAAGAGGATTTATTACCATTCATTAATTTATAGCATTCTCCTGTCAGTACTGCTGATAAGAGAGCACAGAAAGTGCAGAAACAACACCCTTGATTCCCTTAAAGAATTTTCAAAGGTAGCCTCCTACATGTTGTTGGGCCTTAGCAGTTCTGGGCAGTGATCCAACAGATTCCAGGTAGCCAAGCTGCCCGATCAGCAAGGCCATTTCAAACAGTCAACAAGACCAGCTGCGTTGTAACAGTGCCAGCCCTTTGGCTGGAAGAACAAGTTCCTTGACAGTGCACAGATAAACATTGGGAAGATTTGTCCTTTCCCCATTTCCAATTAACTCAAGAGTTTTAACCAAACACTAGTAGACATGTTTGGTTGCTGTTAGAGTACATACAATCCCCGACACATATATATATATATATATATATATATATATATATATATATATATATATATATATATATATATATATATATATACCAAGTTTCAGAAAGTTTCGATGAAAACTGCAGGCTGTGAAACAAATGAAACAAAAAATGTCAAAAAATAGGAATGACGTCATAAAAATTGATATGACGTCATAGTGATGTATCATATGTGCGGTAATTCATCTCTGCAAATGCCCTGTTCGATTCCCGCAAACAGAATTCAAAAAGCTTGCCGAGTTACGGAGATAATTTTTTTGGCGATTTCCATGAGCGGAGATATTTTGACGTCACAACTTTTTTTCTAGGAGGAATTTTCAAAATTGAGATGGTAACTGTCTGCGCGGGGTATTTTTACATATATACGCCAAGTTTCAGGAAGTTTCGATGAAAACTGTAGGCTGTGAAACAAAAAAGTCCACAAGAACAACAACGTGAGGAAGACTTCGAGATCCTCCACGAGGATATCAAAAATTTAAGGGAAAATATAGAATACAGAAGTGCACGCACGCACACAGAGACCAAGGAAGGCTCCGTTCCACCTTCTGAAACCTGCATATGGAGATACCAACCAACAACAAACACACACACGTCGCAATAATCTCGCAACCTCTTCGTGGTGAAACTAAAAATGCTGTAGATGATATGATACTGTTATGAATCTGGAAGCCATTTGCACACAAACAGACAGCAGTCCCTAAGTTCAGTTATTTCAATAAGTATGTGTATAGTTAGAATGACTGACTGAATCAGTCATTCATCCCCTGTGTTCATCCCCTGTGTCTAAAGGGAATTTAATGTGTGCGCTGTGGGTTTATTTTTTTCGTTAGGTTTTTATCAATGACGACAACAACAACAGCGGACCGTCGCCTCGCTCCACCATCACCATTATGCATGTGGCCTGAGGTGAGTTGGTAGGTGGAGCTACAATCGCCTCAGCTCCGACTCCACCCCAGAAAGGTGGGAGTTGCCCCGCCTACCGTGGGCCTGTCCAATGAGGGACGGCCAGCGAATCGCGCAATGCCACCATCCAATCAGGAGGCGAGGGCGAGAAAAGAAATCCCTCGGACTTCAAGAGAGGCGGAGTGATCGGCGCGTTCTCTCTGGCTGTGCGCATCTGCCTCGCTGGTATGGCCTGATCAAGGAACCTGTTTCGGGCTCGATCGCTGGTCGGCTCGTCATCTCTCACTCGTCCGCCTTCGTGCTGGCTGGCGTCCGGCGCTCTTTCCCTCGTCCCTGGTGCTTGGTGCTGCGTTGTGGCGGTGGGTTCGAGTCCCGCCACCGGACAAGCTCGACCAGACTGCACGAGGCGGACAGGTGCAAGCGTAGGCCCCGGTCCCCCAGCTGAACTATCCTCCTCAGCGGCCGGACTAAATAAAGACCATTGAGATCCATTTCTTTTGCGGTGCGTGTGTGTGTCTGAGTGGGCCCTGTCCTTAAGTAGAATTGCTTAAGCGTTTTCTTTTTATCGTACATTATTTGCATTTCTTTTATTCGGATAACGCTGCTCTGTGTCTCCCTCCCTTAAAAATAAACCCCCAATTGTTAAATGTTCCAGTTCGTTGCCTGTCGTTTCTACAATTGACCCAGCACGGTGCGGGCTTGAGAAATAGTGAGGCCGTTGGTACCGTAAGTTGTCATTGGGTCTGATGGACTCTGGCAATTCCGCTCAGTTACACTGGACTGAGGTCGCGAGAGCGCCCCTGTTCGACAGAGTCCGTTGGTGTCCAGAGAATTGGCGATCACCGTCTTTTAGTGACCTGTGACCTTTCGGAGTTGTCCGAGAGTCACGAGCTAAATTCCGGGTGTTCGGTGAGAGACAGCTCTACTGCTCCACGTCGTGGTCGTTTATCGCCACTGGACCCCGGCCCACAAAAATACTCCAGCCAGAAGCTACTGAACGCTGAATTGTCATTGGCCAATACATTGCGCCGCGTCGGCGATTATCAGAGGCTTCCGCACACGACACGGTGATGTTCGATTGCTGCCAATAACTCGTCGTAAATATTGAACATGTTCAATTTTTTGGCTTGTAGCCGATGCACCTGAAAAAACAAGTTGACGACGATCATCAATTGCCGAACATTACACGTTCTCAAAAGCTGTCATTGACAATCTTGTTGCATTGCGTTGGCTGGTGTGTGGCAGCCATTAAAATGAACGTTAGAAATTTCACCTCCCCCAGGGATTGAGGCGAATTGTCCACTGGGGCAAAGAGAATGGAGAGCAGTGCGGCAAGAGTGCTTGAAGAGTGGTCAGAGAGAACAGCCCGGCAAGGGAGATAGCATGAAGAGCGGCAAGAGAGCTGGAAGGGCGAAGACACAAGAAAGTGAATAGCACGTGCAAAAGCTCTAATTCCTGGCTCTGACTCCAACAGGCTGTCAGCTCCACTCCCTCCTGATCCTCCTGAGCTACCCCTTTTATCACCTCTGCCATGGCTTTGCCTACAATGCCTGAGTATCCCTCCTCCCAGACAGGCTGTGCCACTCATGTGGTACATAGTTACCACCGCATTGCTATCACAGAGGCTGACTGGTGTCCTCGCACTTCTTGATCCATCTCAGGCTATGGGGAAAGTCTTAAAAGGTGCACACGGGATGCAAACACGTCAATAATCCCCTCTTGTACCACCCCATCCTTACCCTGCCTGGCTGCCTTGCCTGGTTCACAGGAAGAACAAAAACAAAAGATGGTATTCATAGACGACTTTCCCCACACAGTCTTGAAAAGGACTTGGTGTGAGCCAACTTTTCTGGTGGCAAATTTGTAATTTTAAATTCGAATCAAATGGATGACCAAATAAAATATGTACTGCATTAGAGTCATCAGAAAGAACCTGAACAAGGAAAAAACAAAGATGAGGTCATCAGGAGGAACCTGGATAGGACTCGGGTTTCAACTGCCACTCCTCCACCTTCAAACCCATCCAAACGCAGCCAAGTGAGCCTTATTCCAAAAAATAAAAAAGAATGCAGATTCCAAAAAAATTTAAGAATTCTGGCTGCCAGACCATGCGTCTGATCAGGTTGAAATTTATAACATACGTGTATTCTCCACCATTACGAGATCATAATTTCGAAGTTTCACAATGATCGATACAGCGGTTCACGAGAGAAAATTTTAAAATATATATTCCTTCAATCCAATGTGGCTACCAAACCATGTGACCTATCAATTATTCATGAACACCCTGGTATCCCCAAGGCTGTGGGAATGTGTGTGTGAAGTTTCCCCTCGATCTGTCAAGCCGTTCTGCAGAAGACGGTTTTTAAAGGTTTTCGGGTAAGTCCAATGTCGCTTGCAAACCATGTGACCAATGACATCATAAATGGGAACTTTTTGTTCCTCATGGATAGGTGGTTGTACCTCGAAAGTTTATCCTCAATCTGTTCAGCCGTTTCAGAGATTTTTGAAGTTTTTTTTAAAAAAAAACAATGGCTGCCAGAACCACATGACCGATGGTGTTTTACATTTTTTTCTGTTGACCAAATTATTCCTGGATGACCCTCAAAAATTTTTCATGTTGAACGGATATAGTGTTCTACGTATACAATTATGACGTCATCACAAAGGCACCGATGACATCATTAAAAAAAAATCACTTATTCAGCACAAGGAACGCTTGACGTGCAGAGTTTCAATTTTTTCCATGGAGCGGTTTCGGAGAAAGAGGTCCAACGTTCCTCCTTTTATCCCAACATGGCAGCCACACCATGTGACCTATGACCGAATAATTATCATTTCAACATTTTACATGAGTATTTGCACCTATGGTGAAAATTCGTGTCAATCCGACAATCGGTTCCAGAGAAAATGGAATAACAAAATGCACATACGTACGCATGTATGGGACCGATCACTTTACCCCGCTTTTCGCTTCACGATCATGGGCGAGCTGGTCTTTATGACTGGATGGCACCAATATAAACACTTCAAAGAGGCAGTCCTTCATTGGTCATCATCACCATAATAATTCATTATGTGTTTATCCATATGTTATGGAATATATTCTGTTGGAAGGTGGATTCTACCAAAACCATTTTGCAATCTTGGAAGGGGTGGACTCCATGGCCCTGGGAGTAATTGGTCTGCAGTCAGGAAGCCAAAGCACAGGGTCTTCACCTTTCCCAGCAAAGACAAGTTGGTGGACTTGTCGGCCTCTGCAACTTTAATCTCTTCTGCAATAAACTTTAAATCCCCAGCCCTCTCCTATCCCATGTTCTGCCAGTGACTTATTTTTGTTACCCTCTCAAAGTCGAGGCTTTCTACTCACTACCACTCCCTTGACCCCATTTTCTCTCATCTATGGAATTGCCTCGCTCACTCAGTCTCGTCCTATTTTCCACTTTAGTTGTTTTTGAGTTGATGGTGCATTAAAGGGAAACTGTCTTGTTCCCAGTGCTTGCATACATTGGCATTGTGCAAGCACTGTGTTGACACATCCTTCATTTATTACTACATGCTCGGAGTGAGGCCGAGCCATGATGCACTGGCACAAATATGTTTTTTTGTTTTGCTACTCTGGGTTCTTTAACATCCATGACCTAAATGCAGATAGGTCAGCTGGATTTATGTTCTGATTTATGTTATGATTTTTATAACTTACGTGACCTCGTGACCTCGTCCCTGACCTTGAACCCAGACAAAAGTTATATTGTTGTGCAACACTCATCGACCTCGACCCACATACTAAGTTTCATCAAGATCGGAAAGAAAAATTGACGGACGTACGTACGGACGGACATTTGGTCCGGCTTTATGAGGTCATCTCAGTAGAGATGACCTTATAAAGACCTTATAAAGATGACCTTGCCCGGCACTGAGAGCAGCGTCACCCCTCGGGAGTTGTTGCAGTCCTGGCGATCACCCTTCCCTTTCCAAAGAGGAACAACAAGGCCCCTCTTCCAGTCAGTTGGGATGATGCCTGTGTTCCAGGCAGAACACAGAACTGCAAGCAACGAATCTGGAGCAGCATTTCCACCAGCCTTGAGAAGTTCAGCATGGATGCCACAGATCCCAGGAGCTTCACCCCATTTCAACTGGTTCACCACAGCCTGTACTTCCACAAAAGAAGGTGGATCACATTTGATTGGATGGTCAGCAATAGCGATGGCAACACCCCTGACATCCAACTCAATAGCTGGTGAATCAGCCTGGTACAGCCGCTCAAAGTAACCGTCCCAGTGTGCCTTCACTTCGGACTCCTCTGCTCTAATTGCAGTACACCAAGGGATGGGCTTGAAGGAACGCAATGTGCGAATTCCCGTCAGCAGGACGAGAATCACTTGACCACAGGTGATACTCTACCCCCTCACAGATTCCTCGCACATTGGCCTCCCCTCAGCGTACGTACAGTTTTACGCTTCAGTTTCCCTGAATACCTCTGCTCTGCTATTCAGCCTGGCCCTGCAACTCTGGTTAATGGTGGCCAGTATCCCTTGAGAGACAAAATTCTTCTTCACCTGACGATGAGATCCAAGACATCCACTGGCAGCATCAAGGACGGTGATCTTGAAGGCACTTCACAACTCTTCAGGATTCCCCAAAGCACCTCAACCCTCCAAATCCCCACTCAGCCTGTTCGGAGACGCCTCAGCTTCCCTCTCATCCTTGAGCCTGCCAAAATCCAACCAAGGCTGAGATAATACCATTCTCCTGGATTTAAGCTGAAACTTCAGAGTTGCTACAACAAGCCTGTGGTCAGCATTGAGAAACTGAGCACTCCGGTCGTCCCTGCAGTTCGGGACCATCCTTCAGTGACGATCAACGAGCATATGGTCAATCTCGTTTGCCAAACCACCAGCGTTGGAATACCAAATCCAGCGATGAGCCTGTGGGTGCTGAAACCATGAATCAGCCACTTGAAGTCCATGACCTCTTGCAAAGTCAAGGAATTTTGTGCTATTCTGGTTAACAGTTCCAGACTCATGGGGACTAACAAAAAATGTCTCATAACCATCGCTTTCAGTTGCAGTTGATGCATTGAAATCCCCAAGACTCGAAGAGTATCTCGCCTCGGGCACTGATCAACCACAGACTCGAGCGTGGCATAGAATGCATCCTTCATGGTGAGATCACTCGCCCCAGTCGGAGCATATACAGAGACAATGGAAATGACACTCAAGGAGTGACGAATCGTTAGTCTCATAATATGCTCATTAACCGGTGTTACCTCAATTCTCATGGGAGTCAACTTAATGGACATAAATTCAGCAACTCCTTGGGCTTGGAAACCATCAGAATGACCAGACTAATAGTAGGTGCAACCACCCAACATGATGTTTCCGCAATCCGGTCTCTGAACCTCAGAGTGTGCTGCAATACCGATGTTCAAACGCTTGACCTCAGATGATAACAGACAGGTGATCATCCTCTCTTCGGGATAGGACATTCCAGGCACCCACCCGAAGGGACCGTCTCAGGTTAACACAAGGAGATCGCTGTCTAGTGGACGACACCTCAGCACCACCCCGACACACACCACCACAATCTGACCCGGTAATGTTACCCCATGGTTTCCCTCCTGTCAAAGATTGGGAATCCCGAAGGCTTTGCCCCAATCCAGTCATCCGGTGAGTTTCTCCGATGGAGGACAGCGACACAGGAGGTAATCCCACGGAGTGGATCGTCACATTTCTTGTCTTCTCTCTCAGATTGGGCAAGATTTCTTCTCTTCAGATTGGATTCCTTACATTCCCTTCATCGTTCGTTTCCGCTCTCTCTCCTCACACCACAAGTAAGTACACACACTTTTATTTAATACACACTGTGGTTTGACTCGATCTCTTCCTTCACACGTCAAGCAATCAAGACATGAAGTTCACTGACAGAACCTCAAACTTGCTCCCTCTCAAGGAGATCCCTCATCCCACAACCCTCAACCATTCACCCCATCAGAAACCTTCATGATGGCGATCACGTGACCGGACGATGTTTAGTCAGCATTGACCTGAGAGGAATCGGTTCTGTTGATTTCCCCAAGATCGTTCTTGTTCACCTCAAACCCGCCCAATGCTCGCTCACCTTGAGCGGTGACAAGTGGGGTCCGACTCGAACGACAACCAGAAGCCGTGACTGAGAGGACTCACTTGAGAAACTCGAATGGGCGGGGCAAGGGAGGCGGAACATCAATCTGCGCGCAGGCCCCGCCCAATGACGGAGGCGGAACATCAATCTGTGAGCAGGCCCCGCCCAATGACGGAGGGGGAATGTTCATCTGCGCGCAGGCCCCGCCCAATGACGGAGGCGGAACATCAATCTGCGCGCAGGCCCCGCCCAATGACGGAGGGGGAACATCAATCTGCGCGCAGGCCCCGCCCAATGACGGAGGGGGAACATCAATCTGCGCGCAGGCCCCGCCCAAATTTTCTCGAAGATTTTGAATTTACGTGAACAATGTTGAGGAAATCTCAATATGAACAAAAACAAAATTAATCCTTCTTCAACATCACGTGATTTGTCATAACATACAATAACATCCGGTTCAATCAAAGGTCATCACGTTCATTTCAGATGTTAATGTCACGATGATGTTTTCAAGGATTCAACAACAGCCAAATATTAACTGTTTATTACAGATGAAAACAAATACGTCATAACGTGGGAAGAAGGATGTGCCGACAACTCACGACTCGACCCACGTCCGCCATTCTGACCCAGCCCACCAGATTCCTCCCACATCTGACGTCACATCCTGTGACGTATTTATGTATTGTATATTTACATTGTACATTGTATATTTACATAATAACAGTCAAAATTACCGATAACAACACAGGAAGTGAATCCATGTCGTTCACACATTATTTATTAAAATACACAGTTTGGTGTTAAAATCAATTCTTCATCGAGATTTCGTGAGTGTGACGTGTGAGTGTTAATTATGGTTTTGTTTTCCAAGATAAAATGTGTTTATTTCATTTATCACTCGTTTTGGGATTCAAATGATATTATGTGTGTGATGTTAAAACCGAATGTGACAGTTGATCTGTCGATGACGTCACAGCCATTTGTCAACATCCGGGATCTCAATATTTGGCATGACGTCACTGATCATATTCCGTCCATATAACTTTTTGGGATATCGTGCCATATATCGTTTTTACCCCATCCCTGAATTGTGAAGAATCGGTGAAAAATTAAAATAAATTCTCCTCTCTGTATCTGGAACCGATCAATTCGTCGTCGTCAAACACCGAACCTCAACGTCACAGAGGTTGTGTGACGTCACAATGATCATTCCAACGTTCGGGAACAGACAAGGTGGAGAGGTGATGGATGTGAAGCGTCAGTTGGAGGATCGAGCATCGACGAACAGGACAGAGATGTGGATTGTTACGGTGATCTTGGTGTTGTTCGTCCTTGGTGGGACATGGCGACCTCCGCTGCAGGTAAGTGGGGATTGTAAGGGATGGTGGAGTCGGGAAGGGACACAACACGGAAGGAGTGAGTTTATCAGGAGTTTGTGTGGTTTGATGTTAGAGAGAACAGGGGGTGTATTGTGAGTTTGTAACATGAGCAAGTTGTTCGTGTCCGCACGGGATTCCACACACAGTACGGATGGAGGAGGGAAAAATACAAATGGCGTCTTGTATCATAGAGTCGGGAAGTTGTTACAATTCACATTTATTATGGGCCGGGGGCCAGTAGGACCTCCCTTGCACCCCCTCCCCCCCACCCCGACCCCTCCTCCCACACCCCCCCCGCCCTGATACCAGTGTTCATATTTGTCCCACATCTCAGAAAAATAACTCATTTTCACTCTGCTTTATCTGTTTCCATGGCAACCAATCAAAAATAGACGAATCTCACAAAGATCGGCAAAATGTCAACATCTCTGTCAAATATAAACATAAAATCACAAAGTTGGTGTCAAATTAAAGTTTATACATTTACGTATTAAAATATATTTTGTTTATGCAAATTAGCCTATTTGCATGTAAATTCAATTTGACGAAAACACAAGAATTCCCACAAAAATGCAAGAATTCCCATTTTCTTTACTTGTAATTACCACATGTCAGTTTTTTGTCAAAAAATCGTAACTTTAGTGTTACCACATACAAGACAGGTTGGCAAAAAATATATTAAAATATTTTTGAATTTTTTTAAGTTGGCTAATTAGCATAAAATACAAAGCACAATGAATCATTCGAAAATCATGCAAAATCAGATTAATCAATAGAATGAATTACCTGGGCCTGATGTACATAACTGTGACTTATGATGTCTGTTGGTGTTTGAGGGAAACACAACTATTTTCTGTTTGAGTAAAAGTAGTGGAAATGATTTTAAATGCATTGATGTTTTCATTCGGATCCGCCATTATGGAAATTCTCATTTTCGTAAATATCTCAACTTCTGGTTCATGGACATTTGTAAATAAGGAATCTACACATGTTTGGAGGGTCAAGGAATAACGTGAACATATTTCCTTTGTTGTCAGAGATGGAGAATAATGTTTGGATAGCTTAATTACATGCAAAAATGGAAACAGCTTTATACAGCAGAGTGAAAATGAGTTATTTTTCTGGGAACATCTTTTTTCTGATACGTGGGAAATACACGTTGGTACTTTTCAAGTGGGATAAATAGGATACATTTGTAATTTTACAGGGAAACTGTAAAGGACATTTTCTGTTTTCTTCTGTGAGTTTGATTCCAATGTTATCGGATCCGAAGATTAAAAACTGTCGTCCTTGTGCACCACAACCAGGATATTCAGAGACCAAATTAAGTTGGCTGCCTTGTTCAGTGGCACTTTTTTGTGTAAGTCTATGATTCCTGGAGTAGCCTTTAAAAAGAGTAGTCCATTGTGTGTTGGTGCCCAGATTAAATCCCATATTTAATCTTCCTTGTCTGCCCTTTAAACGGTTGTGATACCTCATTGCCATGAGGATGTGATGAGGAATATAAAGAGAGTTTGTATTTGGTTGGAAACTGCAGGTTTCGGGATAAGTTTCCCCATTAGGTAAAGTTGGAATTTGTCGCTTCAAGGCAAAAGTTCCTTCATGGTCGTGTAGATGGAGGAATCATCATGGTCGTGTAGATGGAGGAACCTTCATGGTCGTGTTGATGGAGGAATCTTCATGGTCGTGTAGATGGAGGAACCTTCATGGTCGTGTTGATGGAGGAATCTTCATGGTCGTGTTGATGGAGGAATCTTCATGGTCGTGTTGATGGAGGAATCTTCATGGTCGTGTTGATGGAGGAATCTTCATGGTCGTGTTGATGGAGGAATCTTCATGGTCGTGTTGATGGAGGAATCTTCATGGTCGTGTTGATGGAGGAATCTTCATGGTCGTGTTGATGGAGGAATCTTCATGGTCGTGTTGATGGAGGAATCTTCATGGTCGTGTAGATGGAGGAATCTTCATGGTCGTGTAGATGGAGGAATCTTCATGGTCGTGTAGATGGAGGAATCTTCATGGTCGTGTAGATGGAGGAATCTTCATGGTCGTGTTGATGGAGGAATCTTCATGGTCGTGTATATGGAGGAATCTTCATGGTCGTGTAGATGGAGGAATCTTCATGGTCGTGTCGATGGAGGAATCTTCATGGTCGTGTAGATGGAGGAATCTTCATGGTCGTGTAGATGGAGGAATCTTCATGGTCGTGTAGATGGAGGAATCTTCATGGTCGTGAAGCTGGAGGAATCTTCATGGTCGTGGAGATGGAGGAATCTTCATGGTCGTGTAGATGGAGGAATCTTCATGGTCGTGTAAATGGAGGAATCTTCATGGTCGTGTAAATGGAGGAATCTTCATGGTCGTGTTGATGGAGGAATCTTCATGGAATGCTTTTCTCGTTGGTGGACATTAAAGATCCCAAGGTGTTTCTTGCAAAGACTCGACGAGTTATCGCCAGCATTCTGAACAAATCACAAATTGCTTCCCAAACTCTCTTGTTAAACTGTGCTTGACAAGCATGGTCATGAAACCAATATACCCAGTGTGAGTTCAACACCTTCATCCTGCAGAGGATTGAAAACAGGCTGATGATGATGATGATGATGATGATGATGATGATGATGATGATGATGATGATGATGATGATGATGATGATGATGATGATGATGATGATGATGATGATGATGATGATGACAGCTGGAAAATATAACCTCCTTTCACCTTCAGTGAAAGCTGTTCACGATTTTGGGTGATCTTGACCTTTGCCGTTTGATCAAAAAAAAAACATTTAATTCTGCTTCTACCTTTTAATTGGTGAACCAATTCAGTAACCCAATATGCTAATTCTTAAAATTTCAGATCAATTGCATGAAAATTAGTGATTTTATGTGATGCTGAACTTTGACCTTTTGACCAAAACATTAATTTATTTTCTCCATATTCTCATGAGAAAGTTATGCTGAAAATTTAATGACAAAGCTCAAATGGTAAATTGGAATTTCAGGTGAATTGCATTAAATTGATGATTTTCGGTGAATTTGACCTTTTGACCTTTTCACAAAATTATTTTATTTTTTCTTCTCCATATTCTAATATTCTAATAATAAAGCTTTCTTGAAAATTTGATTTAAAAATTTCAAATTGTAACAAAGTTACGGACCGGACGCACGCACGCACACACACGTGATTGCAAAACCCCACCTTCCACTGCGTGAGGGACGGGTTAATAAACTTTTCTCCTCTCCCTGCCCTTTTTCCATGTCCATAGATTTTCGAGAAAAAAGCTGTGGAGGAATCAGTGGTCTCCAAACTTCGTGACGTCGTGTTCGTCACAATTGGCATCTTTTTATTTGTCATCGTAACATCATTTAAACCATCTTCCTGGTTCAATCGACAGAGGAGGCACAATAAAAAGCTCCACATTCACTGGTAAGGAAGACAAGTGACGTTTTCATCAATGTGATCCTTGCTTCATCCATAAGGGCAGTAAATGTAGAAATGGTCTGTGGAGTCGAAAGGATCGTGCTCGAGGGGGGGGGAGGGGGTCCTAAGGGTTTTGGTTGTCTTCGGAGTCTGAAAGTTTTTTGGGTGGGTGGTGGGTCTTCAAGGTCATGAGGAGTCTCAAGCACATGAAGGATTTCAACATATCTTTGAGTTCTCAAGGTCCTTGGGGATCTTAGGGGTCTTTGAGAGTACAAAGGGGTCTTTAGGTGTCAAGGGGTTTAAAGGTAGCGAGGGGTTTGGAACATGCATGCATGGCTCCTATTATGCAGTGGCCTGCCTGAGCTTATTTCTTGATGCTTTCAAATCAAACTTAATATGTCATCTTCACAAACTATTCCGAAGTGATAAAACTAAAAAATGCAGATAAAATGTGAATAAGTCAGATTAACAGAGAAAACTATAAAGGCATTCGGTGGAGCTCATACCTCCGCAAGGCTGATTAGTTTATGTTTTGTATCCCACTGATAGGCCAGATCTGGATTCGGACCTCAACTAAAATTTAATTGGCTTCTTCTTATCACATTACCAACTCATCCACCAAATTTTGGCCGAATCCGTGCATAATTTTTTGAAATATCACTCTTGTACATCGGTTTTGCCTGATGATTCAACAGTGAAGAATCACTTAAAAATACTCTGATCTGGATCCGGATTAAATCTTCACCAAAATCGAAATGAATACTTCCTCGTTACATACCAAACCTCTCCACCAAGTTTCGTCCAAATTCATCCACAACTTTTTGAGATAACCTTCTATCCGTCGTTTTTGGCCAATCACTCAATGGCGAAGAATCACTTGGAAAACTATTGCATCCAGATCCGGATTGGGATCATCACCAAAATCTAATCATATTGTCCGGATCGCATACCCAAGCTCTCCAACAAATTTCGTCCAAATCCGTCAACAACTTTTTGAGATATTTTGTTCATAAACAAACAAACAGATGGGGGTGAAAACATAACCTCCATCCACCTTTGTTGGCATGGGTAATCAGATGATTCTCAGTTGCATAAGCATTCAACCCCTTTGCCCAATTAACCCTAAATCACTTCAGGAGAAAATTATTGGTTTGAAAGGTTTCAAAATAAGTGCACAGTAATAGGTTTCATGTGTATGTCATCAGTGATTTAACTAAAAAATTAAACTCCTTCACTTATCTCAGGAGTTTTAACGTGCAACTCACTTGGTCAACCAACAAGGCAAACATGAGGATTTATATATGGGGTACTGAGGGGTCTCAGCAGTCTAAAGGGTCCAAAGGTTTCAAAAGTACCTTCCAATAGTACTTGTAATAGACGCAGTCATGGTCCAACTTACATTTAAACATGACATGTTGAAAGTATTTAATCACGTGGGTGAGTCGGTGGACATGCACTTGCTCCATACTAATGGGTGGACGATAAATAACTGACACATTTATATTTCATTTTGAAATAGAAATTTAATAGAAAATGAGAATATTTCATGTATATTGTTACGTTTGAGGGGGGGGGGAATGCATTCAAAGGGTAATTAGGATGTTTAATTAGGTATGCCATGCTGTTCGAGTTTACCAGGATCTCGATGTAATAAGTAGCAATTCAGTGGTGATAAGTTGTCTCGTAAATGTTCATTTCTTCAAGGGGGAAATGATAAATGTCACGTAATTAGATAGGGACACGGGATAGGGTAAGTGTGTCTGCGTAAACCCCTTTTGGTATTCTCTAAAGACTGGCCGTGACGTCACAGGACAGTGCAGCGGATGGCTCCGCCCCGTGATCACGATTGGCGGAAGGCGATGGCGGTGGGCCAATAAACGGCTCGATTGGGAGTGACGAGGACGAAGGATAAAAAGGTTCTGTTCGGGGTCGAAAAGGAAGAGGAAGAAGATCACAACCAAAAAGATCGTGGTTTTTTTGGTGTGGTTCCGTGTAGCGGCAGAGAGCGTCCTTGTTGTTGTGCTGAGTCGATAGTGTTCTTCATCGTGTCCTGGAGCCTTGCCGAGCCTCGTGCCTCACCTTGGTTGGCTCTGGGGTTCTGCTGACTCGGAGTACGGGCCCAACGGCGATGGACCTGCCTCCCTCTCCTCTGTGCCCGCAACTTGCGCCAGAACTGGTTCCCTGGCAGCTGTGAGCGGACTTTGGGCCAAGACCAGGAGGTCAACAGCACCACGGTTTCTCCTGCCCCCTGACGAGAGCAAGGCCAGCTCTCGTCCGACGCCGATCCAGGGACAGTTAAGGCCCACAAATTCCCTCACGGTCCAGCCTCACCGGGGACCAGAAATAGCTACGTTTTGTGTGTGTGCTTGGCACCTAGAGGGATTGAGAACTGTATATTCATTGGAATTGTCTGTGTTTTTCCCCCACGCCCGATCCCACACCATCCTGGCCGATCCCGGATCCCTCTTCTTGCCGAGTCTTGTTATTTCTGGTAATAATAAAAACAAATAAACATCATCAACTCAGTGAAAAGTGACTGTGCCACCTTCCTCGTCCTGTTTGCGGTAGAGCGATTAGAACCGCCATGTTTGGGTTGCAATAAATAAACCGCCTCCATCGTTTCGGCTCATTCTACGTTGGCGGGACTGTTCAAGTCCTGTGGACATCACATTGGTGTCAGGTGTTGGATGTTCGAACCCCTCTAAATTATATACCAGGATTGAAAAATCTCGCCACGAATTGAATCAAAATCCCTACAGGCACAGCGCCGTGGAAAATTCTTAAGGGGATTTTTCAAATTTAAATTAATTGGCGGCAACGGACTTCTGCACCATGGCGGATGTGCAGATGTTTTGAGGAGGAAGGCCACGTGTCTGGCAGCGAGTCGGGAAGAGGGAGAGACGGGGGTAGGTTGGAACCTCCCTCATTCCGAGTGTGGACCGTGCTTCATCGCCTGTAACGGGGCCGGCAGTGCCGGAAACTGGTGCGATGACGATCCAGACACTGTTGGAACGTTCAATTGGGACATGATGGTACAAATGGCAAATCAATTCCGTGACAGAGGGCAGAAATGACGGCACAAATGGAAAATCAATTCGTGACAATAGAGGGCAGTGAAATGACGTGCACAAATGGAAAATCAATTCGTGACACAGAGGGCAGAAATGATGGCACAGAGGGCAGAAATGACGGCACAAATGGAAAATCAATTCGTGACACAGAGGGCAGAAATGACAGATCAATTGTGTGTAATGGGGTGCAGTTGGGTGCACGGATTGATTTAATGAGGATGAATTGGGGGAAAAGATGGAGAAAATGAAAACTGAGAGGCAGGAGGTGGATGTTAATTTGGGAGAAATACAAAGTAAATTCGAGGATAGATTGGAGGAAACAAAGGTAGAAATTACATTGAGGGGGGAAAATATACTGAAAAAATTGGTAGATAAAATTGATGCAACGAACATCTGCTGATAAAGTGGATGAAAGCCTGGAACGTCATCATGCCTGTGGATGCTCTCATGCAGCTGCAAGTTGAAGAAAGTGGGGAGAGCTGAGGAAGCAAGGGATGAATTTGGTGGAGGAGGTAAAAGGATTGGAGGCTCGTTTTGGACGAACAAGATACCATGAGCCAAGATGGTCTTGGATAAAGGCCTGGTAGAGCTGCTTTTGTGCGGAGTGTCCGGGTTGGTTGAGGAGCAGCTGGCAAACTCCACGACGGAGCCTTGGAGGAGGTTGTGCGGGCTCAGAAGATCCTGCGGGAAGAGGTGAATCGGTCCATTCAACGTTTGGAACAGGAGGCAAAATTGACCCATGAGACCCTCACCACAAAACATCTTTGGCCACAGTGGGCTCCGGAATTGGATACGCAGCCACAAGGGTGTTTGATCCCTGGCTGATTCGACAAGGGAGAACTGGAGAAGCGTGGGCCACCATAAAAGTGATCCCCCCTGTAAATTTCTGACGGGTCAGGGAGCGTTGAAGCTTTTCTGACGCAATTTGAGTGCATTTCTGACCAAGCGGGTGGAATGAGCAGGAACGTACAGGGAATTTGGTGGCAACGTTATGGGACCAGCCGCAGACGTGTTAAACGTGATCGCAGCGGAGGGGAGCTGTTGACCAGCTCCCACATTTGCGAGGCGTGAGCCGTTTGGTTTGGGTTCGCGGCAAACTGTGATCTGGTGCGGGCTCAGCTCCAGCACCGCAGATTAAAGCTGGGTGCAGACAGTGCAGGAGCTGGCACAGGACATTTACCAACTGACCAGGATCGCGTATCGGGACCTTAAGCAGTGGAGGAAGGACAGACTGGCACTCGAGAAATTTTAGCTGCTCTCCCCTGACCCTGAGGTCCGAGCGCTAGTGGAGCAGGATCCCACCCACTGTTCACCGAGCTGCCGAGTGCGCGAAGCCAGGCTGGCCTCGTGGAGTCGGGCGGGTCGGGTTCCAGAGAGGCCATCGGTGACGATCCGCCAGGCGGAGATCCAGGATCAGGGAGGGGGGCTGGGAGAAATTGGCATTACCCAAATGTTTCAGGAAATTTGCCAGAAACTGTCAAGTTTGATAAAGGGTAATCCGGTAGTTAGTGTACTAAAGCGGCGGGGTCCAGCCCAGCCAATAGAGCAATTCGATTATGGCCGAGGGGTCCGGAACCGGAAGAGACATTACACCGATACTCACGGGGGCCTTTTATGGGAGTTGTTTCCGGTGCAAGGTGAAAGAGGACACATGCACGATATTGCCGGTACCCGGCGATGGAGGGACCCTCCAATAGACTTTCATGCCCGGAGAGGATGAATCCTCCTGCTCAACCGCCAGGTCTATCCGAGACGCCCTTTCATTGGTCCGGTCCCGAAGTCACTGCCTTTGGGGGTCGGGAAATCAGATTAGGCTGAGCATATAGGGCCATGCTCGGCTGCTGAGAAAGTGTAAGGAAGTGCCTCCTTTGGTAAAAAAAAAGAAAAAAAAGAAAAGAATTGTGGTAAAATTGGCATGGGTTTGTAAGTTCTGCTGGGTTTTAGAGTGACAATAGGAACAATGGGTAATTGGTAACAGCGGGCACGAGTGGCTGTCCAATGGCTGGTGCATGGATTGGATGAGGAAAAGTGCTGTGTGAGTTGTTTTAAGTTAAGAAGTGAAATGTATGGTGCACACATTGATTTTTTATTGGACATGGTGTGGTAACAAGGAAGGTCATGGTCGGCGAAGTGTTAGAAATGCAGGTGTCACATGTAAGGCCGATGGGGTGGGGGAGTCATGTGGGTTTTGTGGGTGGGGATGATGTGCTTGTCCACAGGGATTGCTGAAGCACACGGTGAGCGTGAATTGCGACCCCCTTCAAGGAGATTCACCACCTGGTGGCTAATGGTGACAGTGTCTGGAGGCAACTGGGAGAGGGTCTGGTTGGGCGACCAAGGCGGGTAGGACCTTGGCGACCCAGGAAGGCCAGAGGAGCCAGTGAGACCCCTTCCAGAGTGTTGTACGGGATTAGAGCTGATGGCTACCAGGGGGGAGGGAATCAAAGGGAGCAGGGCGGAGAAACGTCCGGGTTGGACTAAAGCTTACCTGTGGGCATGGTTGCACGTGAGATGCCCCCATCATCTTGTGGTAACCCACCCCACGGCCACGACGGGATTCAGCCTGCATGATTAAAATGAGGACCATGACCTAGAAATGTGATGATGACCATGGTTTGAGTGTTGTGAAGATGTGTGAGTCCCACTCGATCCCGCACAACTTGACATGTGCAGCAAGGGCATGATGTCCGCATAATTTTAGCAAGCAAATTGAAAATTGGCTCCCCAGGTAACGCTGGGTCTATTAGCATCCACTGGGGAGGCGGTCAAGTGTAAATATCCTGTGAATAGTGTCGTTAAGGCTTAGAGTAGGAATGTAAGTATAAGTGTTGTGTTTTTGTGGAACCTTTGTTTCCTCCCCAGATCACTGGAAGAGTGCTGGGCAAGAGCGATGATCTAGAAGCATGGAGTGCAACTTTCGCTCAGTGCTCTCATGAAATAAAATAAAATAAAATAAAAACGAATGATTGTTTAGGCGAGGATAAGGCCATAGCGGGTAGTACATTAAGCAGGATAGGTAAGTTAGCTGCGACTGCCGCCCATTGCCCTCCTACTTTATTTCGTTAGGTTAATTAGGTGTGAGTCAGTAAGTGTTAAGGCTGGTACGGTAGCACCTGTGATATACCTTGCAGGAGCTATGGGTACCAGAGAGGAGGGGCAGTGTTACGTTTGAGGGGGGTATGCATTCAAAGGGTAATTGTGATGTTTTAATTAGGTATGCCATGCTGTTCGAGTTTCTACTACAGGGATCTCGATGTAATAAGTAGCACCAGTGGTGATAAGTTGTTCAGTAAATGCTCATTTCTTCAAGGGGAAATGATAAATGTCACGTAATTAGATAGGGACACGGAATAGGAAAAGTGTGTCTGCGTAAACCTCTTTGGTATTCTCTGAAGACTGGCCGTGACATCACAGGACAGTGTAGCGGATGGCTCCGCCTCTGATCACGATTGGCGGAAGGCGATGGCGGTGGGGCCAATAAACGGCCTGATTGGGAGTGACGAGGACGAAGGATAAAAAGGTTCTGTTCGGGGTCGAAAAAAGAAGAGGAAGAAGATCACAACCAAAAAGATCGTGGTTTTTGCGTGGTCTGCAGAAGTGCAGCAGAGAGCCCTTAGTTGTTGTGCTGAGTCGATCGTGTTCTTCATCGTGTCCTGGAGTTTTGCCGAGCCTCGTGCCTCACCTTTGCTGGCTCTGGGGTTCTGCTGACTTCCGGGAGTACGGGTCGAACGGCGGGCGGACCTTCTGCCTCCCTCTCCTGCTCGCAACTTGCGCCAGAACTGGTTCTCTGGGGCTGTGAGCGGACTGGGCCAAGACCAGGAGGTCGACAGCGCCACGGTTTCTCCTGCCCCCTGACGAGAGCAAGGCCAGCTCATCCGACACCGATCCTGTGGACAGCTGCGTCCACACCACGGTCCAGCCTGACCACCAGAAATAGCTACGTTGTGTGTGTGTGTGTGTGTGTGTGTGTGTGTGTGTGTGTGTGTGTGTGTGTGTGTGTGTGTGTGTGTGTGTGTGTGTGTGTGTGTGTGTGTGTGTGTGTGTGTGTGTGTGTGTGTGCGCTTGGCGCCGCCTTAGAGGGATTGAGAACTGTATATTCATTGAATTGTCTGTGTTTTTCCCCACGCCTGATCCCACACCATCCCGTCGACCGCCCCGATCCCTCTTCTTGCCGAGTCTTGTTATTTCTGGTAATAATAAAAACAAATAAACATCATCAACTCAGTGAAAAGTGACTCGTGCCACCTTCCTCGTCCCGTTTGCGGTAGAGCGATTAGAACCGCCATGTTTGGGTAAATAACCGCCATAACCGCCATAAATAAATAAACCGCCTCCATCGTTTCGGCTCATTCTACGTTGGCGGGACTGTTCAAGTCCCGTGGACGTCACAATATTAAAACAAAACAGCCCTTCCAGGGTAATACTTCAGCTTATTATTACTCCTTGATCTTCAAAATAACACCCTTAAAGTGACCACCATTTTCCTGTATGTCTTGACGCACACGAACAGCAATGTTTTGCATCATTTTCCTGAAGGTTTCAAGTGGAATAAAGGTTCGTTCCTCTTCAATTTGCTTCCATAAGTCTTGAATAGTCCTTGCTCTTGTCTGGTAGGCAGTTGATTTAAGGTACCTCCACAAGAAGAAATCAAGCGCTGTTAAATCCAGACTTCTGGCTGGCCATGGAACATCTCCAGATCATGAAATGAGATGATCGAGGAAAAGGTCCTTCAGGAATGACATTGATGCACAAGCAGAATGAGCAGTTGCCCCACCTTGTTGGAACCAGGTTTAACCATCAAATCCCAAGTTCCTTAGTTTTGGAGCAAGAAAGTATCTTATCATTTCTTTGTCGCTCAAGTATCACCGCAACAGTTGCTCCATTGGCAGCTGAAAAATAATATGGCCCAATGACTCCAGCACAAGAAATGCCGCACCACACTGTGACACGTTTGCCATGTAAAGGTTGTTGGTGGAACTGCTCAGGATCTTCTTCCACCCCGAATCGAGTGTTCTGCTTGTTAACAAAACCTGGAAGCTCAAAATTAGCTTCATCTGACATGATTATTTATTTCAATAAACCTGCATCTTCCTCGAACATCTGATGAAATGTGCCACACAATTACATCCTTCTTTGTCAATCATCTTAACTCAGTTCTTGAACCATTTGAACCTGGTCGGGAAACCTCTGCAAATTATCCTTCATCATGGTCCAAAGGGATGTTCTCTTTCTGTCCAACGCCTGTGATTGTTTTCTTATCAAACGGCGAGGACTATGCTGAACCCATCTCGTCTTCATTTTCCCACCCTTCTTCCCTCCCATGGTACACTGAAGCTTGTGGTGAGGCAGTTGTCCTGAAACAAATTGCCTTCACCTCATGGAAGGCAAATACAACTGAGGGCAATCTCAGTTCCTTCCACAAAGCTCGGAAAAAGTGTGTCTACCCTGAAGAAAGCCATGAAGCAACAATTTTCCAACCTTAAGTCTGAACTCACAAACCTGTCTCCCTCCTCCAAATCCTGGTGACATCTCATCACGTCTGTTTCTGGTGGATGATCCCCCGCCACCCCCTCCCTAACCTCAGAGATGCACAGCTGACACTGCACATGAAAAGGCTGAATGCTTAAACTCTGTGTTTGCTTCGAAATCTTGTGTACCAAACACATCGCTTTCTGTACTCACCTTACCCAGTCGCATCCAGCTGTTCCGGGACTTTGTGTCCTTTTCTCATGAAAAGGTGGACAGCTTGCTGTCAAACCTCGACTCAGATTCTTCAACCGGTCCAGACGGCATCAGCCCGATTGTCCAAAAAAACCTCCTCTGCTGCTCTTACTCACCTTCTCTCTGTTCTATTCACCCTCTCATTTGCTCAAGGTCATCTGCCATCTGCTTGGAAATCAGCAAACATCACTGCCCTGTATAAAAAGGTGCAAAAACAGATCCCTCCCAATCATCATCAAGGTTATAGAATCCATCATCGCTTCTAACATTAAATCCTTCCTCTTCTCCAATGGCCTGATTTCCAATCACAAAATTAAATTCAGACCAGGTCACTCCACCCTGGACTTGCTGCTTCTGCTTTCCCAAAAATGGATGGAGGCCCTCAATGCCAGACATGAGATCAGAGCCATCTCTTAGACATATCGTGTGCTTTTGATACGGTCTGGCATCCTGCCCTGCTCAACAAACTCTCTTCCTATGGTATCCACGGCAATCTCCACTCATGGCTCGCAGACTTCCTCTCCTGAAGCAGTCAACGTATGGCCCTCAATTTAATTCTCTCATCCCCTTTTCCTGTCCAGGCTGGAGTTCTTCAAGGCAGTCTTCTGGGCCCAGTGCTTTTTCTGGTTTTCATCAATGATCTCTCCAACTCTGAAAAATCCTATTTATCTCTTTGCTGATGACTCCACCATCTGCTGTACCATGTCATCAATCAGACCGGCAAGCAGCAGCCTCTTCACTCTGCAAATCTGGATAAAATCACACGCTGGTCCAACACGTGGAACATGCCTTTCAATACTTACAAATTTCACACTCAACATCACTCCAAAAGGACCATCTGGAACCACCCACCCTCCCTCCCCATCTACTTTCTCAACAATCCTCTTGAAGAAGTCCTTTATTTAAAGTTTTTGGTCTCACTATCTGCCATGATCTTTCCTGGGAAAGCAACATCTCCAAGCTGGCCTCCAAAGCCAGTCGCCGATTGGGCATCCTCCATCGTGCAAAGTCCGTCATTGGCATACCTGACCTCCTGACCATGTACAAAGCTTTCATCCTCCACAGTCTGATGGAGTACTTCTCTTCCCTCTGGGCTGGTGCTCCCACCTCTCACCTTTCTCAGCTGTTTCACACTGTGGAAACCAAGGCATTTCGGATCATTGGTATCTCCCATGATGAGGCTGAGTCTTTGGGTCTCTCATTCTCACACCAGAGGCAGGTCTTCTCCAGTCTCCTCTCCGACCTCCCCCCTGGATCTGTCTGCTTTCTGCACCGCCCATATTACTGCAGGGAGCTCATGGTCCACCAGCAACCCCCTTCTGGGAAAACTACCAAAATCACGAATCACTGCTCACCTTCTTTCTTTTATTCCTCTTTTTTTCCAGCTTTAGAGCAAACTCCCACACACTCATGAATCCCACTCTTCCCTCCAGGTTTTAAAAACAGCTGTTCACCACCATCTCTTATCTTGCCCTATCCAAAACCACGATCTTGTCCATGATCTTTTCATGATCCCCGTTAATCCACCCAAGCCTCCCTCCTTCAAATTCCCTGCCTTCCTTCCTGAAAGTCCCTGTAGTCATGTAAGATGTTCAGTAATGAAGTCATGTATGATGTACAGTAATGAAGTCATGTACAGTAATGTATTTTTTCATCAAGCGATTTTCAACAATCATCAATGATACATGACTTCATGACTGTGCATCATACATCTTGTTTACCCCGTGTACCCCGCTCCATCCCTCTCCCTTCCACAGATCTCCTCATATCTCTGTTTCCCACTGTTTTGTGCTTCCTCTCCCGTCCCTCTTGTCTCCTGGTCACTTTGTTATATGTTCTGTGTGTGAGCTCTTCTCTGAGCCTTTACATTGCATAATAAATAAATAAATAAATAACAAGCTTCAAACACAAATGTAATGTTGTTCGGTGATCGAACCCTTATGGGTCGACAAGTGTGCGTACGTCAAAGCCACACTGTCAGCCCAGGTCGTATCTTCATGCACTGTAAAACAAACTGCGATTCCATGTTGTATTTATACATTTAAAAGGTATCTCGTTTGGTGTTATGCTTTTCTTCTGGTTCAATGTTGAGCTTTTCCTGCATGCAGAGCTTTTAAAACACAGTGTGGGAAGCGGCCGCCGGATATGGGAGACAGCCGAACGTGTAACCATACAAACACACACAAACAGACACCACACTTCACATTATGTAATAGATACTGTGCTTCATTTTAGCTCGAACTGACAAGTATTGTGTTTGTTTCTTGCAGTTTTGGATGTGGCCGGAGACATTTAAAGAACATGGGGAAGAAAGAGCAGCCGTTGCTCGAGGAAGTTCCAAAAAACAAAGCCGTGGAGATGCAGAATGTGAAGGAACAGGAGGATGAAAGAACAAAGTTGTGGCTGAGAGAGCATGAAAAACTACAGGAAAGGGGTGAAAAGTTGCACCAAAAAGAGGAAGAACTGAAGGAAAGAGAACTCCTCATTCAGCTTGGAGAGCAAACAGTTCAGGGAAAAGTTGTGCAACAAAAATATGAGGAAGAGGAATGGAAAAAAGAGAAGGAAATGCAGAAAGAAATAGAGGAAGAACAGCAGAGGAAAAGCAAGGAAGAGGAACTGAGGAAAAAAGATGAGGAGGAGCAAATGGAAAAACATGATGAAGAGAAAAAGAAAAAAAACTCTTCAGAGTGGAGACGAATAGAAGAGGAAGTTCGGAGAGAACTCGAAGAATTTGAAAAATGGAGGGAATCGGTGTATCAGGAGCATGCACGTAGACACCTTGAGATCGAACAAAAAGAGCAAGAGGTGTTAAAGAGTGAGCATGTGGTGGAGAAATTACAGAAAGGGATTTCTGAACTCGAGGAAATGGAGTGGGAAAAACGGGCACGATTCGAAAAAAGGAAGGTGTTAAAAGAAGGGGAAATAAAACATCGAGAGATTGAGACGTGCCAACAAGAGAAGGAGATGAGAGAACGAGAAAAGGATGTTGAGGAAATGGCGAGAGTGATGTACCAACGAGAAGAGGAGGAGCGGAGGGAACAAGAGAGATTTTTGGAGAGAAAAAAAATAAAAGAGGAAGATTTTTTCCTTCGAGAGAAAGAGGCACATCAGCTGGAGCAGGGGATTAATAAGAGGGAAAACGATGTGCGCACACGGGAATACGAGGTGTGGAAAAGTGAGGAAAGGGAGGAAACACGACGAGAGCAGGAAGTACAGAGACGAGTCGAATGTGAAAAGCAGAAACAACTCGAACAAGAAAAGAATCGAGGAGTTGAACGGGAAAAAGAGTCGGCAATGGATCAAGAACTCGAGAAACCCTTTCAGAAATCCGACGAGACCAAAAAGGAGGGGAAAGCGAGTCTTGATGTGGAGGACACAGAACATGTGGAAAAACTTGCTGATGGGAAAGTGCATCAACAGCAAAAACAGAATGAGACTTCCCAAGAGTGGTCTCAGAAATGGAATGACAAGCAACGGCTGAAGCAGCAACAGAAACAGTTGTTCAAAAAGCAAATGAAGAAACAAAGCAAGGCAGCAGAGAAAAGTGTTTGGGTTGAAAGGAAACCCCACGGTGTTCACGGGACGCAGCAACAACAGAATCCTCGCCATGATCACGGGCTGCAACAACAGCAACAACATACACAGCACATTGTTGAAGAGTTGCAGCAACAACAGAAGCCTCCCCGTGATAATGAAGCAAAACAACAGCAACAACAGCCACAGCATGTTGTTCAAGGGTTCCAGCAGGAACAAAAACCTTGCGCTGATCAAGGGCTGAAACATCAGCAGAAGCAGCAAGGTGTTGAGGGGCCACACCATATTCAGGACCTTCAACAGGTAAACATCCATCAGTACTTTGTCGATGAAGGGGTGAACATTCTGGGTACAAACACAGCTATCCTCAAGATGAAGACCTGAAGTTGAAATAGATTTTAGCATTTAGTCTTTTATAAACATTGCTGGAAATACTTCCTTTGATGAAGAAGAATATCATTGATTGTGAAGATAATTGTAATTATAATTTTAGTGGGAAAGGTAACTTATTGCTGCGGTCATCCCCATGCAGGATAGATCGCAATAATTTTAACTCCCTTGATTGGATGAGATCAAATAATTCACCTTTTCATTGGTTACCTGTTCTATCAGTGCATTTCCTTCTGTGCCACATCCTGAACAAGTTATCAAACTGATGAACACAAAAATATATTTAATCTTTCATATTTTTATTGTTTTTCCAAAGACCCCTCAGAAGAGGGGCCCGTTCCCTCCACCACCACCCAAGTACAAGAAACCATCTTACCGGCTGGAACGTAAGTTACCAAGATCTTGCCTTACATTACAAAATATTCCAAACTTTATCTAAATTACATGTTCTTCACCTCCATCGTGTCCCATTTGGTCTGTGCTTCAAAAGTGTTGAGAACAAATGAATATATTGTTTCACTGGAAGCCAGACAAGCACCAAACAATTATTCCAATCAGTGGAAGTCTGGAATGAGTGTTAACATATCCATAAAGAAATCGTTGTGAACACCAAGATGTTCATTAAAATTAATTGTTTGAAAAATCAAATCTTTACAATCCCACCTTCAATCATCGACGGGTGACTCGAGCTGCCTCCCACGAAGCAGTCCATCCTGGTTCGCTTCGACGTCATCAGATGAGGTTTTGTTATTTCAGTTTGTGCAGTAAGTGGGGATTTGTGGGCTCTGTATGAAGCACAGAAATGATGGACCAAATTGCCTCAATTCCCTTGTTCGGTGACACAGTGGGATTTGGTGATGAAGAAAATCAAGATGTGAAAGTGGAGGGGAAGGTGAAATAAAACATGAACTGAAATGCACAAAATGAGGGAGACGGAGAAGCACAGAGAGATCGAGAGAGAGATATTCATTCCAGGATTGTGTTGGAAGGCAGAATAATGATGGAGATTATGATGACAATGCTCTTGAGTGATTTTGACTTCCTTTTGTTGATGTTTGTGTGCAGAGGAAGAAGTCCTCGTGATGCCCGCTGGAGAGGAGGATGCCATGTTTGGGAGTGACTCTCTCATCACTCCATCATATAAGCTCTCCAGAAATGCAAAAAGATACACCAGGCTCATGCAGATGGCCGATTCAAAATTTTTCAACTGAACGGTGTCCAGAACTAAGGTACGATAAAC